>NC_025999.2:26692968-26813898 GCF_000442705.2 Elaeis guineensis
AAAGACTGTTGGTGTTGGATCAAGGGCTCTGAAGAAAGAGCTGAGGAGAGAGCTGAGGAAAGAGCTGAAGACAGAACTGAAGGCAGAGTAGAAGAAGAAGGTCCATCTTCTCCTGTACATGATTTCAGGGCAGCTTCACCAGATACCCAGTTCATTCATGATACTGAGGCTGGCCCTTCTGAGTTTACTAGGATGCCCACACCAGTGTATCAGCCAGAGAGCAGAGCACCTCCATCAGAGTTCAGACTGGCTGATGATCAGATCGAGCATATATCTCAGCGTGTGGCTTCTTTGTTGTCTAGCCAGTGGAGTAGTACTTCTTTTGCACCTGGAGCTACTCTTCTGATCAGACCATTACTCCCCACATCTCCACTATATTTCAGATGATTTCAGATCAGTCCGTCAGGATACAGCAGCTTGAGGATACAGTCTGGAGACTAACTGGCAGAGTTCTTGACTTGCAGGGGCAAGTCCTTGCATTGGCCCATCCCAGCCACAGGAGTCTACCATTGAGGTCACAGACCTCACTGCAGAGGTTGGCAGGCTCAGAGGAGCACTAGAAGGTGGATATGAGCTACTGAGGAAAGAGATCAGAGGATCGAGTGAGCATGCTACCACCCAGTTCACTGCTCTACTTCAATCTGTTTCCAGAGCACTGAACGTACTTGATTCTATCAGACTCATGATATCAGCCCTAGTATCTCAGCATTCTCAGCCACCTAGTTCATCTCGTTCTCCTGCTCGTGCCATCACCTCCACTCGTGGCAGAGGCAGACGGGGTAGAGGACGCACTTCTGATCCATCATCCCCTCACCCTATATCTGATGACTCTGATCATTGACTTATCTAGATCTTAGGAGTTAGTATCTTGTTCTAGATCTATACCTTGGGGCCATGTATTGACATTTAGCTGGTTGAATTCTATGTATTGAAACAATTATGATTTTAATGGAATCATCTTTTACCTATATTTCTACCTCTTTGTAATGATTATATTTTGGTTATATTTCAATCTCTGATACATCAATTGAAATATTATCTTCTCCTTGTTGTTGTTTGCTATTGATAATTGCTATATTAAGGGGGAGCAAACATCTGTGAAAAACTCTAAAGAGGAAGAAATTAAAGAATATTTTCAGAAAAGGAAAAGAAAGAGTTAACTGTGTTTGATGATGTCAAAAAGGGGGAGAAATTAAAATTAAACAAAAATTGAAATTAGACAAAAAGCAAAACCCTAAATTATGAGAAAAAGGGGGAGAAATTAAATTAAAACAAATATTGAAGAAATTAAACAAATATTAGAGAAATTAGACAAAAACAAGGATTGAAAGATTAAACAAAACTTTGAGAAATTTTGGTATCGAAATTTGGTATCAGACAGAGAAATTTGGTATCAGACAGAACTTTAATCCATCAAAAGCAAAATCATGAGTACAATGCAAATAAGTATTTTTTTTATATATGCTCTGATATTCAAACTTGCTTTTGAAATTTTACTCACCTTGAGACATCAATAAGAAATTTGTTTTACTCTGATTCATCCTACAATTTCTTTCAACTTGATCTGATACATGATAACATTTGATCCGATACAGTGTGAAGGTTTCTCTAAAATATTATAACATTTGCTCGGATACTGTATGAAATTTTCTCTGATACATTAAAAATTTTCTTGCTCTGATACATTATAAAATCTTTTCTGATATCATTGTAAAAATTATTTTTGCTCTGATACATAGAAAAAGTTATTTATCTTCTCATGCTCTGAAATATCTTGAACTCAAAATGATCTAATACCTTTTCAAATCTTTAAGAAAATGGACAAACTATTTTTGCATTTATATTTCATGCCAAAAGAATCATACTCTTTTCAAGCATATACACCCATAATGGATTCTTTTGAAATTAATGCATTAACATAAATATTTTTGTTCATATGTTTTGTCATCATCAAAAAGGGGGAGATTGTTGCTCCTAGATTGATTTTGATGATTACAAAGCAGATTGAAGGGATACAAATATTTTAAATTGAAAAAGGCTTTATGCTCTTCAAGGGCAAAATCGTAATTTTGCTAAAATCCTGATTTGATAGTATCATTTGGTAGAACAAAAGATTTGTGATCCAATGGTGAAAATTTCATTGATTTTGGACTTGTATTTTGAAAGTTATGCATGTTTGAAAATCATGAGTCAACCCGTGAGTCAACTCATGGCAATGAGCTGATTGGCACACCCTGTGAGTCGACCCTCATGAGTCGACCCCCAGGCATGAGTCGACCCCCATGAGTCGACCCCTGCAGTTTTAGGCCAAAAGTTGCAGAAACTCATTTTCTGGCTGTTGCAACAGAAGTCGACTCATGAGTCGACTCCTGAAGCATGAGTCGACTCATGAGTCGACCCCTGCGACGGAAAATGTCAGCAACGGCTATTTTTTTGCCCGTTTTAATTGCCATTTATGCTTCCTAAAAATCCTCTAACGGCTCTTTATCTGCCTAAATTGTTTTCTCTTGCTTCTAATGCTACAAAATGCTTTAAATGATGAAAGAAATTGCAGATTAAATAGCGGATCAAACGTGAAATCAAATGAGAAGAGAAAAGAGAGGAAAAAGAGAAGAACAGAAGAGAGGATCTGAAATTTGCAAGAAAAAGCCTGAGATCAACGAAATATCCATAGAGAAAAAGAGAGAGGATCCACAATATACCAGAGAGATTGTGAAAGAGAAAAGGAAGATCTTTCAAGGAGAGAATTCTTCACGCCTATCGTTTCAACCTTGATCTAGAGATCGTTCAAAGCCTTCAAGAGATCTTCAATCAACAATCAACCTCTTCTCAAGCGTTCAACCGTTCATTCATCTTGAGAAAATCTGAAAAAGGGGTTCTTCATTTGAGTAAAGTTTTTATTGTTATATTTGCTCATTTAAGGAGCTGTTTTTGTATTCATCTGTGCTCTAAATATTCTTACTCTTTGTGAGTTTTTGCTCTTGTTTTTGGAGGATTTCCAAAACAAGGAAAGGTTGATCCGAACCTGAAATCGGAGTGTTTTGGGTTGGCTTGTACCCGGGAAACAAGTGTTCTAGCTTGGGATAACTAGGGTCGGAGTTTCCGACGTCCTGTATTCTAGCTTGGGATAGCTAGTGTCGGAGTTTCCGACGTTTTGTATTCGGGTTGAATACAAAGGATAGTGGATTAAAATTCCCAAGTGGGATCTTGGGGAGTGGACGTAGGTGCAAGGTTAGCACCGAACCACTATAAATCCTTGTGTTTGTGGTGTGCTTTATCGCTTTATCTTATTTCTTTATTATATCCTTGCAATACTGCTTTAGTTAATTAATATTGATTTAAAGCCATTGTTTTGTTCTTCATAAGTCATTTGTTGGGCTTAAAATTTTTAGAAACCCAATTCACCCCCCCTCTTGGGTTGCATAGCTGGGTAACACTTCTATTAGTGGATCTGCATCATCAACACCCTCATTCTTCCTTGAAGGAAGATCGTTAGATTCATCAAAGACAACATGTATGGACTCCTCAACTACTAAAGTTCTTTTGTTGAACACTCTAAATGCTTTACTAGTGGAGGAGTAACCTAGAAGGATTGCTTCATCTGATTTTGCATCAAATTTACCAAGTTTTTCTTTGCCATTATTTAATACAAAACATCGGCAACCAAAAATATGAAAATATGCAATATTTGGTTTTCTTCCTTTCCAAAGTTCATAGGGGGTTTTCTTTAAAAATTGTCTAATTAAAGCACGATTTAAAATGTAACATGCTGTGTTAATAGCTTCCGCCCAAAAATATCTTGGAAGGTTGCTTTCACAAAGCATGGTACGGGCCATTTCTTCTAAGGTTCTATTTTTTCTTTCAACTACCCCATTTTGTTGAGGTGTCCTAGGAGTAGAGAAATTATGGCCAATTCCATTTTCATCACAAAAATTTTCAAAGTCTTGATTTTCAAATTCTGTTCCATGATCACTTCTAATATTTTGAATTGAAAACCCTTTTTCATTAGTGACTTTTCGATGAAATTTAGTGAAAATTTGAAAAGTTTCATTTTTGTGAGCTAAAAAGAAAACCCAAATAAAATGAGAGTAATCATCAATTATAACAAATCCATATCATTTTCCTCCTAGACTAGTGGTTCTAGTTGGTCCAAATAAATCCATATGTAAGAGCTCTAAAGGTCTAGAAGTTGAAATAGTGTTTTTGGATTTAAATGAAACTCTAGTTTGTTTGCCTAATTGGCATGCATCACAAATTCTATCCTTTTCAAAATTCAGTTTTGGCAAACCGAGAACTAAATCCTTTTTAATTAATTTTGAAAGAGAATGCATGCTAATATGTGCAAGTCTACGATGCCACAGCCAACTAGTCTCATTTATTTTAGCACTTAAGGAAACTAGACATTGCATGTCTAATTTAGTTAAATCATTCAAGTCTACCATATAAACATTGCCATGCCTATGTCCTATAAATTTAATGCCATCGTTAATAGGACTTGTCACAATGCAAACAGATGATTCAAAACTTACTTTATACCCTTTATCACAGAATTGACTAATGCTAAGTAAGTTATGCTTTAAACCTTTAACTAGTAAAACATTCTCAATGTATTTGGAGGGAGTGATACCAATGTTACCTATCCCGATGATCTTTCCTTTGCCATTATCTCCAAAGGTGACCATCCCTCCATCCTTAGCATCAAGCGTGATGAATTGTGATTCATCACCAGTCA
Source organism: Elaeis guineensis (assembly GCF_000442705.2). Taxonomy (NCBI): domain Eukaryota; kingdom Viridiplantae; phylum Streptophyta; class Magnoliopsida; order Arecales; family Arecaceae; genus Elaeis; species Elaeis guineensis. The sequence goes on from NC_025999.2 coordinate 26,697,701, forward strand.
TGTGTCTCGAGCATCCGCTGTCAAGATACCATTTCCTGTTTCCTTCTTGGGTTTCTAGACACACCTGCAAGCACAGATCAAGTTTCTGTCTTAGGTACCCAAGCTTTCTTGGGTCCTTTCAGGTTAGTCAGAATGGTTCCTTTTGGAACCCATATTTTCTTTGTGTTTGCATATTTGTTAATAAGACATGTGTATGATTTATGTCCTATTCTTCCACATTTAAAACAAGTAATATTTGTAGACTTTTTGCTTGAATAATTTGCATAAATATCCTTCAGAAATTTTTATTTCTTCAGGGGTTTATAACCAAGTCCAGCCTTATCATATATAGCTTTCTGATTATCAAGGATCATATTTAGCTTGTTTGAACTTAAGGTGAACTTATCTACTATAGATTTCAGCTTGTTCATTTCATCCTTTAAGTTTTGATTTTCTTGAATCAAGGTGAATTTTTCAATTGAAAGATTTTCAGCTTGTTTCACTAAGGACTGATTTTCCAATTTCAGCTCTTTGTTTTTCTTCCCTAGTTTCTTTAATTCATCAATTGAATCATAGAATGCTTCATGCAATTCTTCAAAAGTAAATTCACTAGTGGATTCAGAAGTTACCTCATTTTTATGTGCCATCAGGCACAGATTGGCTTGTTCTGTTGAGGTTTCCTCGTCGGAGCTTGAGTCATCACTCGCACTCCAGGTCGCCATCATTGCCTTCTTTTTGAACTTCTTTGGACCTTTCTTCAATTGTGGACATTCGGATCTGAAATATCCTGGCTTCTTGCACTCGTAGCATATAGGGGTTTGATCTTTCTCCTTTTCTTTGCTTTGATCCCCTTTTGTGAATTTCTTTCTCATCCCCTGTTTCCTTTTTCTTAGAAACTTCTTAAATTTCTGGGTGATGAGAGCCATCTCTTCATCCTGATCTTCATCTTCAGAGTCATCCGTTTCATAATCAGGTGAAGTTGTGGATTTGAGGGCAATGGTTCTTTTCCTTTTGACTTCATCCTCTTGATGTTGCATCATGCTAAGTTCATGAGTCATCAAGGATCCAAGAAGCTCTTCTAGAGGTAGAGTGTTCAAGTCCTTTGCTTCTTGGATGGCAGTCACCTTGGCTTCCCAAGTTCTTGGCAGTGACCTGAGAATCTTCCTTACATGTTCACTGTTAGTATAAGATTTGCCAAGACTCTTTAAACCATTGATTATATCAGTAAAACGAGTAAACATAGCAGTTATGGACTCATCATGCTCTATTTTGAACAATTCATATTTATGTATAAGCATGTTTATTTTAGACTCTTTTACTTGATTTGTTCCCTCATGGGTGACTTCTAACCTATTCCATATTTCTTTAGCAGATGCACAAGTAGAAATGCGATTAAATTCACTAGCATCTAGTGCACAATAAAGAACATTCATGGCTTTGGCATTTAATTGTGCCAATTTCTTATCAACCTCATCCCATTCTTTCTCGGGTTTGGTTGACTCCTCACCATCTATAATCTTGGTGGGTGTGTGAGGACCATTCACTATGATACTCCACATATCATAGTCGAGTGCTTGTATGAAAATCTTCATCCGAGCTTTCCAATAGGTGTAATTAGACCCATTGAAAAGTGGAGGTCGGTTTGTTGATTGCCCCTCGGCTAGAGAAGTTCCAACATGGGTTGCCATAGATCTTTGGCTCTTTGATTGTTAGATCAAAGAAGGGCTAGAGCACCGGCTCTGATACCACTTGTTGCCCAGCTATGCAACCCAAGAGGGGGGGGGTGAATTGGGTTTCTAAAAATTTTAAGCCCAACAGATAACTTATGAAGAACAAAACAATGGCTTTAAATCAATATTAATTACCTAAAGCAGTATAGCAAGGATATAATAAAGAAATAAGATAAAGCGATAAAGCACACCACAAACACAAGGATTTATAGTGGTTCGGTGCTAACCTTGCACCTACATCCACTCCCCAAGATCCCGCTTGGGAATTTTAATCCACTATCCTTTGTATTCAACCCGAATACAAAACGTCGGAAACTCCGACACTAGCTATCCCAAGCTAGAATACAAGACGTCGGAAACTCCGACACTAGCTATCCCAAGCTAGATCACTTGTTTCCCGGGTACAAGTAAACCCAAAACACTCCGATTTCAGATTCGGATCAACCTTTTCTTGTTTTGAAAATCCTCCAAACACAAGAACAAAAACTCACAAAGAGTTAGAAAATTTAGAGCACAGACTACAATAACAGCTCCTTAAATGAGCAAATATAACAATAAAAGCTTTACTCAAATGAAGAACCCCTTTTTCAGATTTTCTCAAAGTGGATGAACGTTTGAATGCTTGAGAAGAGGTTGATTGTTGATTGAAGATCTCTTGAAAGCTTTGAACAATCTCTAGATCAAGGTTGAAACAATAGGCGTGAAGAATTCTCTCCTTGAAAGATCTTGCTTTTCTCTTTCACAATCTCTCTGGTATATTGTGGATCCTCTCTCTTTTTCTCTTTGGATTTTTCATTGATCTCAGGCTTTTTCTTGCAAATTTCGGATCCTCTCTTCTGTTCTTCTCTTTTTCCTCTTTTTCTCTTCTCTTCCGTCTCTATTGATTTCACATTTGATCTGCCATTTAATCTGCAATTTCTTTCATCATTTAAAGCATTTTGTAGCATTAGTAGCAAGAGAAAACATTTTAGGTAGATAAAGAGCCGTTAGAGGATTTTTAAGAAGCATAAATGGCAATTAAAACGGACAAAAAAATAGCCGTTGCTGATATTTCCCGTCGCAGGGGTCGACTCATGAGTCGACTCATGCTTCAGGGGTCGACTCATGAGTCGACCTCTGTTGCAAAAACCAGAGAATGCGTTTCTAGAAATTCTTGGCTCAAATTAGCAGGGGTCGACTCATGAGTCGACTCATGCCTTGTGGGTCGACTCATGGGTCGACTCACAGGTCGTGCCAAGCCAGAAAACTAGCGTGCCAAGGAGAATTTTTGCGTGCCAATCAGCTCACAGTGCCATGAGTTGACTCATGAGTCGACTCATGCACTTCAAACCTTCATAACTTCAAAAATATAAGTCCAAACACAATGAAATTTTCACCAATAGATTTCAAATCATTTGTTCTACCAAATGGTACTATCAAATCAGGATTTTAGTAAAATTATGATTTTGCCCTTGAAGAGCATAAGGATTTTTTCATTTTAAAATTATTTGTATCCCTTCAATCTGCTTTGTGATCATCAAAATCAATCTAGGAGCAACAGAACCTGATCTAAGAGTATAGTAAAGATAGTATAAAGATTAAGATCCCTATTAAAAAAAAAAATGAGGATGTACCAAGTTTCGAGGATGAAACTTTTTTATAAGGGGGGTAGAATGTCATATCCTATTCTAAAATAGAGCCCACTCAATTTTTGGCCCATCAGGCCTATAAAAAGAAAAAAAGAAAATTTGGAACGAAGACTCCTAGCGGGAGTCTTCTTCTTCCCCATGCCCGACTAGGAGAAGGCTTCCTAAGGCCAACAAGGAACCCTAGGAAGAGCCCCATAAATCCTCCTTTCCCTCCTCTATGGTCGGTGATGGCAAGCGCCGATCTTCCCTCTCTTTCTCCTCAGATTTTTTTGGTTAAAGCCACTGACACCCTCTTTGTGTTCGCCTCAAATTCTCGCCGGAGACCTCATTGGAGTCAGAGATAAGCCCTAATCCTCCTTCCTCTCTTCTTTTCCCTCTTTCTCATAGCTTCATGCACCCTCACCGATCATCGAGATCATCGAAAAATCCTCAAAACATCATGATCCTATTTTGCTCTGTTCGGTCGAGCCTTCTCTCTCCCTTTTCTGGCCACCAGCACTGCCACCCATGGCGTCGCACCCACGAGCCATGATCCCCACCTTTCTACCTTCCTTCTCCAAAGGTCATGGCCGTCGGTGTTCGGCCAATGATCGGAGAAAGTCATGAAAAGGGGGCGGTCCCCTGTTTTTCATTTTTCTTCTAAATTCCTGTCGGCCAAACCTCACCGCCGGCCATCCCAAGCTCCATCACCGTCGGTCGCTGCTATCAGACCACTGATCGTGCCGCCATTATCCATCGGACCACGGACAATGTCCTTCTGGTCCTCCCCTGTTCGGCCAAACAAGAGGAAAGAAAGGAGAAAAGAAGAAGAGAAGAAAAAGAAAAAGAAGAAAAAGAAAAAGAAAAAAGAGAAGATGGAAAAAAAAGAGAGAAGAGAGAGAATTTTCCTTCTGTCTCTCTCCCCCTCTTTCTCCCACTTTCTCTCCCTAAAATTTCTCTCTCTAAAAATTTTCTTTCCTCCTTTCTTTCTCTAAGAAAGACCTATAGATCTAGTATCAGGCCATATTTTTCTCTTTTAGGGATCCATGTTGACTTTAGTGAGATGACCACGAATTTATTTAGTACCCAAATGGTCTATCAGACTAGTCATCCAATCAACCACTTTTATTATTATTTAATTTTATTAAAAATATGAAATAAAAATTGATCATGATTTAATATTTTAAATAGGATTACCTAATATATTTAAGGAAGACTAAAGATCAAGGACGATCGAGATAAGTGGATCTTATGCTCTTTATTTATTTTCAAATAATCATATTTTTTATGCAAATAAATTGATGTTGATGAAATCATATTTTTTATAAAATAAGGATCAGCATATGTGATATAAAAAAGCATGTTTTATTATGAGCATTGATTTGATGAATATGTCTTATGAAAATAGTATGATTATGAAGTATGAATTTTATTATTTTTTATTTATGTATATATATATTTTAAAAAAAATATAAAAATTTCAAAGGCTCTCAGATAGCTATGAATAAATTTTTTTGGAAAGATCGACATCCAGAGCTAACATCTATAAGAATACAGGCCCTGCTAGTAGGTATAAAATTGGCATACAAAATATAAACTTATCAATTAAGAACATTGGTTCTATCATAGGTATAAAGTGATCATAGCACGAATATCTGTGAGTAAGATTTAGAAATATGACATGGACACATGACAAGAATGATTTACAAAATATATTTATGAAATATTCATAATTTATGCATATATGATTGGTTTATGACTTATTTTATTATATGTTGTATGAAATACTTTATTTTATATTATCTATTATTTTTTAAATAATATATTATCATAAAAAACTTATACTTGATTCAGTAAGGATGCGCAAGTTCTACTTACTGGGCTAGTGTAGCTCATATTCTTTTTATTTTTTTTTCTTGTACAAAGGAATAAGATTATGATCGGTAAAAAAATTTAGACTTGGAGATCTACGAAGCAAGCTTGAAAATTTTGTAGCTAAAGTTTCATTATTTGATGATCACGAACTTATAGCAAAATAATTTATAAATTTTGAGATATGGATTTGTATTTGATTTTGGATTTAGATGCTTTGAACTAGTTTTAGTTTAATTAAAAATTTGAATTGAATCTTTTTATTTCTTTTATTTATGATATATTTGTTATTATAATTAAGAAAATGAATGTGGCTTTGTGTTATCGTGGGCTCCATCCTTCGATAGCATGGCCGCGTTATGTTTCGAATTTGGGGTATGATAAAAGTTATCTAAGCTTCTCTCTCCTATTCACATCAAGAAGAGGGAGGGGAGTGTGAAGATGTGCCCCCTTTTTTCTTTGCATGCGTGAAGGGTGAACGGACGCCAACTATTGACGCCCCTCCTCTCTGGGTCTCTCTTTCCTTATTGGACTTTAATTCCTTTTGAATTTGATTCAAACAAGAAATAAAATCTTATCCTTATCAGGTAAGGCATTGGATTGGGGTATTTTTGTACGACAAAATAAGAGAAAGAAGAGTGGGCATGCAGTATTTTTGTAAGGGGTTTCTTCCTTTGCCGCAAGACACCTTCTTAACGCCACCCCTCTCCTCCTTTCTTCTATCTCCACATCCTACTACACCTTAGATCAAATCTAGAGAGAGATGAGAGAGAGATAAAGAGAAGAAAAGATATTTCTCTTCTCTTCTTGGTATCTTGTTCAGATCCCGACAGATCAGCACAAAGGGTTTGGACAACAGGATTCTTCTTCTAGTTCTAGAAGAAGAAGTTTAAGATCCAAGTTAAGAAGCGAGGCCTGTAAGGTGCTAGCACTCTGATGGCCTCGGTGCTTCAATCAGCCTGTCTTCGTATGGATATCGGTAGAGGTCGAGCACTTGCGCATCTCCAACAGAAACCTCAAGCATCCATCAAATCCGATCTGAGTAAGAAAAAGGATATCAATTAAGGTAATTATTCTTTCTTCTCTATTTTAATCTTTAGATCTAAAATATTTATTTCATGACATATTAAATGATCCCTAGGTTATTATAGGATTAGATCTGAGCATGAATAAAATTAAAATTATTTTAATTTTATCTTTGTGCTGCATATTTTTATGAGATAAAAAAAAAATCTGTATGCTAATCACTTAGAAATCCAATAGTAGTATCAAAGCCACTGATTTTTAATATCTATGAAATAAATTTAGATCTGATATCTCTTTAGATCTGAAAGTTTGTTTTAGATTTAAATTATTTATTTATGATTTGCTGATTTAAATCAGATCTAAAATTTGATTTCATGTATATGATACATAGATATGATTTTACATGTATATATGATATATTAGTATAGATTAATGACTTAGTAGCCTCATACTCTTCAAGATCCATGGTAAAGATTGTCCTGCCATAGAGGACTATAGTGGAAAAGGTGCCTGTATGAATCAAGAGGAAGAATCATAAAAGATTCATCAATTTTGGAAACTATTTTCAAAACAAGTTAACCTAAATATTAATTAGATCTAAAATTAAGATGTTGAATGTTTTTTGAAAAGTATTTTCAAATAGTTTTAATCATCTTTTTAGATCTAATTTTACATGTATGTGATATATGCTTAGTTAGTTTTAGATTTGATTTTTCATATATGTGATATGTGATAGTTAATTTTAGATCTAAAATAACCATATATGTGATATATGATATTAGGTTTAGATCTAAAATTATTTCAAGATCATAAACCATTAATTCATGCAATGAAATATAGTGTAAAAATTATTTTTAGAATCTGAATTTTATGTTTAAGCATGAGGGTATGGGTTGAATAATTAGGTCTAGTGATTGAACTACAATAAGGGTCATTAATTAGATCAGGTTAGAATCTATTATCAAATTTGAGCAGTCGATCGAACCTAATCGATGGTGGATTAGGATTAGATCAAAAGGGCTCAAAGTCGAGTTTAATTATAGTTGGTTACATCGATTCATATTTTGATATGAATTGATTAACTCAAGACCGAATTTGGCTCAATGGATCAAGTCTGAGTAACTAAGTTGACCTATTCAATTTTAATTGACCAATTGGTGTCTAAGATCAGTAAGACATCTTGACTGATAGTTTTTAATTGGGAGCATGCTTATCTGACTATTTCGATGGTGTCTAAGGCAAGCATCGATGAACCCTCTCACTGATCTCACTTATCTAGCCAATTTGATTGATTAAGTTTTGAATAAGGTTGCTTACTTATTCATGTTCACCCATATTGACTAGGATTGTCAGACATAAGATTATGCTGACCTAAATCAGACTAATCAGACATGAGATGTGCTGACTTAAATTAGATTAATCAGATATAAGATGTGCTAATCTAAATTAGGTTAATTAGACATGAGATGTGCTGACCTAAGCTAGATTAATCAGAAATAAAATATGCTGACCTAAATTAGATTAATTAGATATGAGATGTGTTGACCAAACTAGGTTAGTTAGACATGAGATGTGCTGACCTGAACAAGACCAGTCATTTACATAAGATATATGTGACTATATAGAAGAGACCTAAATCAAAACCTCCCCACAAATATTAAGTTTTAGGTCTTCCACCGTTGTAGGAGTGCGAACATCCTACTGGTGTTGATTATTCTTGACTGGTTACAATAGTTCAGTTACACCGAAAAGATGCAACCATCCTATTAGCATGAGACGTTATTAGGTAAAGATGGGGTTGGGCCTCATAACTGAATACGATGAGGGATCCAATAATGGCCTTGCTTATGCATTGAACGGTGGGTCTGACTTAATTAAATAAACGGGCACCTTGAGGCTTCATGATTTAAAGACCAATCACTACATCATACTTATGAAGCATTGGACAATAGTTATCCACTCATCAATATAGCATAGTCCAATAATCGAGCATGATGAGGTGCGTGCATATCGGTGGGACTGCAGTATCCACTAGAAATCTTAGTCGCATAGAGGTTTTCGTATCTCCACGGGGGAGTGTGAGAGATCCAAAAAAATAATGAGAGCTTTTATTTATTTCTTAAAGTCCTTAGAATAAATAGTAAGAGCTTTTATTTATTTCTTAAAGTCCTTAGAATAAATAGTGATTAAATATAAACATCTAATTAGAATCTTCTTCTCTCTTTAGTTCATAACTCAGCTTCAAACCTCTTACCTGAATTGTAGGGTTCAATCGATTATTTATTTCTTAAAGTTTCTAGAATAAATAGTGATTAAATATAAACATCTAATTAGAATCTTCTTCTCTCTTCAGTTCATAAAGATTTTATTTATTTCTTAAAGTTTCTAGAATAAATAGTGATTAAATATAAACATCTAATTAGAATCTTCTTCTCTCTTCAGTTCATAACTCAGCTTCAAACCTCTTACCTGAATTGTAGGGTTCAACCGATTATTTATTTCTTAAAGTCCCTAGAATAAATAGTGATTAAATATAAACATCTAATTAGAATTTTCTTCTCTCTTCAGTTCATAACTCAGCTTCAAACCTCTTACTTGAATTGTAGGGTTCAATCGATTAACCGAGATGAACTACAAATGACTGGCTTAGGAACTTCATAATAATTCTGAACTCAAAAAAGGTTAGAATATGTTCTAAACTAGAATTTTCTTATGTTACCAAACTGTTTGACTGCTGAAATATTCAATGCTTGATAAATGGATGGATGACAACAATTAGGTTTTGTTGGTGCAGAATTCCGTCGATGTCGGAGAAGCTGGAGTCGAGGGGATCATGGCCGCCGTCGGAACCTGCAAGGAAAGTCTAAATCGGAGTTGGGGGTGCTCCGGTAAGACCCTCCGACGCTCAAGTTAGTACTCTGCCTCAATAGAAATGGAGCACTCGAATGGGATTTTAGCAGAGTTTAGAGATAGTGCTTAGAGCTTAGAGGAGAACTGTCTGGAGGGTCTCTTTTATAGATGGGAGAGTGTAACCGATTGACAGCGACATCCATAACTGCCTGGTAGTGGACCGTTCGGGGCCACGTGGAGTTTGTTACGAAGAGTAGTGGTGTCCGTTGTCGCGACTTGCCGAAGAGTGATGGGGCCATGTGGAGTTTGTTACAGAGAGTGGAGTGGTGTCTGTTGTCATGACTTACCGAGGAGTTAAGGTCGGACGGCTGAAGCTCGGTTGGGATGTCTGGTGGAGCAGAATAGCTCTCTGTCTCGATAATCTAAGAGAAGTTCGGATGTTTCTGAGGTTACTGGCGGGTTAACTGTTGTTAGGTGCCTTAGGTGTTGATGCTGCAGATGGAAGTCATCTGCTGTAGAAGCCCGGATGGAAACTTTTTGTTGGAAAAATCTGGCTGGAGTCTGATTGCTAGAGAAGTCCGTCTGGAATTTATCTGATGTAGAAGCTTGTCTGAAGACTGTCCGCTGGAGAGATCCGGTTGCATGAGGAATCTGATAGAAGGTCGATCGATAGCAAAATTCGGAAGGCGCTATAGAAGGTTGACCGATAGAAGAGTCCGAAAGGCATTATGGAAGTTCATCCGCTGGAGGAGTCTGGAGGACACTGTGGAAGGTCGACCACTGGAGGGGTCTGAAGAAAATTTATCTGTTGGAGGGGTCTGGTTGGCACTGTTGAAGTTCGGTTGGCGCTGTTGAAGGTTGATGGCTGGAGAGGTACGGAAGACATTGGAGACAGTCGATCATTGTAGAAATTTGACTGCTGGAGCCCATCCATTGTAGAAGTTCGTCTGGAATCCATCTGTTGTAGAAGTTCGGACAGAATCTGATCTTTGTAGAAGTCCGAAAGGAGGCTGCTTACTGTAGAAGCTCGGATGGAGATCGGTTGTCGTGGAAGCCCAGATGGAGATCGCTTATTGTAGAAGCTCGGTTGAAGTCCGCTTGCAATAGAAGTTCGGACGGAATTCGTTTACTGTAGAAGCTCGGATGAAATTCGAAAGGTGATCGACCACTGTAGAAACTTGGATGGAGTCTGGTTACTGTAGAAGTCCTGCTGCTGGAGAAGCTCGAACATTGACGAAGTTTGAAAGAAGCTCGGAGTAAAGTCAATCGTGACAGGAGGAAGTCTGGAAGAGATTCAGAGAGTAGTCGATCACTGTAGGAAATCGACTGATGGTGAAGCCCAGAGAGTATTGGGAGCAGTCCGATAGACGACTGAAGGAGCTCATTATTGAAAAAGTCTGGAGGGTATGGTAGGAGTTTGTCCGTTGGAGGAATCTAGAGGACACTGTGGAAGGTCGACTGCTGGAGGAGTTTGGATGGTACAGTGAAAGCTCGGACGGTCGGGGGAGTTCAGAAAGATGCCGCACAAGGTCGGAAGCTGGAAGACTCCTGGGAGGGTTGGCCTCTTACGAACTTCGGCTGGGGTTATTTTATACCCAACACTAGTTCTCCTACTTTCGAGTTCGGGTTTCGAATGAAGGAAGTACAGAAAAATTTTCACAGCCGAAGTTGCCCTCTTGATTTTCGTACTCGATTATTTTCAGATATTTTGGCATTTGACGCACCGGTGCTGGAGTCTTTTCAAATCGAGGCAACTCAAAAAGATTTTTTTTGAAATTTTTGCTGGAGCGTCGCCCCAGGTATAGTGCAATAATGATTCTGTCAGTCGTCAGCTATCTGCCACGATGAGTGGGACACGTGGTGGTTGTAGGTCGGCCAAAGAAGATCTGCAATCATTATTATGTCGGACCCTGAGGTCTATTTAAACCCGTCCCCTCCTTCAGGGGTTTCACCTTGTTTGAGATTTTTCTTCGATCCCCTCTTCTTCTCTGAGAGCTTCGTCCTCCTCCAGCATCCCTCTCGATCTTAGGTGCCCTTCAGGTCGACCTCCATCACCTTCGCTGCCCTCCTGCACCTCTCAGACCAGCCTAGGTTAGTTTCGAAACCCTTCTTTTTCTTACTGTTCTTCCATTTTTCCTCCTCTATATTCTGCCCGTTCGATTTCTCTGCGAGCACCTTGTTTCCTATTTTTTACAATTTTTTTGGGATTTTTTAAGATTTTTATTTGATTCAAAATATCCTCCAACACTTTCTCCTCTAGCAGTTCTAGAAGTTCGTCAGCTCTAGCCCCCCAAAATCTTAGTACTGTAGATGAACCCGTACTTAGGATCGAACCTCGTCCGATCTTTATACTAGACACCATTCTCAGCTCTTTGACCTCGGACGAACTCTCGCTGATTAGGATTCAGTACAGGGTTCCTCTGGAGTATGAGCTTGAGCTTCCCAGGCCAACTGATCGGGCTAGCACCCCTCCCCCTGGCCGCTTTTGTTTATACCAGGAAGCCTTCCACGCCGGGCTTCGACTTCCACTCCCATCTTTTGTTGCTGCTCTTTTTCGCTTTTTAAATATTTCTCTAGTTTTTGTAGCACCGAACTCCTTTAGGTTTCTGATAAGATTTTTTTTCCTCTGTCGTTTAGCTGAAGTCTGGCCAACTCTTCCCTTGTTTCGAAACTTTTATACCTTTAAGCGTCACCCTTCGGCAAAGGACTGGTGGTACTTCTCTCCTCAGTTCGGTAGAAAGGAGTTGCTGAAAGGTGCCCCATCTTCTATCCACAACTGGAAGGAGAGGTACTTCTACGTCCGATGCCCATCCTGAAGCTGGGGTTGCCCCCCTGGGGCTCCCTGAGGGACTCCGTCCACAGGGCTTCTAGCCGGAAAAGGATGACCTTGAAGCCTCCAATAAACTTTAGACTTATCCAGCTCCTCTCCTCCCTGACCTTCTGAAGGAGCAATTTTTATTCAATGTCGGCCTGAGCCCTCTCAACCCTGTCGGTATTTTTTCTTTCTCAAGTCATTCGCTGCTTCCTCTTTCTCTTATTCTGCTCCTAAGCTGTGCCGATCTTTTTTATTGCAGATATGGACGCAGACGCAGCTCAGATACTAGCCAAGAATCTCAAGGACCATAAGAGGAAAGGCATCGCAACTTCTGGGTCGGCAAAGAAGGCGAGGGTAGAGGAGACAAGCTCGGCCGTGCTTGCCTAGGCGGCCATTGTCGTTGATGCCCCTCCGATGTCAAGCTCGCAGTCCCCCGAGCTTCATCAAGAAGCCCTTCGGCTGAGGTTCCCGCTCCAGAGTCTCATCTCGAGGAGGCATCGGGGGCCAAAAGGAAGAGAAGGAAGAAGATAGTGGTCCGTAAGATCAGCAGCAGCAGGGCTGCCATCGAAGGGTCCAACGACTCCGAAGAGGATCCGGGGAGAATCCCTTCAACAATAGGAATTTAATAAAAAATTGGTCGATGGGTGCATTTTGCCCGAGATCGTCCACAGGATCGTCCATGCCGATCCTGAACAGCGGGTTTGGGACTCTCTGGGATCCTTTCTTGAGGTAGGTCAATTTACTTTTTTCTTCCTTTCGCTTCTTCACTTAGTTCATTCCTTAGCTTTCATATTGATTTCCTGGCCGCTCTTGCAGATTGAACACCAACTCATCGCCAACATCGAGGCGATGAAAAATGCAAAGAAGAAAGCAGTCCAGGCAGAGAAAGGTCGTCAGACTGAGGCTGCCCATCTTAAGAAGAAGGTCGCCGAAGTCACGAGTCTCCAAGAGGTGCTCCAGAAGGAGGAGCAAACTTCGACGGATCTGAATGCTGCTTTGAAGGAGGAAAGAAGGAAGGCAGAGGCCAAGGTCTCCAAGCTGAAGGAGAAGATCCTGACCCTAGTCTCGAAGGTAAGGGCCCAAGCAGTGGAGGAGTTCAAGACCTCCTCCGAGATGAGGGATCTAAATATCAAGTTCGGCCAGGCCACCTTTATCAAAGGCTTCGAGCTTTGCCAGGAGAAGGTGGTCGGAAGTTTTTCGAACTCGACCTCAGCTTCTTGGATGAAGCGTCCGATGATGAAGCTGGATCTTCCGAAGCTGTTGCCAGTCTCCCTCCAGTCGGGACCTCTTCAACTGCCGTAGCTATCGTGATCGACCTTCCGGGGGTGCCGAGCTCCTCCACTTCTGCTCCAGAGGTTTGAGACCTCTAATTTTTTACTTTTTCTTTGTTAAAATTTTTTTTCTCTTTCTTTGTACTTAAAATTATTCAATCAATGAAATCAGATTCCTCTTTACAGAGAGCTCCTTTTTCTTCTTCTACTTCTTTTTTCCTCTTTTTTTTCTTGCAATGATTTGCGTTGTGACGCTCTTATTTTCCAACAACAGTGCCCTGTCGAAGCTCTTCCCCTACCGCAGGGGATTCCTTTGAAGTCTATGATCCATGATCTGAGAAGGAAAGTTCGTCACCTAACGAAAAAATCAAAGAAGATGGATGACGAACTTCACAAGCTGAGGAAGAGCAATTCGGAAGCCACCGTGGAGGTTACTCACCTTCGAAACCTCATAAAAAGGACTTCATGGACTACAGTCGGAAGAAGGCCAACTTCGAGAAGGAGCTTGAGGAACTCCAAAATGTGCCAGTGACCGATCTTGGACTCAGGCCTTCAAGATCACTCCCTCGAGGTCGAGTTAGCGGCCGCACGGGAGAAGATCGGCCAATTAGAAGGGAGCTCATCCTAACTTCTAACTCAGGCTGACTACGATCGGGACTGGTCGAAGAAATTCTCGACCTCCAGAAGCAGCTACAGGAGTCGAGATGAATTACAACACTTATCGAGTTGGTTGGTGCGGGCAAATAGACAACTACAGAAGGAGGCTCAAGACGGCGACCGACGAGGTTGCTCGCCTTCAGAAGCAGTTGTCGAAAGAGCCTAGGTCATTTCGGTTCAAGGTTCCGACGAGTTTCGATCCTTGAGGGAGACCATGGAAGAACTGTCCATAGCCCTTGGGAAGGAGATGGCCGAACTGCAGTGGCTGAAAATTCAGCTGGCCTATGAGCAGCAGGTGGTCAAGGATGCATAAACGGAGTCTGAAGTTCTGAGGAAGAGGCTTCAAAATCGAAGGGTGAAAGCTGGCGGTTTCACCAAATGTATCGGGAGATGCTGTTAAGAAAGAAGGAACTGAAAGAAGAAGTTGAGAACTTAAAGCAATCTCTGATAATGGCTGGAATTGAGAGTTCGAAGTCAGAAGAAGCTGAGCTTTCTTAGAGCTTCTTTTACCTTTTGTTCCATGTATTCTATTCTTTTCTTGTTTTTTTTTTTTGGCCTTCAAAGGCTTTTGTAATGCTCTCTTTACTAATGAAATGAAAAGAATTTCTCATTACCTTGTCTATTCTTGCTCTGAGTTGTCGTTTACCGAGCTTTCTTATCTTTTGTCTTATTCGATGTCGACGTTGTTTGAAGATTCTGGTCATCGCCATCTGATTCGTCCTTTTTTTCATGATCGAAGATCTTTTCGAGGCCATTCGAATTTGATGCTTTCTCCCGTGTTCGAGCTTGGGGCTCGAACTTCTCATTACTTTGAAAAAGTCTATTTTCACCTGCTAGTGTTGGGCTCCCCTTTAGAGACTAGGATTTTTGACAAAAATTTTCTTCCTCGTTGAGATGAGGTCCCTTGTGTCTTAGATGTAGTTTATTTTTTTCTTATCTCTGGCATAGCTCGTCGCTTTTCTTTTTTTCTCTCCCTTTTTTTTTATGTTTGGGCGAGGATTTTCCTCTGCTCCTAACGGAGTTGTAGGGGTGTAGAGGAGCCGTTGAGAAGGCTTTTCTCCTCATCCAGTCTTAAACGACCAGGTCTTCGTTTGTGTCAGGATGAGGTTCACCTCCTGTTCTGACACAGTCAATTTCAGCTCATGTTAGGATGAGATTTTTCTCCTGTTCCTAACAGGACTGTAGGGGCACATAAGGGACATTGCGAGGGCCTCTCCCCCATCTGATCTCTTAATAACCAGGTCTTCGACTTTGCTCATGTTAGGACGAGGTTCTCCTCATGTTCCTAAATAGCTGTGGGGCGCATAAGGGCCGTTGCGAGGGCCTCTTCCCCCATCCGGTCTCTTAATAATTGGGTCTTCGACTTTTCTCATGTTAGGATGAGGTTCTCCTCCTATTCCTAACATGGCTGTAGGGGCACATAAGGGCCGTTGCGAGTCTCTTAATAACGGATCTTCGACTTTGCTCATGTTAGGACGAGATTCTCCTTCTGTTTCTAACATGGCTGTGGGGCGCATAAGGACCGTTGCGAGGGCCTCTCCCCCCATCTGGTCTCTTAATAACTGGATCTTCGACTTTGCTCATGTTAGGATGAGGTTCTCCTTCTGTTCCTAACATGGTTGGGGGGCATAAGGGCCATTGCGAGTCTCTTAATAATCAGATCTTCGACTTTGCTCTGTTAGGATGAGGTTCTCCTCCTGTTCCTAACATGATTGTGGGGGGCATAAGGGTCATTGCGAGGGCCTCTTCTCCATTCGATCTCTTAATAACCGGATCTTCGACTTTGCTCATATTAGGACGAGGTTCTCCTCCTATTCCTAACATGGCTGTGGGGGTGCATAAGGGCCGTTGCGAGTCTCTTAATAACCAGATCTTTGACTTTGCTCATGTTAGGATGAGGTTCTCCTCCTGTTCCTAACATGACTGTCGGGGTGCATAAGGGCCATTGCGAGGGCCTCTCCCCCCATCCGATCTCTTAATAATCGGATCTTCGACTTTGCTCATGTTAGGATGAGGTTCTCCTCCTGTTCCTAATATGGCTGTGGGGGCACATAAGGCATTGCGAGTCTCTTAATAATTGGGTCTTCGACTTTGCTCATGTTAGGACGAGGTTCTCCTCCTGTTCCAAACATGGCTGTGGGGGCGCATAAGGACCGTTGCGAGGGCCTCTCCCCCATCCGATCTCTTAATAATCGGGCCTTCATTTGTGTCGGGATGAGGTTCTCCTCTTGTTCCTGACACGCTTAGTTTCGATTGTCTGAAGGAGCTACTCCCTGTCGTTATAAGCTCATGCCAAAAGAAAAGATATGTGAATATAAAATTTTTATTTAAGGCAAAGTTATCGTAATACATTCATAAATTTTTCGAATTCCATGGTCGCGGAAGGTCCGCTCCTCCAAGCTCTTTTAGATAGTATGTTCCGGTCGGACTACCTCCCTGACTTCATACGGGCCTTCCTAGTTTGGGGCAAGTTTTCCTTGGTCCTGAGGTTGTGAAACAGTGGCTCGCCGAAGTACTAAGTCCCCCGCTCTGAAGGCTTTGCTCTTGATCCGGAGTTGTAGTAGCGGACTGCTTTTTGCTTGTAGGCTGCCATCCAAACTTGAGCGGTCTCCCATTTTTCTTCTAACAAGTTGAGGTTGGCCTTGAGATCCTGTGAGTTGCGCTGCTCATCGAATGCCATGACTCGCGCGACGGAAGTTTGAGTTCAATCGGGATAACGGCTTCTGTTTCGAAAGCTAAGGCAAAGGGGGTCTCCCCTATGGGCAGTCTTTGGGTAGTTCGGTATGCCCATAACACATGATAAAGCTCGTCTGCCTAAGTTCCTTTGCTTTTTCAAGTCTCGCCTTGATTCCTTGCAATAGAGTCCTGTTGGTCACTTCGGCTTCGCCGTTTTCCTACGGATGGGCTACTGACGTGAAGTTATGGGAGATGTTTAAGTCCTCACAAAATTCAGCAAACTTTGCTCCAGCAAATTATCGCCCATTATCAGTAATGAGAGTTCTGGTAAGCTGAACCTACAAACGATTGACTTTCAGATGAAGTCCTGCACTTTAGCTTCTGTAATTTTGCCAAAGGTTCGGCTTCGACCCACTTGGTGAAGTAGTCAATTGCCACCAGGAGAACTTTCGCTGCCCGAATGCCATGGAAAAGGTCCAAGGATATCCATCCCCCATTGTGCAAACGACCATGGGCACTCAAGGGTGTAAGTTCGGAGGCGGCTGTCTTTAGATATTCGCATATCTCTGACACCGATCACACTTTCTGACATATTCAATGGAGTCGTGGTACATTGTAGGCCAGTAATAACCTTGTCGGAGTAGTTTGTAGGATAAAGATTTGGCCCCAGGTGACTTCCGCAGACTCCTTCATGTACCTCCCACAAGGCAAAGTCGGCTTCAGAAGGTCGGAGACATTTCAGGAGGGGCAAAGAGTACGATCTCTTGTACAACTTGCCCTCATAAAGGATATATCGAGAGGTCTGATTTCTAAGCTTCCGAGCTTCTTTTGCATCATGAGGAAGAACCCTATTTTGAGGTATGCAACCAGTGGGTCAATCCAGCTGGGTTCATGGCTGATCTCCATTACAAGCTGCGGTTCTTCCGTACTTGGATATTTTAGAACTTCAAAGAGGACTTCCTTGGGTAGTTCAGCCGGAGCCAGTGTAGCCAACTTGGAGAGAAGATCGGTCCTGGTATTTTCTGCTCTTGGAATCTGCTTGATGTCAAAGCTGCCAAAGGCAGGGATGATCCCTTTTACCTTTTCGAGATACTTGACCATACTGTCCTCTCGAGCTTCATAGTTTTCGTTGACTTGTCCTACCACCAATTGAGAGTCATTGTAGACTTGGAGCCGATCTACTTCTAATTTTTGGCGATCTTCAGTCCTGCAATCAGAGCTTCATATTCTGCTCCGTTATTTATCGTAGAGAATTCGAAGCGCAGCACGTACTCCAGATAATTCCTTTCAGATTGATCAAGATCAGGCCCGCACCCGCACCTGACATGTTGGAGGAACCGTCCACATAGAGGGCCCAAAAACCATCAGGGAGATCTGTTCTTTCCTCAGGGGAGTTCGGCTGGAGCCCTGGGTTGTCAGCTTCACCTCGTTCAAGTTTGGCTTCTTCCGGGATAGTGTATTCCACTATGAAGTCTACTAATATCTGAGCTTTTATCATCGATCGAGGTCAATAGTTGATGTCGAATTCTGTGAGCTCGATTCCCATTTGCTATCCTTCCGGAAGCATCTGCTCAATGCAGAACTGCCTTAATCGGTTGGTCGGTGAGCAGTGTTATGGTGTGCCCTTGAAAGTAAGGTAGGAGCCTTTGGGTTGCAATCAACAGGGCGTAAGTTAGTTTCTCTAACTCAGTGTACCTGGTTTCGGCATCTCTCAATACTCGACTTATGTAGTAGATCGCCATTGAATTTTTGCTTCTTCCTTAACCAGAACTGCTGCGAGAGCCACAGGGGAGACCGCCAGGTACAGGAACAACTCCTTTCCAGGTTCGGCTTTGCCAATAGCTGAGGTGAGTTGAGGTAGTTTTTAATTCTTCGAATGCTCGCTGACATTCAGTGGTCTAACAGAAGTTCTTCGACTGCTTGAGAGTCTGAAAGAAAGGTAGGCACCGTTTGGCCGACCTTGAGACGAAGCGATTCAGAGCTGCTACTCTCCCAGTAAGGCGCTGAACTTCCTTTATTGACTTTGGGACGGTCATTTCCTGGATGGCACGAATCTTTTTCGGATTTGCTTCGATCCCGTGCCCCGATACCATAAAGCCCAAGAATTTCCTGAGGTTACTCCAAAAGCGCACTTGGTTGGGTTTAGCATCATCTTATATTTTCGAAGGGCGCTGAAGGTCTCCTCAAGGTCGGGACGTGGTTCATTGAGGATTTGCTTTTTACAAGCATGTCGTCCACGTAGATCTCTATGTTGTGGCCGATCTGCTCTTTGAAGATCTTGTTCACCAGCCGTTGATAGGTCGCCCCTGCATTTTTTAGGCCAAAAGGCATGACCCTGTAACAGTAAAGACCACGGTCAGTGATAAAAGCAGTCTTTTCTTCATCCTCTGGTGCCATCCTAATTTGATTGTAGCTGGAGAATGCATCCATGAAAGTGAGAAGCTCGTGGCCCGAGGTTGCATCCACTAATTGGTCAATTCTGGACAGAGGGTAACTGTCCTTCGGACAGGCTTTGTTCAGCTTTTTGAAGTCTATACACATCCTCCACTTGCCGTTCATCTTCTTGACGAGAACCACATTGGAGACCCAATTCGGATAGTTGACTTCTCTAATGAACCCGACTTTCAGGAGTTTATCAACTTCCTCAGCTATTGCCTTCTGCCTTTTCGATGCATGACCTCGAATTTTTTCCTTCATCGGCCGATGTTTGGGATCAACAGCTAGACGGTGTTCCATGACTTCCGCATCAATCCCCGACATGTCTGTCGAACTCAAGCGAAAACATCCGCATTCTTTTGTAGAAAATTGATGAGCTGTGTCTGTACCTCTTCTCCCAGGTGGGAGCCGATCTTCACCACGTGCTCTTCATCCCCATCGTTCAAAAAAATTGAGACAAGATCTTCAATTGGCTCACCCCGTTCTTCAGCAAGGTCATCGCGGGTGTCTAATCCATCAACTGGACAGGGGTCAGACTGACCATTTCTTTGTAAGGCTATGTTATAGCAGTGTCTTGCAAGGACTTGATCTCCTCTGACCTCTCCGACCCCTTGGCTTGTAGAAAATTTTAATTTCAAATGGTAGGTCGATACCACAGCTCGGAGGGCATTGAGGCCAGGTCGTCGAGTATTGCTTGTAGGCAGACGGTGCCCTTACTACCAGAAAATCCACTTGCGCTTTAGATTGTTTCGGGCACCGACCTGCAACTACGGTCAAAGTTATTACTCCTTCCACTGGCACAGCATCGTCAGTGAACCCTACCAATGGGGAGCTTATCGGCCCTAATCGATCATTCGGAATGGACATTTTTGAGAATGCATCGTAAAATAAAATATCGACTGAGCTTTCATTATCAACAAGAATGCGACGTACATCATAGTCAGCAATATTTAAAGAAACTATGACTGCATCATTATGGAAGAATTGAATCTCCTGGGCATCTTCTTCAGTAAAGGTTATAGATTCTTCAGTCCTCTGTCGCTTGGGCGGTCCGACCGATCCACTGGCTGCTCCCCGTCGGGATCCTCCAGAGATGGTGTTGATGATCCTGATTGGAGGTCGATCTTCAGGCTGTTCTTCCCTCCTTGATGGCTCTGGTTGTGGTAGGGCCCTCGGTCGATCTTCCTACCTTCAGGTCGGCGTAGGATGAATCTGTTGAGCCGACCCCATCTGATGAGCTCCTCGATCTCATCTCGGAGCTAAATACACTACTCCGTGTTGTGGCCGTGGTCACGATGATAGAGGCAGAACTTGTTAGGGTTGCGCTTCTCGGGGTGTGTGTGCATCCTTTTCGATCTTGGCAGCTGCTCCCTGATCTCCATCAGCACTTGAGTTTTTGGAGCATTGAGAGGGGCGTAGCTGTGGAATCTTTCTGGGAGAGAGCTCCACCGAACTCTGCGGTCCAGACTTCTCTGCCTACGAGCTCGGGGGAGAGTTCGAACATGCTTGTGTTCGGAGGAGTTCGAGAATGTGGCCGAGCTTCACTCGATCCTTTTTCAGCTGCGGGCTTGCTGGAGTCACCCGCCTGCCGCTCCTTCGCGGTCTCCTCGTCCTTCAGCTTGAAGGCTTCCTCTACTCGGCATATCCTTCGGCCCGAGCCAGCAAATCAGCGAAGTCCCTGGGATACTTCTTTTTCAGGAAAAATAGAAGGTCATTCTTTTGAAGACCGCTCTTCAGGGCGGCCATTGCAACTGATTGGTCCAAGTTTCGGACCTCCAATGCGGCGGCATTAAAATGATTGACGTAAGTTCAGATGGATTCTCCCTCCTTTTGCTTGATGTTGATGAGGGACTCCGAACCTCTCCGGAGACGTCAGCTGCTGACGAAATGAGCCACAAACTGGTGGCTTATTTGATCAAAGGAGAAGATAGTACCCAACTTCAATGCCGAGTACCAATTTCTTGCTGCCCCTTCAAGGTAGATGGGAAAGCTCCGCACAGGATGGCGTCTGGCATGCCATGGAGCAGCATCATTGTCTGGAAGGCCTCCAGGTGGTCAACGGATCTGAGGTCCGGTCGTAGCTCTCAAATTGGGGGAGCTTGAAGTTCGACGGGATCGGTTCCTGCATAATCTTTGAGAAAAAGGAGGGTCAGTACAGATATCCTCACCGTAAGCAGGGGGAGCATGGCGGAGCTCTTCGATCTGCGGTTCATCTCTTGGAACCTTTGATCCAGGAGATTCTCTCAATCATGAATCTCGAGGATCTTCTGACAGAATGGAGGTAGGAACCCTCCGAGGGTGGAATCGTGATCAGACAGAGGGCTCTCCGCCCTTTGCTTCCCCTTTTCGGGGGATATAGGACGACTGGCCCAAGTGGGCCGCCTGATCATCGGATTCTGGAACTTCGACGATGCTCTTTCTAGCCATACAGATGCCTACGACTGCTGCTGCTGTGCATGGCTGCATCGCTTCGGCGAGGCCCCTGACCTACTGAACCAGTAGGTCGAACTGCTCCATGCCGACTGCCGTTGTCGGAGGAGGAGGAGCCTGGAAACTGGAGACGAGGCCGGAGCTGGCGATCTTGCTGAGATCTGGCCATGGAGGCCATAGATCGCCTGGTAGATGCCTTTCGGGGAGGCATCAGGTTGGGATCTGGTCGGAGAAGAAGAAGAAGATGTCGAAAAAGATGACCGGAGACAGTCCCGTTGAGTACTCCTTTAAGAACAAGGGTCCTATAAAGACACAGACCCTTCCTCTAGCACCAATTCTGTTGGTGCAGAATTTTGCCGATGCCGGAGAAGCTGGAGTCGAGGAGATCACGATCGTCATCGGGACCTGCAAGGAAAGTCTAAACCAGAGTTGGGGGTGCTCCGGCAAGACCCTCCGATGCTCAAGTCAGTACTCTACCTCAACAGAAATGGAGCACTCGAATGGATTTTAGCAGAGTTTAGAGATAGTGCTTAGAGCTTAGAGGAGAACGTATTTGGAGGGTCTCTTTTATAGATGGGAGAGCGTAACGATTGACAGCGATGTCCGTAACTGCCTGGTAGTGGGCCGTTCGGGGCCACGTGGAGTTTGTTATGGAGAGTAATGGTGTCCGTTGTCGCGACTTGTCAGAGAGTGGTGGGGCCACGTGGAGTTTGTTACAGAGAGTGGAGTGGTGTCCGTTGTCACGACTTGCCGGGAGTTCGGGCCGGATAGCTGAAGCTCGATTGGGACGTCTGGTGGAGTGGAATAGCTCTCTGTCTCGTAATCTAAGAGAAGCTCGGATGTTTTGAGGTTACTGGTGGGTTAACTATTGTTGGGTGCCTTAGGCATTGATGCTGCAGATGGAAGTCATCTGCTGTAGAAGCCCGGATGGAAACTTTCTGTTGGAAAAATCTGGCTGGAGTCTAATTGCTAAAGAAGTCCGTCTGAAATTTATTTGATGTAGAAGCTTGTCTGAAGACTGTCCGCTGGAGAGATCGATTGCATAAGGAATCCGACAGAAGGTCGATTGATAGCAAATTTGGAAGGCGCTATAGAAGGTTGACTGATAGAAGAGTCCGGAAGGTGTTGTGGAAGTTCATCCGTTGGAGGAGTCTGGAGGACACTATGGAAGGTCGACCATTGGAGGGGTCCGGAGGGAATTTGTCCGTTGGAGGGGTCTGGTTGGCACTGTTGAAGTCCGATTGGTGCTGTTGAAGGTTGATGGCTGGAGAGGTACGGAAGACACCGGAGACAGTCGGTCATTATAGAAATCCGACTGCTGGAGCCCGTCCGTTGTAGAAGTTCGTCTGGAATCCATCCGCTGTAGAAGTTCGGATGGAGTCCGATCCTTGCAAAAGTCGGAAGGAGGCCGCTTACTGTAGAAACTCGGATGGAGATTGGTTGCCGTGGAAGTCCGGATGGAGACCGCTTATTGTAGAAGCTCGGCTGAAGTTGCTTGCAATAGAAGTTCGGACGGAATTTGCTTACTGTAGAAGCTCGGATGAAATTCAAAAGGCGATCGACCACTGTAGAAACTTAGATGGAGTCTGGTTACTATAGAAGTCCTGCTGCTGGAGAAGATCGGACATTGACAAAGTTTGAAAGAAGCTCGAAGTAAAGTCGATCGTGACAGGAGGAAGTCTAGAAGAGATTCGGAGAGTAGTCGATCACTGTAGGAAATCGACTGATAGTGAAGCCCAAAGAGTATTTGGAGAAGTTCGATAGACGACTGAAGGAGCTCATTATTGGAGAAGTTCGAAGGGTACAGTAGGAGTTCGTCCGTTGGAGGAATCTGGAGGATACTATGGAAGGTCGACTGTTGGAGGAGTTCGGATGGTACATGGAAGCTCGGACGATTGGGGGAGTTCAGAAAAATGCCGCATAAGGTCGGAAGCCAGA
This sequence comes from Elaeis guineensis, assembly GCF_000442705.2. Classification (NCBI taxonomy): domain Eukaryota; kingdom Viridiplantae; phylum Streptophyta; class Magnoliopsida; order Arecales; family Arecaceae; genus Elaeis; species Elaeis guineensis. Next base: position 26,720,988 of record NC_025999.2, read on the forward strand.
AGTCCTGGGAGGGTTGGCCTCTTACGAACTTCGGCTGGGGTTATTTTATACCCAACAGGTTAGGTGCTATATCTTGGCCTTAAGGCCCAGCATGAGGACATCAAGACTTTAGGGCTATGATAACTCATACGTAAAGAGTTTTATGGTGAGCAGAGTCAGACTGTGTTTGGGCAGTCCATTCATGATCATTGTTTATCAATGATTAAGGACCGAAAAGAGCTTGAAAAGCTTGATATGACCATGCATAAGGATCTACATGTGCATTTGATACAGTAGTCCCTTAGTAGTTCATTTGGTCAGTTTATTGTAAACTATCATATGAACAAGATTGATAGCACATTTCAAAAATTACTAAACATGTTGGTGATCACTTAGGGATCTTGAAAAGTTCAAGGGGTTATATTCTTGTAGTAGAATGGCATTTGGTTCCAAAAGAGAGACTGTTAGAACAAGAGGTCTACAGGAGAATAAGCCAAAGAAGGATCTTCTCAAGGAGAAGAAGTCAGAAAAAAAAAAGTATTTCCACCGCAGTGCTGACGGCCACTTGGAGAGGAATTATCCTTCTACATGGATAGCCTAAGAAAGAAGGGTGACACACCTTATGAAGGTATGTCAGATTTGTTTGTTTGCATATTGATGCATTCGAGCAAATAATGAATACTGTAAGATCTGAGAGATCTAAGGATGAGATAAACCATAAATATAGGTGGTACCTCAGATTAGGCCATTTAGGAGAGGATAGGATATACAAACTGAAAAATGGATCGTCTCCTAGGCTCTGTGAATTTTGAGTCATATCCAGTTTATGGATCCTGTCTTCAAGAAAAAATGATCAAACTACCCTTTGTGGGATATGGGAGAAGACCACTGACATACTTTTCCTGAAACACACTAATGTATGTGGCTCATTTGATATGTAGGCCAGAGATGGTAATTTCTACTCTATCATTTTATCGATGATTATTCATAGCATGGGATACAAGTCTGAAGCCTTTAAAAAGTTCAAGAAATTTAGATATAAAGTAGAAAATAAATTCAAAAAATCTCTTAAGATTCTTTGATTGGATTGAAGAGATGAATACCTTAGTAAAAATTTTAAAATTATCTCATACAAATGGTATAGTCTCACATTGGACTTCTCCAGATACTAATTGGGTATGGGTATAGAAAAAATTAGATCCTATTAGATATGCTCCAGTCCATGATGAGGTTCACTCATTCTCTAATCTTTATTTCTTTAGGGACATACTTTAATCTATCGAATAGGATTGTCAGCCCATGTCAAAAGATAACAGACAGACAAGTTAGAGGCTAGATCTATAAAGGCTCGCTTAATAAGGTATCATAAAGAGTTGTTAGGATACTAATTATACTTTTCAGTTGATCACAATGTGATTGTGACCCATCATACCATATTCTTGAAAAATAGTTTATCTAAGATGGTGTAATGGAAGGAAATTGAGTTCGAAGAGAAAGTCTCTGAAGAGCAACGAGCTGAAGATCTAACTAAACCCATTCAAGCTGAGCTAGTTAGTGTAGGACCTCTTCCACCTCATAGATCTAGTAGGATTTTTCATCCTCTTAAAAGATACTTAAGATTTTCTGACAAAAAAAGTACAAAAAATATTTCTCATGAAAAATAGGAAACATAAAGATGATCCCAAAATCTACAATGAGACAATGTTAGACATCAATTCTGAAAAATAGATGGAAGTAATAAAGTTAAAAGTTGACTTGATGCATTCCATCCAAGTCTGACCTTAGTAGATCTACCAAAAGGTATAGTCCCTATTGGATGCTTAAGGATCTACAAAAGGAAGATAAGTTCAGATGGATAGGTAGAGAGCTATATGCGAGGCTTATAGTAAAAAATTATAGTCAACATGAAAGTATTGACTATTAAGAGATTTTTTTATCTGTAGCTATGCTAAAATCTATCCAGATACTATTTGATTTTGCGATATACCATGATTATGAACCTGATAATGGATGTGAAAACTGACTCTCTGAATGGATATCTTGAGGAAGATGTCTATATAGGGCAGCTTTTTGGGTTTCACGTTCAGTGATAGAGATCACTAGATAAGTAAGCTATAATAGACTAAAACAAGCATCTCGAAGTTGAAATATTTGATATAATCAAATTATTTGATTTCATCAAGAATGAGGAAGAGCCTTATGTTTATAAGAGGATCAGTGGGAGGATGAGATTCTCCTGATTGGAAAAGATGTTCGCATGCTGACTTCGGTTAAAATACGATTGTCTGAAGAATTCTTCATGAAAAATCTTGGGAAGCATCTTATATCTTTGGGATAAAGGTCCGTAAAGATAGATTTGAAAGAATGCTAGGCCTTTCATAGAAAAAGTACATAAAGGAGGTGCTGAAGAGGTTCAGCATAAAAATTCAAAAAGGAGATTTTCACCCCTCAGGCAAGGTATGTATCTCTCTAAGAAGATGTGTCCAAACACATTTGAGAAGATTAAGCTCATGAGTTGGATCCCTTGTCCTTCGACTATAGGGGCCTCATGAATGCTATGCTATGTACTCGACTGATATAATCTTCTATGAGTATCATGAGCAGATTTCAGTCGAATCCAGCTGTACAATATTGGATAGCTATAAAGAACATCTTTAAGTATGTGAGAAGTACTAAGAATTTATTTTTAATTTTTGGATGATTTGAGTTGCAGGGTTTAACGATACACAGACTCAGATTTTACATCTGACATTGATGGTAGAGAGTTTACATCAGAATGTGTGTAATATAAAAATTGATAGATTGGAAGAGTTTCAAATAACCAATCATTGTAGGTCCTATAAAAAACTGAGTTAGTCACAGAAAGTCATATATATTCACAGAAAGTCATATATGTTCATAAAAAATCATATATATTTACAAGAAATCATACATGTTCATAAAAAGTCATATATATTCATAGAAAGTCATATGACAGAAAGTCATATATATTCACAGGAAGTCATATGACAAAAAGTCATATATATTCATAGGAAGTCATATATATTCACAAGAAGTCCTGTATACTCATAGAAAGTCATATAAATTATCAGAAAGTCATAAAGGATATTTTCATCACTGAAAAATTGAGGGAAAAAAAACTGAATAGCATTAAATGTCCATCCCATCTTAATGTGTTTAGCACCACCTTGTTTAATGCTCTTTTTTTCTTTATTAACTTGTATTGTCCGATACTAAAATTTTGGCTTCTTTTTTCAAACTTGTTCAATTGGTTGCCTAGTTATAATAGTAGGTTATACTATCAATCAGCTTGCTTGTAATCTATTGATTATTTTTTTTATTGCCTTGCTAAAGTTTTGATTTGTATGATTTTAATGCAGTAGTCTTTTAAAAATAAGAAGTCAGACTTAGCTAGTCAAACCACATCTATTGAGGGTAGAGAAACTGCTGATGGTAGCGAGCAAACATAGCCTATTCCATATGATTGGGATATCTAGATGGATGTATTTGAGGGAAAGAAGAAGGGGAGAGTCTTTGGACTTGATTCTTTAGGTAAGAGTTTAAAACAATCCTCTTCTTCCAAGCAATCATCACCCATTATGTCTGAGAATTATGTTGAGATAAAGAACCAAGTTCATGCCTTAACTACATCATTACAACAAGAGCAACATGAGATAGAAGAAATCAAAACTCAACTGGCTGAGTTTTGATGGAACATCTAGAAGGATCTTCTTATCATGCATCAACTCCATCTCAACATACAGAAGATGATGATGGCGATGACGACGACGACGATGATTAGTATGATGATGATGGTGATGATGATTATAATCATATGTAGCATGAATGTATATGAATTATAACTTATGGAGTACTACTTACATTAGGAATTTTATGCAATCTTTGTTTGTGAATTAGAATTACTTAATTAATAAATTTTTAGCATATTTTGAATGTATGTAATCAAGACTTTTTTATATTTATTGATTTTATATTGATTAAAATATTTTAAAATTTTATTATACATATTAAAAGTCATTTTCAGGAGCAATTCAAAATCAAAACATTGTTAATTATAATTGGATATTGAAAAAATTTTATGAGAATTTTTTTTGTAGAGTTCTGTTAGCTACGAATTTTCATGGAGAATTCTTTATCCAACTCAAGCAACTTAAAAAATTTTTTCTATGAAATTTTTTGTGACTAACATTTTTTGAAAATTTTTCTACGAATACTACCCATAGATTTTTTTGTAAAATAATTTTCTACAGATTTAGCTATAGATTTTGCAAGTAAATCTAAAAAAGTATCATTTTCTTGTGAATATTCCTATGGATTTTTCTATGAATAAATTTTTTGTAGATTTTTTTATAGAAACTTTCAATCTTGCAATGTCCAATTCTTGTGAATTTTTCTATGATTTGCATTGTTGTGGATTTTTTTGCATGTATTTTCTGCAGATTTTTCTATGAAAAATTTTCTTTGGATTTTTTTGTAGATATGTTTTGTGGATTTTTTTGTGAACAATTTTTTTGTGAATTTTTCTACAAAAGCTTTTGATCTTACAATGTCCAATTCTTACAGATTTTTCTATGATTTGTAGTTGCTGTGGATTTTCTTACGTATATTTCCTATAGATTTTTCTAGGAATAATTTTTCTACAAAGTTTTTTATGGATATTTCATGCAGATTTTTTTGTAAATTATTTTTCTATGGATTTTTCTATGAAAATTTCTTGATAATTTTTTTATGAATTATGTTCCTACAATTTTTTTTTGCAAAAATTTCTTGGAGATTTTCCTGCAACTTATTTTCTGTAGAATTTTTTGTGAAAATTTCTTGGGGATTTTCCTATGACTTATTTCCTGTGAATTTTGTTGGAACTTTATCTAGGAATTTTGTTGGAAACAAAGTCATAGGAAGTTTCTTATAGATTTTTCTACAAATAAATCCTTAGAAAAAAATTTTTCAGCTCTCTTCCCTGCGAAAATCTATCTGTAGATTTTATCCATTATTTATTAAAAAATTCATAAAAAAGTTTTTGTGGATTTCTCAAATTCAGAGGAAATATTACCTATGAGCGTATTTTCTGTAGATTTTTTCACAGGAAAATCTATAGGAAATGTCATTTTCTGTAGATTTTTAACTAAAATCCATAGAAAAATCCATAAGAAATGAGGACTTTTCTTGTAGTGAAAGGTGCTAGGTAAGCTCTTCTAGTTTTAGTAATTTTATTACAATTTGATGTCATAAGATGTCATCATAGTGACAATATCAGTACTATAGCCCTTAGCTAATGAAGCCTGGGTCTCACTAGAATACTAAGCATATGGAAAGATGACTTTGGATAATATGCGACTACCTGGACATGGAAGATATCAAGATGAAGAGAGTAGACCCCATGGATAATATGGTGGACCTACTGACTAAGCCATTTAGCCTGCTAGAGATTGAAGTTCATTTTGAGAAGATGGGACATAGGTTTGTGAGTAATTGGCTCTAGATCAAATGGGAGATTGTTGGATGTATGATCTGAAAAGCTAATTATTGACTGATACATTGTAGGATATATTTTTATACTTGATTTATTGAAATTAATAAAATAGATAATTATTTTTATTCTAGAGTAATGTGTCCTAGAATCATCTAAGGAGTTAATGGTCAATGATATATATTCTCAAAAATTAAAAATTTGAGATATATGTCATTATAGATTAAGCCTGAATTACTCCTGATCATTGAATCATCACAGAGATGGTGATTGATCCATCAAGATCGATGAACAGATCGCTTTCCTTTGGGTAGACGGATCTTGAGTTTGTAGTATGGGGACACTGGAGTAAGAGTGTAGGTAGTTGTTAGAGAATAATAGTATTAAGCGTGATTAAGAACAAGAAGTCACTTGGATGTCTACTCACTCGTCAATAACTATCTCGATGCTGTAGTTGTATGAGTAGTTTTTTTGACTTGCGATGCCTTGGTCGCTCACAGTAGGGTTGCTGTAGTTTGACAATATATATATATGATCCCTAGCTATTCGGAGCCTTGCAGTATTCGTTGGCTGTAGTAGGTTCGCTGTAGGAGTAGGTGTGTATTTATTAGAGATCTATTGGCCTTAGTAGTTGAGGAGTAGTCCTATACGACCTAAGAGATTGAGTCTTTAAGTCTGTGACCACAGCAATATGACAATAAAAAATTTTTTTTTGGGATTCATGATTAGACTCAAGCTAATTAAGTCTGGTATATGACAGATGTTTAGGATTTGATGAGTTTTCATGACCTGCACCCTATTGAAACTCTCAATAGAAGAATTTGATCATACGATAACTATATCGAAAGGTCTATCTTTTTGTTCTGTTGGATTGCCACTACATGCTGTTAGGTGTTATTGATGGATTGTGAGAACTTATTAAGATTATTTTTGGATGAATAATCTTTGTTGGGTTGAGTTGGAATTATTCTAGCCTATCGAAAGGAGTTTCGATGATATTATGATGGAGATCATGGTATATCTCACTATCAGACAGAATAGAATCTAAGGGGTCACACACAAAAGGAACACAATCTGATCAATAGTTTAGATCATAATTAAATTATCAATTGGATTGATGGTTTGAATTAAGAAACTACTAACTATATAAGGGTTACATATTTAGTAACTGCTAATTGTTAGTAAAGGGACTTAATTGCAAGTGTTGCAATATAATTGAGCTTAGTTAAATTATGGATCAAGTCTTAGTTAATTTAAATCAAATTTAATTTAATTAGATTTGATTTAATTTAAGGCTATTTGGATTTAATTATCCAAGTTGGACTTAGATTTTAATCTTGATTAGATTAGAATTGACAGTCTTTTCGAATTTGATTCCAATCGGGCTCGAATTGGATTCAAATTGAACCCAATTTGAAACCAAATTGAAATAGATGCCTAAACCCAAAGTTATCTGGGCTTCTCTCTCCTATTACATGCTAGAAAGAGGGAGGGGCTCATGAAGACATGCCCTTTTTTTTTATTTGCATGCGTGAATGGTGAAGGGGTGCCAATAGTTGGCACCCTCCTCTTTGGGTCTCTTTTTTCTTATGGGACTTTAATTCCTTTTGAATTTGATTCAAACAAGGAATAAAATCTTATCCTTATTAGGTGAGACATAGGATTGGGGTATTTTTGTGTGACAAAAAAAGAGAAAGAAGAGTGGGCGTGTGGTATTTTTGTAAGCGATTTCTTCTTTTGTCGTAAGACACCTTCTTAATGCCACCCCTCTCCTCCTTTCTTCTATCTCCATGCCCTACTATGCCTTGGATCAGATCTAGAGATTGAGAAAGAGAAGAAAAAAGGTGCTTCTCTTCTCTTCTTGGTATCCTATTCAGATCCAGATAGATCAGCGTGAAGGATTCATACAACAAGATTCTTCTTCGAGTTCTGGAAGAAAAAATTTGAGATCCAAGTTAAGGAGTGAGGCCTGCAAGGTGTTAGCACTCCGGTGGCCTCAATGCTTGGATCAGGCTATCTCCATGTGGATACCAATAGAGATTGGATGCTTGTGCAGCTCCAATAAAAACCCCAGACATCCATCGAATATGATCCGAGTAAGAAAAAAAGATAGCGATTAAGGTAATCATTCTTCCTTCTCTATTCTAATTTCTAGATCTAAAATATTTGCTTCATGGCATGTTAAACGATCCCTAGGTAATTGTAAGATTAGATCCAAATATGAATAAAAGTAAAATTATTTTAATTTTATCTTTTCATTGCATATTTTCATGAGATAAAAAAAAAAATCTGCGTGCTAATCATCTAAAAATCCAACACCCCCCTCCCAAATCCTCAAGTGTAAAGCTCCCCTTTGGAACCAACCAATAGGTACACTATGGAACTTTGAACTAGCAATTACTTTAGTATAATAGCCCTGGAGTGCATCAACTTTTAAAGCCTCTCATCTTATAAAAATATATCCACGCATCTGGAAATAGATCATCAGCAAAATACAAATCATCCTCAATCAGTATTCAATAAAATAGATCATAAAACAAGCTAAAAGTAGGAGGATAAGTAAACTATTGTAGAGGTAAACTATTGTAGAGCAAATGAAAATCACCCTTAATTAGCATGCTTCCAAATCAAATTAATGGGAAAATTGAAAGGTCTGTGGCTATAAGCTGTTGGTTAAATTCCTACCAGATTTCACTGTCCTAAAATTATGGAAATGTGGAATGAGCATGCAATTCTTTTCAAGTATTTGTGATAGCTTGGAAATCAGCAACCAACAAATCTACATACATGCCTAACCCTAACACTAGAAAACATAAACCCTAACCTTAGAATTAACGAAGGAAGAATCACCAGGTTGAGCGACCATTGGTGTTAGATGGACGGAAGTGTGGCCCAGGAGGGATGGTATGATGGTGATAAGTGGTATATTTTTACATTTATTATAGATATTTTTGGTCATTTATGGTGCTAACATCTTCTTAAAAACCTTAATTTCATGAATTTATTGAATTTTTTAAAAAATAAGTAATTTTGAAAAAAATATGAAATTAGATATATTTATAAAAAAATAGATGTTAATTTAATTGAGTAATTTAAGTACCAAAATGAATAAAAATTTTTGAAGAATTTAATATATATTTTTTCTTATTTTTCAGGCAAAAAATTGGAGCAAAAATGGAGCCAAAATATCCTAAAAAAAAAGAAAATAGCCTTCGGTGTACGGTGGACCGGCTGCTCAGTTCACAGAGCCAGGACGCGATCCACAGAAACTTCACGCGGTCCACAGGTACTATTCACAGCGAGAGAAAGATTCTGGGCGTGATCCAACAGCTGAGATTCAATCCGATCCAGATCCGATGGTTCAGACTCGTTGCCGACTTTGAATAGGATTCTTTTGCACGATCCGATGGCCAGAACTTCATAAGAACCCAGATCCAATGGCTGACATTCAATCCAACTTTGATAAGGATTAAAACTATGATTTTTATCAGATCTGGGGGTTCAAGCTTCATCCGACAGTCAGAAATATTTTAAGGAGATTAATACGATTTCTAAGAGTTTTATGACTCCTTTTCCTACCAAAAAATTATAAAAATTCATCTATAAATAGAGGGTCTGAGAATAAGCTTTGGGAGTAGAAAAATTGAGTAGAAAGTATAAAAATAAATAAAAAAAATAAATAGCTTTAAGGATCCAAGGAAAAGAAGGAGAGAAGCTGGTTCGCTCTACAGATACGATGGAAGACGAAGAGGTCATCAACCATCTTTCTGACGAGGCTTGACTGATCAACTTCAGATCCTTGTTACAGTTTTATTTTTATTTTATTTTATTATTTTTTTTAAATTTTTGTATTTAAATTTAAATTTAATTAATAAAAATTTATTTTTTTTACATTTTAAATTTCTGTCTTTTATTTTTCGCAAGTAGATGCTAGGATCTAGTTAGTAGATCTTAGTATCAATTTATTTTTATACTTTTTAAATTTTTTATTTATTTTTATTACAAGTAGATGCTAGGATCTAGTTAGTAGATCTTAGTATCCGATTTATTTTTATATTTTAATTTTTATTTTTGACTTAAATTACTTTCTCCAAAATTTTATTTTTTTTATAAAATCAAAGATTTCAAATCAAAATTCTACCTTCTCTGTGGATTCGACCTGACTCACTACTTTCTATATATTTTTTAATTTTTATTGAAGTCAGAATTTGATTGATAATCACAGTGTCCTAACAATAACATCGCGATCGCATCAATTTTTGGCGTCGTTGTTGGGGAAGGCAACAATTTTAATGTTTGATTTTTTTGATTTTCTTGTAAATTTAACTTACTAACTTTTTATTTTTTTATCTTTATGCAAAAAAAATTTAAAAAATTCAAAAAAGAGATAGAAAACTTTCAATTTTGCTTGGTGAGATCAATCCTAACCCTAGCTTTAACTAATTTTTTTTAGTATTAATTACTATTTTTTTAATTAACTTAAAATTCATCCATATAAACTAATAAAAATTACATAACAAGAGTAGAAACTTAATTTTTAGGAGCATTCATCATTGTAGATTTATTTTTGGTGATCACTGGAGATAAGGTAAGCTTTCAAGTTTTATTAGTTTCATGCATCTAATTTAGTTGTATAGAACCCCTTGTTTGAAATTGGTTGTGCATATTCATCTCAAATCAATTTAAGGGCAACACCCATAACAAGATAAAGTGGAGATTTCATCATCCTTTTTTAGCCCAAAAATAACCAACCAGCATCCCGCATTAACCCAAATCTAACTAAAATCAAGTAGACATTGGCCCCTAGGATCAATTGAGTTCAGTTTGAGTATTTTGTTGAAGTCAAGTGCAAAGTAAGTTTGGACTCACTCCTGAAACTGGTGTCTAAGACTAGAGGTTATAAAGGCTCAGCCTAAGTGGATTTATGGTTATTTAATTGGTTCCATTAGCTTACCTGGCTAATTCAATTGGTATCTAAGATAAGCAACGGGGGACCCCCACGATCCACCTCTTACCTGGCTAGTTGAAGGAAGTGAGAACAAATCCAATTTGTATCTAAATAAGCCACTCTACATCAAACTATTAGGTTAAGAAACCCATAGGTGTCTAGGTTTAATTGTTTGCTAACTTGATTGCAATTAATACTTAACCACAACTAATTTTTCTCATCTTACGTCTTTAGGTTTAAGATTTTTCTTAAGGATCTCACCTTTAAAACTTTTCTCTTTCTTTCTTTTCTCTTCTTTTCTCCTCCTTCTTCTTAAAAAAAAAAAAAAATCTCAACAACACACATAATAGGGTTTGCACTAATATATGCACGATATAATTTTTTCTGATCTAGTTGAACCTAATTCTAAAATTGAATGACTGATCCATGCTAAACATGATAATCAAATGGCTAAAAATTCTAAGAATCACCTAGACAGATGAAGAAATATTTTATTCCTTCCACCTATAATCTATCGATGTTTCATCATTCTATGAGATCAAATATTCAACTCTAGTCCTAAGATCGATCTGAACCTAATAGCCCAAAGATTAGATAAAGTTGACCTTCTTGTCTAGAAATTTGATCAGTTCCTAGCATTAGGTCAACAATCTCCTGCACAATATACACCACCACCTAATTATCAGAAGATTTATTCTATCTGTGCTAGCCCGACCCATCATGTGAGCGAATGTCCCACGGCTGCACAGTTTCCACCTTTCATTCAAGAACAAGTTCAAGCTGCTCAAGATTACTCCAAACCTGTCAATGATCCATTCTCTAACACATATAATTTGGACTGGAGGAACCACCCTAATTTTTCTTGGAACCCCAACAACTTAGGCTCAGATCCAAATTTTTTCTGTGCAGAACTTTCAGAATGGGCTCCAATACCAAAATTATGCCTATAATAGTGGTCAGCCTAGTCAGCTATCCAGCCATCCTATTACAATCAGCCATTATACCCACCTTCTCAACAGACCAATCTAGCCAACGATAGATTTAGCCAACTTCAACAAATGATCATGATCCAACAGCAATCCCTCGCTAGGCTAGAAGCACAAATAGATCAATTAACTGAATCTACTATAGGAGAGAACTAGGTTAATTGCCAAACGAACTAATACCAAATTTTAAAAAGACCCACCCATCCACCAATCACCTGGACCTAGTCATCAATCCAATGGTCCACCTAAGAATCCCAATTTGAAAGTGACAATGCAATTTCTGAGCTTAAAAGTGATAGGATTCTTAAGGACCCATATCAAGATCAGGTGAGTGAGGCTAATACTGATGCTAACCAAAAAGAAAATTTAGAAGAGGAGATTAGTACTGAGACTAACCTAATAGAAGAACCTGAGCTTAGTACTGATGCTGATCTAAGTGAAGAAAAGAAAAGAGTGATGAGTTACCCAAGATATATCCATCAAGAGTCTCATTTTCTTCAGCCTTAGAAGCCAGTTCTTCCACTTTAGAATTACTATCTCCTTCAGAATTAAAATTATCTTTGATCACACTTGAGAACACATGTTTAAAATCAAAAGATATCCTTCAGTGCCTATTTCTTCAAACTTAGTTCCTAACCCAAAAACTCAATTCATGAGCATTTTAGAAGAACAAATAGAAAAATTCTCAATAAACAAGGGTCTGTGAATGGGTTTGTAACTATCTTTCTAAAATTAAGAATGAGATGTAAACTATTTTTGAAGATTGACAATAAAATACTAAAATTTATCATAAGCCATCTTCATAATATAGGCAATCCAAAACCATTGAATTTTGTCAATCCAATATTCGACACGGGATAGGTGAGAGAATTAGTATGGTCTGACTGAAGACGGTAAACTTAGCACTTCCTGGGAGGCAACCCAATTTTTAATTTTCAGTTTTATGCTTTTTGCTATCTTTTGTATTTTTTTAGGTTAATCGAGTCTTACTTAATATTTTTTATAAGAATTTAAAATAATCTTGGTTAAGTTTGGGGGAGAATTAGTTTTGAAAAAACTTATGGATCAGGTATATCTCTTCTTTTCTTTCTCTTTATATGCACCGTTCATTTTTTCTACTCCATTGAGGACAATGTTGATTAAGTTGGGGGAGAATAAAAATTTTTATTTTTAAAGTCCTTAAGTAAGTTAGTATTTAGTATTTAAGCACCTGATTACACTTAAAGAATCAAGTTAAACCAAGTATTTTTTAAAAAAAATGATGTATAGATCAAAGAGTTTGTGAGATATTGAGGATCAAGTATTAAGAAAACTAATAAAGAGTTAAGTTTAAAACTTAAATAGTTTTTTTTGAATATTTTTAAATTTTTCTACCAGCATCAAAGAAGAGTTTACTTTCTATGAATTTGTGTAGAGTAACTATACATTTTTCATATATTCAAAAAAAAAAGTTTTCAAGTACTTCATGCTGAGTAACCGGGCCTCTTTGCCTAAGCAAGCATTGAGTTTCACATAAAAGGTATGAAGGGCAAAGAAGCTTTGTTGTAAAGCTAGTTTTAACTCGTAGCCTGTTTGATTCGAGCAAGTAGGTTCGAGGGATATTTTATACCTAGTGCTCTAAAGCCATCTGGTTTGAGAGTCATTGACTGAAAACTCACTACATAGGTCAAACAGAAAGCTTAAGGGGTTAAAATAGTACAATATTTAAAAAAAAAAATCAATCAATAAATGAAGGATGAAGTAACAATATACTTGTCCATGTGAAGGTAATGATTTGGAGATAAAGATAGGAAAATTTGAAAAAGTTCAGAAAAGATTTAGTTTCTTAGTTTAACTCTCATATTGATTAGTATTAATACCCCAATGATATACCTTATTTACACTCTATTGAACATCAGTGGTCCTTTTGAAAATTATTTGATAAAATTTGAGATTTTAAGTTAAACGGTACTTGATTCTAAATTCTTTCTTTACTTGAGGACAAGCAAAGTTCAAGTTGGAGAGTGTGATAAGTATATATTTTTATATTTATTATAGATATTTTTGGTAATTTATGGTGCTAATATCTTCTTAAAAACCTTAATTTCATAAATTTATTGAATTTTCTTAAAAAATAAATAATTTTTAAAAAAATATGAAATTAGATTATTTATAAAAAATAGATGTTAATTTAATTAAGTAATTTAAGTACCAAAATGAAGAAAAATTTTTGAAGAATTTAATGCATATTTTTTCTTATTTTTTAGATAAAAAATCAAGCGAAAATGGAGCCAAAATATCCTAAAAAAAAAGAAAATAGCTTTGGTGTACGATGGACCGGCCACTCGGTCCATAGAGCCAGGCATGATCCACAGGAAACTTCACGCAGTCCACAGGTATGGTTCATAGTGAGAGAAAGATCTGGGTGTGATCCAACGGCTGAGATTCAATCCGACCCAGATTCGACGATTCAGACTCATTGCCGACTTTGAATAGAATTCTTTTGTGCGATCCGATGGTCAGAACTTCATCAGAACCCAGATCCAATGGCTGACATTCGATCTGACTTTGATAAGAATTAAAATTATGATTTTTGATTAGATCTGGGTGGTTCAAGCTCCATCCGACGGCAGGAATATTCTAAGGAGATTAATATGATTTCTAAGGATTTTAGGACTCTTTTCCTATAAAAAATTATGAAAAATTTATCTATAAATAGGAGGTCTGAGAATAAGCTTTGAAATAAAAAAATTGAATAAAAATATAAAAAAAAATAAAAAAAATTAAATAACTTTAGAACCCAAGAAAAAGGAGAGAAGTTGGTTCGCTCTACGGAGCACGACGGAAGACGGAGAGGTCATCAACTATCTTCCTGACGAAGCTTGGCTAATCAACTTCAGATCTTTATTATAGTTTTATTTTTATTTTATTTTATTATTTCTTTTAAATTTTTATATTTGAATTTCAATTTTAATTAATAAAAATTTATTTTTTTTTACTTTAAATTTTTATCTTTTATTTTTCGCAAGTAGATGCTAGGATCTAGTTAGTAGATCTTAGTACCAATTTATTTTTATATTTTTTAAATTTTTTATTTATTTTTATTGCAAGTAGATGCTAGGATTAGTTAGTAGATCTTAGTACCCGATTTATTTTTCCACTTTTAATTTTTATTTTCTGACTTAAATTACTTTCTCTAAAATTTTATTTTCTTTTTGTAAAATCAAAGATTTCAAATTAAAATTCTATCTTCTCTGTAGATTCGACCCGACTCACTACTTTCTATATATTTTTTAATTTTTATTGAAGTCAGAATTTAATTGATAATCACGATGTCCTAACTACAGCATCGCGATCGCATCAGATGGTCAGATAGAGAAGTAAAAAGTACACTTGGAGGGATGAATGAGTACACTCTGGATGGAAGGATCAAATGGATGGATGATGAATATCGATGCTACCTCCTAAAAGATCGAAGAGATGATCCTCGAATCCTCAGCTCATGGTGTCGAATAGATGAGAGAAAGGGAGGAGCACACCTAGGTAGAGGAGAAGAGACGTTGGGATGGGGGTGGGTTAAAAAGAAGAACGAACTCAATGAAGGCTTGGGTCCTTTATTTGTTCCATCGTATTAGTATCTTGGATCCTTTATTTTGGTGTGTGTGTGTGTGTGTGTGTATTAGATCGGGTTCGAGGCGGGGCACACTATTATCCGCATCCGATCTGAATTTGCTTTAGAATTTTTCATTTAAAATCCATACCCATCCCTAAACTTAAACGAATCGAGTAAAGCCCACCCCATTCTAATTGGATATCTATTGGGTCGGCTAAAATTGCCACCCATATTAGAATGTAAGGCCTATCCAAATATGTAATTGGATGCTTGGATTGAGCTAAGTCAGAGGACTTAGTTTGGCAAAAGTTTTTGATTGGTGAACCAAAAAAATTGATTGGATTCAGATTGTAAACCTGAAAAATAATCTAGCTATAATTTTCTATAGACTATAGTAGAATTCTCAAGTGGATAAGCTTGGAGAGTAGATGTAAATGTAAGATTTGGCATTCAACCACTATAAATTGGATGTGTTTGTGCTTATGTGCTGTGTTCATTTTATTTTAGCTACTCTACACACTTTAGCATAATTTCTAGAAGTCCATTAAAAATTTAAGATTACTCTTTACTCTAATTTATTCGTTATATACATCTATTCACTATTTTTCAATTTAGCAAAAGTTTTCAAAATTCTATCAAGTTTTAAAACCCAAGTCAGCCCCCCCCCCTCTTGGGTTGCTATCTCTGGGCAATCATGTTGTCTTGTTCATATTCAATTTGCTCAAGCATGTCAAAAAGATGCAAAATTTTGGAATGATTTATAAAATTTTTGTGATGACTACAAGGAATATTGAATAATTTGAAAATCTAATTTGGTTGCAAGTTAGCAAGGATGATAACCTTTTAAAAACTAATCCGAATCTTTATTAATGCAATAAATAGATACATATTTTAATGCAATATATATATATATAATATCCATTTTAATATCCTCATGAAAGTCTAAGGTGTCTTCTTATCCAAAACTGAAACAACATTCATGGTGCGTTCTTTCTAAAATGAAGAAACTAGCTATTTGCCTCTATTATACATTAATTCATCTTATACATTACATATTTATTTATGCTCTATGTGATAAACTTTTTAACACTTAGATGTTACCCAATATGCAACCCCAGAGGGGAGGGGGGGAGTGAATTAGGTGGTTAAAAATTTTAAGTGACGAGTGAACCACAAAAATATGTTAAAAGTGTGAAGTATAATGTGCAGTAGTAATAGTGAACAATGTATAGAATAATGAAACTAGTAAGCAAGTGAATAACATAGGGATGCAAGAAGAGTAAACAAGTCACCACAAATAAGGTGGTTTTATAGTGGGTCGGTGCCAACCTAGCACCTACATCCACTTTCCAAGTTTCTACTTGGGAATTTAAATTCACTAATCATACACAATGATTACACCATCGGATCCTATCAACCCTAGCTTTTTCAAGCTAGATACTTATTTTTTGGATATAAGCCAATCCAATACACTTCGATTTAAGGCTCAGATCAACCTTTTTCAAGTTTTGGAATCCCCCTAAAATTTTTATATAAAATGATAAGCAAGAATAAGTAATATGAAATATAAATTAAGTTTAGCTCCTTAATGAGCACAATAAAACTTTAAATATGCTTTACTCAAGATTGAAGAAGCCTTTAGGAATACCCTCAAATGGAATATGGAGAGTTGAATGTACTTTGAGAAGGTGGTTAGCTTGAATTGAATGCTTCTTTGTCTTGGAGCTGAAATTTTTTTTGAATATTTTTTTTCTTGATTATCCTTGAGCTTTCCCTCCTTTTGAATGGCTTTATACTTTCAATCAATATTAGAGAATGAATAATAGCTATTTAGAGCCATTGGAGAGCATTTAATGGGCATTAATTACAAAAAAAAATGACCTAAAAAACTAGCAGTTACGTAGGTTTCCATCTTAAGGGTCGATCCATGGGTCGTCCCTTGGCACAGGGGTCGACCCATGGATCATCCTCTACGACAGAACAAAAACATCTCATTTTTATTTTTGGCCTATGACAAAGCAAGGTTCGACCCATGAGTTGTCCTTTTGCATGTTGGCCAAAAACTAACGTGCCAATGATCTCTTTCAAAATGGGTCGACCTAGGGGTCGACCTCTTTTGCCCAGACTTCAATTTTTGACTTTCAAAGCTTTGAATTTCTCTTCAAATATTTGAAGTCTTTTTAATGCTCTTGAGGCTTTCAAAAAGCATTGTCTTAATCTCCAACTTGATAAAATTGTAGCTTTGGTCTTCTCCAAGTATTTTATCAATTCAAAAATTTTTAAAACATCCTGAAATGCACATTTAAGCTTCTTCACAAACAAAAATCATTAGTACTCCCCTCAAATATTTTGTAGTCATCAAAATCAATTTTTGGGGCAATAATTTTTTTCTTTTTGATGATGACAAAATATTTGAGTATGAGCAAAAATAAGATATATAGAGTAATTGAGTAATCAAAACATAGTATCAAGGCTAAAAGGTAGGTGATATAGTATCTCATTAGAATAAAAGATCAAGCATAAATTTAAATGATTGTCATATTCATTTGAAAATTTTAAAAATTTACTTATACCAAATAATATATTTATTCCCCCTTTTTGGCATCATCAATTAAAAACCTACTCCCCCTTTTTGATCAAAAGAGAGAAACTTGCTTCTTAAAAGATAATACATACCACATACAAATATCACATTCAATGTTCATGACAAAATAAAAAGCCAAAATAATATCACATTCACATTGGTCACATAAGAGTTATCTACCATCAACCACAAGTCCAAAATAAGTTCACGTCAGCCACAAGTACATAGTTCAAGCCAAAATGAATGGAAAAGTGACATTAAATTCACATGATACATAGGGACATAGGGTTTGCCAAGTCAAAACTATACAACCAAAAAGATGGCTAACAAAACATAACACAATATGACATAACATAACATAACATAGACTAATCATCAGAATCAGAAGAGGAGATCTCATGATGAACAAAAGGATGAGATGAGGCACGACCACGCTGGCTTCGACTCCTACTAAAGGATCCGGCATGGGTGGAGGAGCAAGGAGATGATTCAGAAGGCTGGGAAGAAAATTAGGCTCTAGCCAATAATAGAAGTCTGATGGAGTCAAGCTGACCTAATGATCTCGACATGGACTGAATAAGTGAACCAACCCCACCAGCAACAACTTCACTCGACCCTTTGATCTCCTGCCTCAGTACCTTGATCCTAGACTCAATCAAACTAGGAAGTTTCCCTGCCTTGACTGATAACTCTAACATCTATGTGACATCATCTCTCAGCCTAATGGGAAGTGATAGAGTCATCACCTCTCTCTGCAAATCAAATACTCTACCAGTGAGCCTAAGAACTGTGCTCTCGAGCTGCTCATGCATGCATTCATGTTAGAGAATACTGTATCACCATAGAAATATAAGAACCAATGACTAATCAGATGAGGGGGCCATCTGGAAGCTCTCCCCCTAAGATGTGCTCCTGGCTGTGAGAAGGATCTGGGGACTTGCTGTGAGAGAATCTGAAGCTAGTCATAAACTAGTCTAATAGGTGAATGATTGGATCAGTGCCTAGACTGTGGCCTAGTGAAATCTCTCCTAATTGCCTCAAAGGGACCTACCTTGGGATATGAAACCAACTAAATATCAGGGGATCTGCACTCACAAGGCGGTGAAGAAGGTCCCTCTCCCTTGGCTCTGTCCTTCTCCTCCTCAGCACCTTTACTCCAATGGTCATCAACTTTGGTAAAACCCATCTAGTGTAGAGTGTTGCAATTGTAAGTGTCTGTATGGGATAGATGACTGATGGCCTCTCCCTCAAAACTATCCCAAATCTCTTAAAGACAAGTGTAAGAGTCATTCCATAAGGTAAATGGGCTTTAGATCTATTTAAGATCTCACTCATTGCTTCAATCATAAGTACAGAGAGGTTAATGGGAATTTCACAGATTATATGGTGCATAACACATATGTCCCTCCCCAAATAAAATCATGTCTACCCCCTTTAGGAAAAAATAATTTTCTTATCATGTGATGGAGGAGTCTCATTTTAACACTTAAATCTTTAGCTTCAATTTTATTGATTCCCCTCACATCCTCTCTTCCCAAAATTGATTTAAAACTATCTTCTTTGTTGGGAAGTTCCTCCTCACAAGATCCTCCATAAGGAAGGTGTAGAATCTCTCCAAGATGATATGGATCTAAAATAATTTCTACACCTTTGACAAGGGATCTATCAATTCTATCATAATAGATGAATTTTGATAAAATTCTCTAACAAGATCAACATATGTAGTTTCCTTAAGCGAACAGTGAAACTTCTATCCTTGCCTCTTAATCTTTTCACCAATGGCAAAACCTTCTGATTCAAAGAAATTAAAATCAATGTTTCTATCTAACTCAACTTTCCTTGTAGAAAAAGGCATCTTGTTGGGAGTCACAGGCAGAGGAAGATGGAAGGGGAGTAGAAACTACCTTCTTCTTTCTCAACTCTTCTTCTAATACCCAGGTGAACTTCCTTCTTAGGGAAGTTTCATCCTAGGCACCATGAGAGATCAAGGGAAGCAAGAACTTGATCAAGAGGATGGGGAAACAAGCTCTAAAGAAGGAAAAATGGGTGAAAAATGGTGGGGAACTAGGTCTGAGGTGGAGAAGAGGAAGAAGGCTTGGATTTTTGGTGGAGGAGAATGGGTCTAGGGTTTGAAGGAATGCTTCAAAATCTATTGATTTTCACCCAAAAATAAAGAAAAGATGAGAGATCAGCCATTTAGAGTAGGATTTGGAAGGGTTTAAGAGGG
This sequence comes from Elaeis guineensis, assembly GCF_000442705.2. NCBI lineage: Eukaryota > Viridiplantae > Streptophyta > Magnoliopsida > Arecales > Arecaceae > Elaeis > Elaeis guineensis. The sequence goes on from NC_025999.2 coordinate 26,740,795, forward strand.
AGAAGGTTAGATCTTAGGATTTCTGGAGAAAAGATGGGCTTGATGGCGGGAAGAAGAAGAAGAGTGCTCGATTTTTTTTTTTGGATGGAAGGGATGGCCCCTAGGTGGTGGAAAGAAGGGTTTCAAGAGGTCCAAAACAAGGCATCCCATGAGCCCTTAGAAAAAGACCACATTGCCCTTATGGGGCGTCCCTTGGGTTGTCCACTTTTCTCATAGGATGACCTAGGGGTTGACCCTTTTTGGGCAAAAGGCCAAATTTCAAAAAAAAAAAAATCTAAAAAAAATGGAGAAAGATGGGAAAAGCAAAGATGATCATGCATGACAAGGGATTTTGACATAAAAGATTTGATCTAAAGAAATTTAGGGAGAATGTCAAATTTGGATAAGAAAAGGACATCTAGGCAAATGGGTCAAGAATTCCTAATTCTCTTCTGATTGTACAAAATCTGTCTTTATTTAAAGTTTTTATAAATATATTAGTTAATTATTTTTTAGAACAAATAAAATTAAGCATCACATCATTGTAATGAATATGTTCTCTAATAAAGTGGTGTCTTATTTCTATGTGTTTGGATCTTGAATGTTGTATAGAATTTTTGATTAAATTTATTGTACTAGTGTGGTCGCATCTTATGGGAATATTATTAAGTTTAACTCTAAAATTCTTGAGTTTATTGCTTAATCCATGAGATTTGAGTACAGCAACTCTCAATTGCAATATATTCGGCCTCAATTGTAGATAATGCCATGAATTCTATTTTTTACTAAACCATGAGATTAAGTTTACTCCAAGAAATTGACAAGTTTCACTAGTACTTTTTCTATCTAACCTATATCCAGCAAAGTTGCATCTAAATATTCTATTAAATTATTAAAAAATATTTAGAGAACCATAAGCTTAAGGTTTGAGTTCTTTTTAAATATTTTAAGATCCTTTCAATAGCAAATAAGTGTGATTCTTTGGGATCAGACTAAAATCTTGCACACATACACACACTAAATATAATATTAGGTCTACTAGTAGTAAGATATAACAAAGAACCTATTATGCCTTTATAAAGCTTTAAATCAATACTTTTATCTCTTTCATCCTTGCAAGCTTGCACGAAGGGCTCATAGGGGTGTTGATAGTCTTGACAGTCTCCATTCCAAATCTCTTTAGTAGCTCTGTTGTATATTTACTTTGATTGATGGAGATTCCTTCCTTCATGTGTTTGATTTGGAGTTCGAGGATAAATATGAGTTCTCCCATCATGCTCATTTCGAACTCTCCCTATATGAGCTTGACAAAATCTTGATATAAAACTTTAATAGTATATCCAAATATGATATCATCAATATATATTTGAATAATTTAGGATGTCATCATGATTTTTTTATAAAAAGAGTAGTATTGCTGCTTATTTCAGCTGAGGTCAGAAGGTGGACGATTGAGCCTGGTATAGTAGTGCTGGAGTGACCTATAAAATAAAGTCTGAATCAAAGATTTTCACTCTGACGAGGATCCTCCCATACTCAAGTCAGGAATCAAAGAACAATAGGAGCCGCAACTGATTCTCTAAGAAGGGTTACTTATCTGGGTCCTCAGGGTTTAGTTATTTATAAAGGATATGGCTGAATAACCATGAAAATGTACAGTTTTGAGGTTGTCAGATTGTTGGATGTGTTGTTAGTAGGTGAGATATTTTAGTCCTTATCTGCTCTCGTGAGATATGGGGAGTTGGTTACACCCGAACTTATCCACTCGGGTGGATAGTACTGCACGTGTCAGAAAACTGATAGGTCGAGGTAACAGAAGAAGCTCACATGACAATAGGCCGCACAGTAGATTAGGTGCAAATAGCTCAGCTCCACATACCTCAGCTCGGTGCTTGGGTGATAATTACGATGATAGCTCGCTGGCCTGAGATATTCCATGATAATATATTGATCCGAGATATTCACAGTACTACTGTAACAAGTAGTATCTATTTTTTCTCTTGAAAAATCATTATCTAGCAAAAATTTACTAAGTCTTTCATACCATACTCTAGGTGTTTGTTTTAAACCATATAAGGCTTTATTTAATTTAAAAATATGGTTAGACAAAGTATAGTTTTCAAAATGAGGGGGTTGCTCAACATATACTTCTTCAGATATATATCCATTTAGAAAGATACTTTTAACATCCATTTGAAATAATTTAAAGTTCATAAAATATACATAAGTAAGCAAGAGTCTAATGGCCTCTAATCTAGCTATCAGTGCGAAAGTTTCATTAAAATTAATTTTTTCTTCTTGGTTGCATTCCTTGGCTACTAATCTTATTTTGTTTCTAATTATACTTTTATTTTCATCTAATTTCTTCCTAAATACCCACTTAGTTTTAATTATGAATGATTTTTAGGTCTAGCTACTAAGGTCCATACATTGTTTCTTTCAAATTGATTAAGTTCTTCGTGCATTGCATTAATCTAATTGTGGTCTTTTTCAGCTTCATCTATAGTTTTTGGTTTAAAATAAAAATAAAAGCAAAATGATTACATGTATCTCTAAGTGATGAACGAGTTCTTACCCCATGTGTAGGATCACTGATAATAAGTTCTTAGGGATGGTTGTAAGCATACCTTCATTCTCTTGGAAGATCATTTGTATCTTGAGATTGCTTCTATTGATCATGTTGTTCCTCACCCTCATCATCAGGTTTGTCTTTATGTTCTTTGTCATTTTGGAGCATTAAGTCCTTTAGGATGAGTTCATTCATCCCTTCCATAATTGGACATGCGTCATCAACAACCTCTCTCTTCTTTTGTTGACTCTACAATTGATTTTGATGATTGTCAAACTTTAAGTATATCATATATCTAATCATGTGTTTCAAAAATATTTATAGGTCTTTTCAGGTGTTAACAATGAAGAAATATTCATTGAAAAAGATCTTCACAAAATTTACTAAGTCAAAATCTTCAAGGGAGAAAATTCAAGTTTAAACTTAGTGGAGTCGACCCAGAGCAAGATGAGCCAACTCCTTCACTGAAATAAGGATGGCTCATTATGAAAAAAATAAATTTGAAAGATGAAAATATTATTTAAAAAATTGGGGCCAAAAAATTTAAGTTTGGAAGGTCAAACAATGAAGAAAATTGAAGTTGAAAAATTAGAGCCGACCCACCCAAGAATCGAGCAAGCTCTGGCACAGAACATCCTTGATACTTTAGTTTGACATGCAATTGAGCCAACTCAAAATAGATCTAAACCGACTCTTCAAGATGATAGAGAAGAGATTTTTGGGCTCTGCAGGTCGAGCAAGGTCGAAACAAGATCCGAGCCAGCTCTCTCAGATCGATGGAAAGATGGTTTTTTAAGCCCGCAGATCAAGCCAGCTCAACACAAATTTGAGCCAGCTCAAGATAAATTCAAGTCAGCTCTCTCAGGTAGATAGAAGATGAATTTTGAGTTTTGCAAGATCCGAGCTAGCTCAAAGTAAGACCCGTGCTAGCTCTGTCAGTACTCTAGAAAGCTAAATGTTTATTTCTGTAGTTCGAGTTAGCTCGAAAAAAGCTCGAGTTGACTCGAGACTAGTTCAAGCCGACCGAGCCGACTTGATGGCTCCTTATAGGCTTAACGGCTACTTTTCTAACCATTGCTCAATGGTTATTTGTCCACTCCAATGACTATTTTAGAGCTTCTAATGACTAGAACCACTCTCCAGCCATCTCCAAGTATATTTAAGGCTAGAGAATCAAATTGGAAGGAAGTTTTTGAGGAAATGAGAGCTTAAAGTGAGACATCTTCAAGAATAAGAGTGAGCCACATTGCACATCTATAAGAAAGGAAAAGAAAGATTTTAAGTACTGAATTCAGAGAGCATTTCAAGAGCAATCATCCATAGCTTTTCAAGCAACCTCTCAACATTCAAAGAAGAGAAATCAAGCTTCAATCGAGCCACCCTTCGGCCTCTTCTTCATGCTGAAAAATAGTTTTATTTCTCTATTTTGTTTAAATTGAATACTTTTGCTTGTTTTGTGATTTCTTTACAAGTTTCTTTGGAGGAAAAAAAATTTGGAGATTAGGTCGGTCCAAGTTCATAATTGGATGAGTATAAGATTTTGGTTGGTGAGCTCATAAAACTAACTGGGTTGTTAGTGAGTCCAAAAAAATAACGGTGTAAGATATTGGTTGGTGATCCTGAAAAATTAACTAAATTTTGTTTATGAATTTAAAAAAATAAATACAATATAATCAAGAAAGAATTATAGTAGAAATCCCAAAAAAAGTTTGGAGTGGACGTAGGTGCGGATTGCACCGAACCACTATAAAATTTATGTGTTTATGATTATGCATTGCTCTCTTGCTTGTCTTGCTTCACTTGCTTTTAGTTCTTATTTTTTGTTGGATTATTTATTGCAAAGTTTTATTGGTCATTTACCTTTGTTGCTGCACATATTGATCACATCATAAGTACTTAGTTAAGTTTCAAATTGAAGAATATTACTGTTTAGAAAATAAATTTGATTAAAATTTTTAAACAATCCAATTCACCCCCCCTTGGGTTGCTATCTTTGGACAACAAGTGGTATCAAAACAAGTGTTCTGTTGTTTGATTGTTAACCTAGTAGTTAAAGAGTAAAAGATCTGGGCAACCCAAAATGAAATCTTTTCTTAATGAAGGTTATTTCATAGATAGACCCCCAATGCTTAATGGATCTAATTATACCTATTGAAAAATTAGGATGAAAATTTTTATACAAGCACATGACTATAGATTATGAAGGATCATGGTTGATGGGTTACACACCCCCAAAGTATTGAAAGATCGTGATAAAGAAATAGTCCAATTAAATGCTAAAGTTATAAATATGCTTTATTGTTCATTAGATATAAATAAATTTAATTTAGTTTCTTCATGCATTTTAGAGAAAGAATTTTGAGAAAAATTGGAAGCAATCTATGAGGGAGCAAATAAAAAAGAAACATCAAGCTCCCATGAAGAGAAGGAAGCTCACCCCAATCTATGTCTCATGGCTTATGAGAATGAAAAGAAGAAGAAGAAAAGGAACCAAAAAAAAAGAAAATATTAATTAAGGGAGAGCAAAGCAAAGAAATGAGAAAGAGGAAGAAAGTGGTACAAATCTTTACCTCATGATCAATGAAGATGAGGTAAAATCTGAAAAAACTTTTCAATTTATATTTGATGAATTATTTGAAATTTTTAATAATTTAATGTATAAATTCAAGAAGTTAAGACTGAAAAATAAGGAGATTAGAAAATCTAATCTTTCTTTGGTTGAAGAGAAAAATAAAATTTTGAGTGAAAAAGAAGATTTTTTGAAAAATATGGAAAATATAGTCTAAGAAAAGAAAAATTTTTTGAAATAAATAGAAGCTTTAACTAAGGAAAAGAAAAATCTTGCAAAATTTGAAAAATCTCTAGATCAAAAAAAAAAAATTTTTGAAATCTCAAAGATCTTTAGAGGATAAGAAAGATAAATCCTTGATTTCTGAAAACTCTCTTTTAAAAGAAAATGCCAAATTAAAGAAAGAGATTGAAGGCTTGAAGTCTATATTTTAAAAGTTTACAATTGGATCTCAAAAGCTTCAAGCTATTTTAAATAATCAAAAGGTTACTTTTGATAAAGCTGGAATTGGGTACAATTCACTAAGAAAATAAAAATTTGTCAAAAACATGCTCAACAAAACTTCAACTGAAAATCATTTAATTAAATATTTTAAATGTAATAAAGTTGGTCACAAAATTTCTAAATGTAATGCTAAAAGAATTGGCCAAACTTCTATTAAATAAATTTAGGTTCCAAAAGGGACCATGTGCTCTAATCTCCATGGACCCAAGATGACTTGGGTATCAAAAACGAGTAAATGATTTTGTGGACACACCAAGGATCCAATGGAATGAAAAGAGAAAATTCTTATGAATGGATGCCTTAGAAATGAACTTGGATGGATCATGATGTTTGTTATAATCTAAATCTTTCTCACATAATTCCATCAATATTTGTTAAAATTATTTTGATTGAATCTATTTTAATGATCTATTAATATAGTTGCATATTGCGATTACTCACTTAAACTATTTTTTATTTATTGGTAAGATTAGTATGATTGATTGACTTTGATGTTTGCAATAATCTTATACTATGATTTGAATGCTTTGAATTTAAAGGTAATACTCTCTCCTCTATGTTTCATGTTGAATCAATATGAAATGAATTTATCTTAAAATTCAATATAGTATCTTAGCTTCCCCATATTAAAATTTATAATTAAGAAACTTAAAAGAAGCTTAATTATCTATGAATCCTTTAAATTGCAAAAATTTCAAATGAAACTAATCTTGACATTCCCCCCATAAGATGCTCAATTATTGAAATCTCTTCAAAATTTGCATGACCTAAGTACTTGAAGATAAAACACTCAATCATAAAACACAAGTACTTGTTATGTTAATTTGCATTACATCTTCGGTTTACCCCTAAGGATTAAAAAAAAAAATAGTTGAACCAAAACTCATAGAGCTTCTATCTAGATTCTTATTTATTTGAATATCCTTAATTTAATTGATTATCAAACTCCCAATTGATTAACTTTTGATTCTCCAAATGACTTGCATATCTTTTTTGATTATCAATTTGATCTTAAAAGAGAATTTATTGATGAACATTGATACTTTATTCCAATTTATTGATTGATTTTGAAAATTGAATTTGAAAAATGCTCTTCTTAAATTTTTTGAAGTTGATATCAAGTAAAATATTTAAAAAAAATTGTCATTAGTTTTTAAAGCTAAATATTTAATAAATATTTCAATTTTATTCAATTGATATCAAATAACTTACTATTTACCTTATATCATATTGATCTACTTCTTCATAAAAATAGAAGAATATCTTTATCTCAAATGTAATTTTACAAAGCTATATTTTTGATAAGATATCATTTGAGATAAATTTAAAAATTAATATCCTTTCTAAAATTAATTACTTAATACTTCTTATAAAAAAGATAAAATGATCTTTTTGAATACTAACTAAAAATCTTCTAATTTGAATGATTTGCTGATATTAATTCAAATTGATTTATCATTCTAAATTCTCAAAATTATTTGATTTGGATCAATATATCTTTGTCACTTCAAAACTAAAATGATTGGTATCAAATTTTTTTTTGAAAGTTACAATTTCAAAAAAGTTTTGTATCAAGCTTAATTTGAAACATATTCTTTGCTATGATTGATTGCCTTCGAGAAATTGATTTAAAATATATTCTTTTTAAAATCTCTAATTGGTTGTAGATAAGCTAGTTTTGATTTATACCCCATTGCTTTATCTCTTGGCAAAACAAAAAGATTGCTTTATCTCAAGTTTATTTTGCTTTGATACCATATTTTGCTTTGATATTGCTCTAATATATTCATGATTCTCCTCCTGAATTTATTTGATTGATATTTGTTAAAAAAAATAGGGAAGAGGAGATGAATTTTGGAGATGAATTTTGAAATATATCTCATGCTTAGCTTTGATACTTAAAATTTTTTGTTATGAAAGGCTTTATCTCTTTCGAATCTTTGAAACTTAAAGCTTACTTGCAATTAAATTTGAAATATCTTTTAATGTATAAACATTATTCAAAAGTGGAGGAGTATCAAGATAAGTGAATCATTTGGTACTAACTATAAAAAATAGAGGGAGATAATATTATTAGATCTTAAAGGAAAAATTACTTTGGAACTTAATGAAAATAGAAATTATTGATTTATTTGTACACCTCTATTGTCTTGATTTATTCTTGAAAAATTATTCATACTTGATTTCATCATTCACATTTTATATGGTTTGATTGTATGAATATTTTGATAATCAACTAATATCAGAAATATTTTGCATCAATTGATTATTTTTTTAAATGCTTTTCATAATTTGTATCAAACTAAATTTGAAAATACAAATCCTTATTTTGTTCAAGTAATGAATCTAAAACTTTATCTTCTTTGATCTCTAAGTGGTATCAAACCTTTAAGGAAATCTTGATTTGATCTAAATTTTATTTCATTTGATATCAAAAATTTTTTTTCAAAGAAGTTACTATTTGGATTGGTTTTCAGGATAAATAGTATAAAGAAGATTATTTTCACAATTGGTATCATATTTCATAATTAGTATCATATATTGCCCTATACTCAATTGTTCAAATCTTTTGGCAAAACAAAAAGATTGTTTTGTCCCAAATATGTTTTGTATAACCTTGACATTATACCTATGAGACAAATTTTAATGATTGGTACCTTTATAAATTAAATTGATTAATACTTCTTTAAAAGAAAAAAATATTTTTTATAAAATTAAATATGTCTCATGTCTTGCTTTGAATCATCTACTCAATATGCTCAATTTTGAAAAGATCCATCTCTTTGGGATCTATCAAGTTTAAAGTAATTTTGTAACTAAATTTAAGAATCTACTTGATGCATCTATTTTATTCAAAAAGGGAGAGAAAAACTTTTTGAATCTATATTATTCTAAAATTCAATCTGAAATTTGAAAAGAGAAAAGTTGTGAAATTCAAATACAATTAATTTTTATAATGTTCTTTAAATCTTGCCTTGCACTCTATTATATTATTTTTGATAAAAGAAATGAGTATTGTATCTCAAATTAATTTTATATTGATATATTCCAGATATAACATTATTTGAGATGAAGTTGAAATATTTATATTTTTTTTTCTGAACTTAATAGATTGATGCTTGAAATATGTCCTACGCTTAGCTATCATAATCAATTTTTTTTTGAAATTTAAAATTTGAGATTAAAAATCTGGATAATCTAAATTTAAAAGTCAAATTTGGTATCAATTAAAGGTCCTTAATTTGAGAAAAATATCACATAATAGAATTTTTTGTATTTGCTCTTAAATATAGGGGAGAGATATTAATTGAATTAACTAATTTGATTTAATTAAAAATACCAATGATTTTGAATATTGACATTAAGCTCTCAATCAATCGCTTTATAGTCTTCCTAATTTGCACTTTTATATATTCATTCCATTTGATTTACTTGATTTGATTGATAAATCATTTTTGACAACTAATTGGAGTTAAAGTAAATTTGAAACATATTCTCACTCCTAACAAATTAACTTTGATATAAATTTTTAATTTTGAAACTCATCATACTAAATTTTTTGTATGCTGATTTTATCATTCTTGATAATCAAATGGAGTTAAATTGAATTGAAAACTCATTTTTACTCCAAGAAATGAATTTCTAAATCCAATCTAGCAAATCATTTGAAAATGTGAAGATATCACTAAATTTTTTATGTGGAATAAAAAATTCTTATAAAATTATTTTTGCTTCGATACTATCTTTGGTATATTTTTTATACATACCTTTTCAAAACTCAATTGACTAAAATTTACTAAGAAAAGGAAAGAAGAAATATTGATTTGTATGTTATATTTATTTTCTAGCTCAAATTTTGTAAATAGCACTATTCCTTAATATCAATTTGAAAAATCTAAATTTGCTCCATTTAGAAAGGGAGAGAATGGTATCAATATGAATTTAGTATCAGGAATGCTTATTTTGGTATCAGATATGTCATATAGTTTAAATTTGATACTCTTTTGAAATCAAAATTTTCTATATTTGATATATTTTTCTATTTGAACTTCGATTGATTTTGATATTATTTCTTGATTCCTCTTATGAGATTTTTGATTTTGATGTTATTTCTTGATTCCTCCCATGAGCTTTTTGATGCTGTCAAAAAGGGGGAGAAGTATGTTGAGTATATGCCTAAAGGATTAATGTTTAAGAAACTCAATGAATTTGATGCTTGAAACTTTAATACTCATTGAATTGAATTGAAACATCATTTTGATATAATATATAAAATATGTATGTGCAATGAATTAAAGGCTCATTAAGAATTTTATTTATTATTTATAATGTCTTGATTCATATTATCTGTTTCTTTAGCATATACTCAAAGTTTTACCATCATCAAAAAGAGGAAGATTATTAATGCCACGATTGATTTTGGTGATTGCCAAACTTTGAGTATATCATATATCTAATCATGTGTTTCAGGAATATTTGTAGGTCTTTCCAGGTGTTAACATTGAAGAAATATTTATTAGAAAAGATCTTCATAAAATTTACTAAGTCAAAGTCTTCAAGGGAGAAACTTCAAGTTTAAACTTAGTGGAGTCGACCCAAAACAAGGTGAGCCGACTCCTTCATTGAAACAAAGATGGCTCATTATGAAGAAAATAAATTTAAAAGATAAAAATATTATTTAAAAAAATTAGAGCTAAAAAAATCAAGTTTGGAAGGTCAAATAATGAAGAGAAATGAGGTTGAAAAATTAAAGCCGACCCACCCAAGAATCGAGCCAGCTCTAATATAGAATGCCCTTGATACTTTGGTTTGGCACGCAGTCGAGCTAGCTCAAAATGGATCCAAACTGGTTCTCTCAGGGTGACAGAGAAGAGATTTTTGAGCTCTGTAGGTCGAGCCAGCTCGAAACAAGATCTGAGCCAGTCTCTCAAGTCAACAGAAAATTGATTTTTCAAGCCTACAGGTTGAGCCAGCTCAAGATAAATTTGAGCCAGCTCTCTCAAGTAGACAGAAAGATGAATTTTGAGTTCTGCAGCTCGAGCCAACTCGAAGCAAGATCTGAACCAGCTCTGTCAGTACTCCAAAAAAATGAATCTTCATTTATGCAGTTCGAGTCAACACGAAACAAGCTCAAGCTAGCACGAATCTAAATCAAGCCAACTCGAGATTAGTTCGAACTGACTCGATGGCTCCTGATAGGCTTAATGGCTAGTTTTCTAACTATTGCTCAATGGCTATTTCTCCACTCCAACGATCATTTTAGAGCTTTCAATGGCTAGAACTCACTATCCAGCCATCTCCAAGTATATTTAAGGCTAGAGAATCAAATTGGAAGGAAGTTTTGAGAAAATAAGAGCTTAAAGTGAGACATCTTCAAGAATAAGAGTGAGCCATATTACACATCTACAAGAAAGAAAAAGAGAGATTTGAAGTGCTGAATTCAAAGGACATTTCAAGAGCAATCATCCACAGCTTTTCAAGCATCCTCTCAATATTCAAAGAAGAGAAATCAAGCTTTAATCTAGTTACCCTTCGACCTTTTCTTCATGCTGAAAAATAATTTTATTTTTTTATTTTATTTAATTGAATATTTTTGCTTATTTTGTGATTTCTTTACAAGTTTCTTTGAAAACAAAGATACTTGGAGATTAGGCTGGTTCAAGCCCATAATTGGATGAGTGTAAAATTTTGATTGGTTGGTCCGAAAAACCAACTAGACTGTTAGTAAGCCCGAAAAATTAATGATATAAGATTTTAGTTGATGATCCTAGACAACTAACTGAGTTTTATTTGTGAGCTTGAAAAAATAAATACACTATCATCAAGGAAGGATTATATGAAAATCCCAAGAAAAGCTTAGAGAGTAGACGTAGGTGTGGATTGCATCGAACCACTAAAAAATCTGTATGTTTGTGATTGTGCATTGCTCTCTTACTTTTCTTGCTTTATTTGCTTTACTTGCTTTTAGTTCTTATTTTTTGTTGGATTATTTGTGGTAAAGTTTTGTGATTATTTGCTTTTGCAGCTACATATATTGATCACATCACAAGTACTTAGTTAAGTTTCAAATTGAAGAACATTATTGTTTAGAAAGTAAATTTGATTAAAATTTTTAGACAATCAATTCACCCCCCTCCTCTTAGGTTGCTACCTCGGACAACATCCTTGATGGAAGACCATAAGCTTCATTAAAGACTATATGTATTGATTCTTCTATAACTAAGGTCTTTTTGTTAAAAACTCTAAAAGCTTTACTAGTAGAGAAATAACCAAGAAAGATAGCTTCATCAGATTTTGATTCAAATTTTTCTAATTTATCTTTGCCATTATTTAAAATAAAATACTAGCAATCAAAAATATGAAAATACCCAATATTTGATTTTCTATCATTTCATAGTTCATAGGGTATTTTATTTAAGATGGGTCTAATTAAGGCACAATTTAAGATGCAGCATATCGTATTAATTGCTTCTACCTAAAAATATTTTGGAAGGTTACTTTTGTTGGATGTATGCCCTAGAAGTCAATCTTGGCTGATACATTTCATATTTTTAGATATAATTTTATATTTATTGGCAGTTATATTATCATTCATGTCTATGTGTCCATTAATCATCTAAGGGATTAACAAGATGATGACACATATTCTCAAAAAATTAGAATTTGAGGTCTATGTCATTGATGGTTGATTCCTAAATTACTTCCGATCATAAGATCATCATGGAGATGGTGATTGATCCAGATAGATCAATGCATGGATCGCTTCCTTCAGACAGATGGATCTCGAGTCTGCAGTGTAGAGACACTGAAGTGAGAGTGCACGTCATTGTTAGAGAACAACTAGCACAGAGTGTGACCAACACGAGAAGTACATGGATGTTTGCTCACTCATTAATGATTTTCTCATACTATAGTTGTATGACTGATCTTTTGATCTGAGATGACACTACTGCTCGTAGTGAGGCTGCTGGAGTTTAACTGACACATCAACATGGATCTCAAAGTACCCTTGTAGTAAATGTTGATGATAGTTGATCCACTGTAGGAGTGGGGTGTACATCAAGATGGGATTTATCGACCCTAGCAGAAGAGAGTAGTCCTATGAAATTTAAGAGACTGAGTCTTTGAGTCTATGACCATAGCAGTGTGATTAATGAAAAAAAATTCATAGAATCACATATGGACTTAAGCTGATTGAATCTATCATATGATCGATGTTGAGGTTTGATGATTTATCCATGACTGCCATCTAGTCGGACTCACGATAGAGGGACTGAATCACACGTTAACTACACCTAGAGGTTTATTTAATTTACTGGGTTGCACTACATACTGCTAGGTTCACTAGTGGATTGTGAGAGCTCACTAGGATTGTTCTGGATTGATAATTTTTGTTGAGTTAGAGTGAATAATTTCATCCATTAAAAGAGTTTCAATGATACGATGATAGAGATCATTGTATGTCTCACTACTAGATAGAATTAAATCTAGAAGGTCACACAACAAAGAAATTAGGTCTGAAATAAGTAATTGAACTTATGAAGTATCAATTGGATTTAAAAAATCCATTGGGTTCATGGTAACCTTGCTAGCACATGGTTGGATCCAATTCTTCTTTCCGTTGATATTACTTATTTGATAAATTAATTTTAACTTAATTATCTACTAATAATCTACATGAATAAGATTCATAAGACTCCAATTATTGGATATCTAAGGTTATGGATACATAAATTAAGGGTGCAAGTCCCTTATGAATCTCCTTGATAGTTATTATGGGGGCCACCTTGATTTGATCAATTTGGACATATCCATTAATTAGAGGGCCTTTGGTTTTCATATGAGATATCTCTTGGGTGCAAAAGAGGGTATCTAATTATGGGTACAAGGGCTCCAATAATTGGTGCCTAATGGGCTTTCTAATGTAAGTTGGATAACTTAAGTTAATAGGAATTCTAATGTAAGTAGGACTTGTATTATGAGATTGAATAGGATTCAATCCTTATGCCTATTTAAAGGAACCTCCCTAAGATCCCTAGAGCATAAAAACTAGCAACCCGTCACACCCAAAGGCTCTCCCTATGCCCTCTCTTCCTCTCCCTTTCTCTCCTCTTGGGTGTTCTATACACCCCTTCCTTAGGACATGCGTCCCAAGGAGTTTCAAGCCCAAAAAGTTTGGGTGCCTCATTTTTGCTGTTTCTAACATCTGGTAGCAGTACATAGCAAGAAAAACTCTAGAGAAGAGGAGAAGAAGAAGATCAAGGAGAAAGATCAAGTGTTGATTGCGATCTAGGCTTCGTTCAAATTCAGCAGGCTGAATTTTAAAAAATCAAAATTTAGATTAAAGAAGATTATTTCAAACTGATCCCAAGTGGATACTCATAGAGATCAGACACTTGTGTGGCTAAGAAAGAGCCTCTTCTCTTTCAAATTCAATTTGAAAAAAGAGATTGCGAAATAGATATGTGATTTGATCACAATCTAAATTTCAGCATATATCAATTTCAATATATGAAATAGATTCATGTGGTTTTATATTTTTATGCATATAAAATTTAGATTAAAAGTATTTTAATCTTACTCTCCACTGTGATGTTTAAAAAGTAAAAATTTTGAAACACATATGCATGCACCAAACATCGAATTCCAACAGTGGTATCAGAGCCACGGGTTTTCATATGCTGAATTTTAATATACATATTTTTGAAAAATTTTAAAATTATTTTTTTTTTGATACATGAGATATATGGATGGATTTTAAATCTAAAATTTAATTTTAAATTTAATTTTAGAATATATAGTTGATTTGTTGATGCATGCATAGATCTGAAAATTGATGTAGAAAGAGTTTTAATTCATGTGAAATAGATACGTGCATAAAATCTAAATTTTTTTATGATCTAATTTTGATTCATATGTATGATATATGATTACATATTTAGATCATAAATTTGACTTTAATCTGATCTATAATTATTTTATGAGATATATGATATCATGTTTAGATCTGAAATTTTGTTTAAGATCTAATTTTACATGCATATATGTGATATATGTTTGTATATTAGAATTTGAAAATTATTTTTATATTTTAATACTTACTTTCATATGAAGTATTTAGATCTAAAATATAATTTTAAAATCTAAAATTTGTGTTTATGTACGAGGATTTTGATCATAAGAAAATCAAAAATTAGGTCATGTAATAGGATTACATCTAAGGTTTTTGATTTGGGACATATGGGTCTAATTCGATTAAGTAATTGGTTAAACTGAGTTAAGTATTGAATTGAGTTAGATTAATTAAGTTAATAATCATACAATTATTGTTGATCAAATCGATTGAGTCCCATATGTAGAATCGATTAACTTAAGGACCTAATTTAACTTGTTGATTTGAGCCCGATTCACTTGAGCTAACCAATTCTGATCAATTGTCCAATTGGTGTCTAGGACAAGTAATTGAAAGGTAGTTATTTAATTGATTTCATTCACTTATCTGATCAATTTATTGATGTCTAAAGAAAGCAATGGGGGACCCCCACTAATCTCCACTTACCTGGCCAATTTGAAAGATTGAGTCACAAATATAGTTGCTTGGTAGTTTGATTTAGTCCATGTCAATTACATCAGTCATGTAATAACTGATTAGATGAGATCTAAACTAAATCTCTCTATAAAATATTAAGTTCAAGATCTTCCACCGTTGTAGATATGCGGGCGTGCTACCAGTGTTGATTGTTCTCGGCTGGTCACAGTGGTTCAGTTACATCGGAAATACGCAACCACTCTATTAGCAAAGAGTTACTATGGGGTAAAGATGGGTTGGGCCCAATAACTGTTAGGTGAGGGACCCAATGACGGCTTTACACCTGCTTGTGAATGGTGGGTCTAACTTAACTAAGAAGTGCGGACAATAACTGTTAGGTGAATCTACATGATTTAGAGACCAAGTGGCTGCAATATGCTTAAAAAATATCTGGATAAAGAGTTGTCCATGCATCATGTTTATTCATGTTACCAATAATTGTTAGGTGAGGTGCACACATCGGTGGGACTGCAGCACCCATTAGAAACTCAATTATTGCATTAGGATTTTCATTTCTCCACTAGGAGAGTGTGGGAGTTCTGATAAAATAGTGGGAGTCTCTTTTTACATCTAAAAGTTTTTAGAGTAAAATTATAAAATAAATACAAACACTCAATTAGAATCTTTACTCTCTACTGTTCATTGTGTCAGCTTCCAACCATCTAGCTTGAATCCTAGATATCAATCGATTAACTGAAATCGAGTACATAGACTGGCTTACAAACTTAGAATTATTCTTAATTTTAAAAAATTAAGTAATGTTCTCTATCAGGTTATTCTAATATTAACAACCTGTCCAACCTATAGTCAACGAGCTATACTTGACGAGTGGATGGACAATGATAATAAAGATAGGTGCTATGCATGAGTACATGTACACTGCCAACGACATATTGATTCATCCACAAATATTATGAGGTGATCAGAGTCGTACAGTGCATATGATGCATGATGGGCAGTCAGTCTATGATCATTATTTGATAATATCGAGGACATTAAAGAGCTTAAAAGGCTCGACATGACCATGCATAAGAATTGCTTATGAATTTGATCCTGCGATCTCTGATTAGTTTATATGGATAGTTTATGGTAAACTACCATATAAAAGACCATCATGGCACTTTATCTGAATTAGTTAAAGTATTGATGACAAAAGAATCTTAAAAGAGTTCAGAGGTAAATACCTAGAGAGTCTAAAGAAACAAAGACACACCTAGAGTAGATACGTCGAAATTACTCAATACTGTCCTTACGATTTTTTCTTCTCCTAGTTGAGCTACAGACTCTAGTGTAGAGTCGATGAAAGGTAGAGGGTTGAGGAAGTAACCCTTGAATTGGCTATAGGGCAATAGTTACTGCTGTGGCTATGGGTATCTATCTTTTGCGATCATCATTTGGATTTAGTTCTTAGAGACAGTCTCTATCATTTGCATGTTGATGCATATGTGAACTTAATTGAGCAATCAGTAAATCCATTGGATCTAAGAGATCCAAAATTGAGATAAAATTTAAAGTATATGTGGAACCTATAGCTAAGTCATATTAGAGATGAAATGATTAACAAACTGAAGAAATATGGACTTTTGGGCTCATTAACTGTTGAGTCAAATCTAATTTGTGTATCATCTCTTTGAGAAAATATGACCAAGCTACTCTTGTGGGATAAGAGGAAAAGGACTACTGAGATACTTATCCTTGTACACATTTGATGTGTGTAGTCCATGTGATGTGATAACCAAGGAGTTATCTCTACTTTATATATAAGATATAAATCTAAAATTTTTAAAAGGTTCAAAGAATTCAGATGTAAGTAGAGAAACAAATCAAAAAATTTTTGAAGGTACTTTGATCGGATCGAGGATGCAATACCATTGAAAAATTTTTTTCGATTATCTCATAAAATGGTATTGTTTCATATTGGATCTCTCTTAGTAAATCTTAACTCAATGAGATAAGAAGAGTCATGGGACTATATGAGATATGATCTGATCCATAATGAAATTCATTGATTTATTTATATTTCTTTAGGGACATGCTTTACTTCTATGAAATTGGATTCTATCTAAACCTGTTCCTACCACACCATATAAGATATGACATGGTGAGAACTGAATCTTGATTATTTTGAGATTCAAGGATGTCCAGCCTGTGTCTAGGACAGCAGGTGGATATGTTAGAGGATAGGTCTATAAAGCTCTTCCTAAAAGAGTTTGGGATATTACTTTCTGATAGAATTACAATGTGATTGTAACTCAATGCTATCTTCTTGAAAAACTGTTTAACCAAGATGAAGCAGTGGGAGAAAAGTTAAGCTTTAAGAGAGTGTCTCTGAAGAGCAGGGAGCCTTAGGACCTTAAGAATATATTAATCATGAGCCAGTAGACGTGTATTCCTCCTCCATCTCGTACATATAGTAGGATCTTCAATCCTCTCGAAAGTACTTGAGTATGCTTAACAGAGGATGTAGAGAAAATTATTTCTCATGGGAGATAGAAAATATAGAGATGATCCCAGAACCTACAACGAGGTGATGTGAGACATCGACTCCAAGAAAAGATGTGAAATAGCTTTCCTGAGTAGAGATCTTTTGAAGATTTCTATATGGAATAGCCTATGAATTTTACTTCTTGTGATAGGTGATCACAAAGACCACAATATCCTTGGAGTTGGAACATTCATTTCAATGTATGATCAAATTGTTTGATCAGATATGAGAAATTATAGATTTCAAAAGGATCAGTGGGAGTGTCCAATACTGAAATCGGTTAAAATATGATTGAATATAGATTTCTCTATGAAAGACATAAAGTGAGCATCCTAAAGATCTATAGAGATAGATACAATTGGATGCTTGTATTTTTACAGATAAAGTACAGAGATCGATGCTGAAAGCATTCAGCATAGAAATCTCGAAGAGGGGTCTGCTACCTTCTCGGGCATAGTCATATGCCATAAAGTACTTGAATTGATTATACTATGATTATCACAAGTAGATATCAGTTGTATCCAAACTGTGAGTGCTGGATTGCTGTGAAAACATCTTTAAGCTCTTAAGAAGAATTGAGGACATGTTTGGAGAAGATCAAAGCTAGGAGTGGGAGGATACACCAATTCAGACTTTATATCGATGTTGATAGTAGAATGTCTACATCATGGATGTGTTCCTATGTCGATATCTTGGAAAGATTTTAAATAATCGATCAATGAAAGCTGAGTATGTTGTAGATGTGTAAGATGCATTCTGATTTTAATATTAGTTGTAGAATTGATTGTCATGCCATCAGATGTCGTGACACTATACTACAAAGATAATGGCATCATAGCTTTTGCTAAGGAGCCTAGGTCTCACTAGATATCCAGCACATAGAGCAGCAGAACATGCGACCACCTCAAGTAAAAATACATAGAGGCTCAGAGAGCAAACTCCACATGTGATATGGATGACCCACTAGTAAGTCACTTAGATAGCCTAAGACTATAGCTTGTCTTGTGAAAACAGGGCTTGGTACATGGCAGATTGGCTTTAGTGTAAGTGAGAGATTATTGGATGTATGCTCTAGAAGTCAATCTTGACTGACATATTTCATATTTCTAGAACATGATTTTATACTTATTGGGCAGTTATATTACCATTCATGCTATGTGTCCATGAATCATCCAAGGGATTAACAAGATGATGACACATATTCTTAAAAAGTTAAAATTTGAGGCATATGTCATTGATGGTTGATTCCTAAATTACTTCTGATCACAGGATCATCATAAGGATAGTGATTGATCCGAATAGACTAGTGCATAGATCGCTTTCTTTGGACAGATGGATCTCGAGTCTGCAGTGTAGAGATACTGAAGCGAGAGTGCACGTGGTTGTTAGAAAACAACTAATACTGAGCATAACCAACACAAGAAGTCACATGGATGTCTGCTCACTCGTTAATGACTTTCTTGATGCTGCAGTTGTATGACTGATCTTTGTTCTGAGATGACACTACTGCTCACAGTGAGGCTGCTAGAGTTTAACTGACACATCAACATGAATCTCAAAGAGCCCTTGTAGTAGATATTGACGATAGTTGGTCCACTGTAGGAGTGAGGTGTGCATCAAGATGGGATCTATCGATCCTAATAGAAGAGAGTAGTCCTATGAGATTTAAAAGGCTGAGTCCTTAAGTCTATAGCCATAGCATTATGGTTGATAGAAAAGAATTTTCATAGAATCACATATGGACTTAAGCTGATTGAATCTATCATATGATCGATGTTGAGGTTTGATGATTTATCCACGACCTGCCATCTAGTCGAGACTCATGATAGAGAGACTGAATCATACGTTAACTACACCTAAAATTTATTTCAGTTCTACTGGGTTGCCACTACATACTGTTAGCTGTTACTAGTGGATTGTGAGAGCTCACTAGGATTGTTCTGGATTGACAATTTTTGTTGAGTTAGAGTAAAATTATTTCGATCCATTGAAAAGAGTTTCAATGATACGATGATAGAGATCATTGTATGTCTCACTACCAGATAGAATTGAACCTATGAGGTCACACAATAAAGAGATTAGATCTGGAATAAGTAATTGAGCTTATGAAGTGTCAATTAGGTTTAGAGAAATCCATCGGGTTCATAGTAACCTTGCTAGCATATGGTTGGACACAATTTCTCTTTCCAATGGATTACTTATTTGATAAGTTAATTCTAACTTAATTATCTGCTAATAATCTACATGAATAAGATTCATGAGACTCCAATTATTGCGTGTCTAAGGTTATGGATCACATAAATTAAGGGTGTAAGTCTTTATGAATCTCCTTGATAGTTATTATGGGGTGCCACCTTGATTTGATCAATTTGGATGTGTCCATTAATTAGAGGGCCTTTGATTTTCATACGGGATATTTCTTGGGTGCAAAAGAGGGTTTCTAATTATGGGTGCAAGGGCTCCAATAGTTGGCACCTAATGGGCTTCCTAATGTAAGTTAGATAACTTAAATTAATAAGAATCCTAATGCAAGTAGGATTTATATTATGAGATTGAATATGATTCAATCCTTATGCCTATTTAAAGAGACCTCTCCTAAGATCCCTAGAGCATAAAAACCGACAACTCCTCACACCCAAAGGCTCTCCCCACGCCCTCTCTTCCTCTCCCTTTCTCTCCTCTTGGGTGTTCTATACACCCCTTCCTTGGGATGCATGTCCCAAAGAGTTTCATACCCAAAAGAGTTTGGGTGCCTCTTCCTTACTGGTTTCTAACATCTGTTAGTAGCACATAGCAAGAAAAACTCTAGAGAAGAGAAGAAGAAGAAGATCAAGGAAAAAATCAAGTGTTGATCGCGATCCAAGCTTCGTTTAGATTCAGCAAGCTGAATTTTAGAGAATCAAAATTCAGATTAAAGAGGACTATTCCAGGCTGATCTCGAGTGTATACTCATAGAGATCGAATACTTGTGCGGCTAAGAGAGAATCTCTTCTCTTTCAGATCCAGATTTGAAGAAAGAGATTACGAAACAGGTATGTGATTTGATCGCAATCTAAATTTCAGCATATATCAATTTCAGCATATGAAATAGTTCCATATGGTTTTATATTTTTATGCATACAAAATTTAGATTAAAAGTATTTTAATCTTATTCTCTACTGCGGTATTTAAAAAATAAAAATTTTGAAACACATATGCATGCACCAAACATCAAATTCCAACAACTTTCACAAAGCATGGTATGGGCCATTTATTCTAGTATTCTATTCTCTTTTTCTACTAACCTATTTTGTTGGGGTATCCTACATGCAAAAAAAATTATGTTCAATCCCTTTTTCATCACAAAACTTTTCAAAAATTTTATTTTCAAATTCTGTTCCAAGATCACTACGAATATTAAGAATTTAAAATTTTTTTTTATTTAAAATTTTTTGATAAAATTTAGAGAAAGCTGAAAATACCTCATCCATATGTGTTAAAAAATAATCCATATAAAATGAGAGAAATCATTGATAATAATAAAATTATATCATTTACGACCTAAACTAGTAGTTCTAGTCGGTCCAAACAAATCTATATGCAATAATTCTAGTGGCCTAGAAGTTAAAACTTTAATTTTAGATTTAAATAAAACTCTTGTTTATTTATCTAGTTGGTATACATCACAAACTCTATCTTTTCAAAATTTAATTTAGGCAAACCGACAACTAAATTTTTTTTGATAAGTTTTGAAAGAAAATTCATGCTTATGTGAGTAAGTCTACAGTGCCAAAGCCAACTAACCTCACTAATTTTGGCATTCATTGCTATTAGGAATTGCATGTTTTGTATGGAAAGATCATCTAATAAGTCATAAAATGTCTCTTAAAGTTCATCAAAAGTAAATTCATTTGAAAATTTAGAGGTTACCTCATTTTCATTTGCCATAAGACATAAGTTTGTTTCTTCATGGGTGTCTTCATTAGAGCTTGAATCATCACTATCACTCTATGTAGCTACCATTACTTTTTTTTTGAACTTCTTAGGGGCTTTCTTGAGTTGTGGCCATTCAGATCTAAAGTGATCCAATTTCTTACACTCATGGCATATAAGAGGATGCTCCTTATCTTGTTCTTTGCTTGGCTCTCTTTTTGTTAGTAGCCTTTTTCTTATCTCTTGCCTTCTTTTATTCATAAATCTTTTAAATTTTTGAGTGATGAGTGCTAATTCTTCATCCTCATCATTATTTTCAGTTTGGTCCGATTCGTCTTCTTCTTAAGCAATGGATTTGAGAGCAATTATTTTTTTTCTTCTTGATCTTTTCTTCATTGTATTGTCTCATGGTCAATTCGTGCATCATCAACAATCTGAGAAGCTCCTCTAGAGGTAGAACATTGAGATCCTTTGTCTCTTGAATCATGGTGACATTTGCTTCCTATATTCTTGGTAGAGATCTAAGAACTTTTCTCATAAGGTCACTATTAGAGTAAGACTTGATGAGACTTTTAAGACTATTTATAATGTCAGTAAATGTAGAGATTTTGTGGTGCCCCCATAGCCTTGGAGGTGATCATAGGTGGAGCCGATTTGATAAGCTCCAGATTCGCTATGATGGATGCAATCATAGACTAGGACAAGAGTGGTCCTAGGGTGGAGGTGGTGCATAACTCTTCACGGACTCGAGAATTCAAGCGATGAGGACTTCAAG
This sequence comes from Elaeis guineensis, assembly GCF_000442705.2. Lineage (NCBI taxonomy): Eukaryota > Viridiplantae > Streptophyta > Magnoliopsida > Arecales > Arecaceae > Elaeis > Elaeis guineensis. The sequence goes on from NC_025999.2 coordinate 26,763,177, forward strand.
GGGTTTGGTTGGGGCTCTGAATACTTAGGGATGTAAGGTGGAGCAAAAAATTAGAGCTAGAGATGAAGCTGTGGGAGAAGAAGCAGTTTCAGTAGGTTAGTCAATTCAGACTGAGACTGGATCGACTAAGTTGCAGATGGATCGACTCAGTTTCAGTCTGAGTCGATAATGTCTCAGAAAAATAGAAAGTAGGATTTCGAGATGCTATGGCACGATACATAGGTTAGTCAACTCAATATCAATCTGAGTCAATTAAGTTTCAAGTGAGTCGACTAAGACTGAGACTTAATCGACTCAGACACGACTGACAGCAGGACAGAGTTTTCTATTTGGTCTAGGATTGGTATTTGAACCTAGGGTCTTAAGACCTAGTTTGATAGGTCTTAAGGGGGCTAACTCAGGGATTGGATTGGGATTAAATCCAAGAGATGAGAGCATGTGAGTCATGGGTGTACATAGGCTTGGTGAGTGCTTTCATGTATTGGGTTTAGCCATGAAAATTTTTGATCAGGCCTAATGGCTATGTATATATATACATAGATTGTATTAAGATTTAATGTAGAGTGAAATACAGATATTTTCTCCCTCAATCTCTCTTCTCTCTTTCTCTAATGTTGCCACCCCAGGTCTTGAAGAAACCCTAGAGAAGGGGGACACCTCCCTCAAGCCCTAGGAGGGAGGCACCCCATCATAGATCTAGGTAGTGGATTGGTGTTCACTGCCTTCAGAGAGTCTAGATCTATGACAGATCTCCTTATGTACACGTAGAAGATCCAGGGGTTCCTGACAGGTATAGTCGGGATTTTCTAACAATTGGTATCAGAGCCTGATGGAGTGTGAAAGTGAAGGAGAAGTCATACAAAGTGAAATCAAAAATCTGTACACCTATTCCATGGTATGTTTTAGATCTACTTTCATTTTTGCTATGGTTTGGCCAACCGGGAGCAGTGGGTTGAAGGTGGAGGCTAAGAGGATTGATGGAAAAAGATGTTTTCCGAGGTGGAAGGTTTGGGTGCATGATTTGCTGATCCAATTTTGGTTAGAGGCGGTCTTGGTGGAAAGACTGGGGTGTATGGTGGTTAGATGATAGGGATCTCTAGGGAGAAGGGTAACATGGGGGTAGTTTGATAGACGAAGAGAGTTCACTCAAGAGGTAATGGTCGAGGGGAAGCTGAAGAAGCGACCATAGCCTTTGGGTGTAGGAAGGTGAGGAAGTAGTCGGAGATGTATTTAGTGGTTCGATCAGAGCAAGAGTTTTCGAAGCCTTTGGGGATGGAGATGGCTGATCCACAGAGCATTGCAGCAGGGTTCAAGAGAAGGAGGTCCTCCGGTGGTTTCGAAGGTTCCCAAGGGGTACGGAGGTATATGAAAGGGAAGCAGCGACGGTGGAGGTCTAACAGGACAGGGCTAGACGGCTGATGTTTTAACATAAGTTCAAAGCCAAGGGGTGCAGGGATAGGCATCAGATTCAAGCACCAGCTGTGGTGACGCATTGCATGGATCTATACGGGGTTGCGGGCACTGTGGATCGAGGTTTTAAGGGAGACTGTGTCAGAAGAGTGCATTTATTGGATTTGCCTGTTGTTGGGTCATCGGATCACAGGGAGATGGAGCATCGAGGATAGGTGCATCCACACTGGAGGAGGAGGAGCATCGGAGAGAGGTTCTATCATGAATGATGATGAAGACCATGACCATGGCATGGGCTCTAGGCAAAGAGGTGCAGAGGGAGGTAGAGTCTCCCAGTTGCTCGAGTAGCGGTGAGCAGGCACCAGGAGAGGGCCTAGAGGTGTATGCATCGAGGTTAGATACTACGGTGGTGATAGGATGTAGGAAGGACCCGAAGACCTATAAGGAGGCTTCCACCAGCTTGGACCATAGGTGGATCGGAGGTAGAGGAGTGGACCTACAATCACTCCATATTTTTTCGATGCTACGATGGAGTATGTCGTAGGAGAGGCAGCGATCAGAGCCATTAGGCCAGTGGTGATTAGAGCCACTAGAGCAGTGATGGGCAGTCACTGGAGCAGCAGCAGTCAAAGCCGTTGGGCTAGTGGTGATTAGAGCCACTAGAGCAACGATGGGTAAAGTCACTGGAGGTGCGATAGGTGGAGTCACAAAGGCAGCTGCTGGATTAGCGGTGGGCATAGCTGCTGATGACAGGATCTATAGAAGAGGTGTCCGGATGTAGGATGAGATTTTCAACCATAAGGGAGGTGGTGGCAGTCTTCCGAATAGCTCCAAGGTTGAGATATACTACGATGGTGACGAGATTTGCACAATTGGATGCAGAGGATCAGAGCTCGGTGAAGAGTGATGCTCGTCAAGGCTTTGAAGGCACCAAGATGGAGATTGTAGAGATTTTGTGGTGCCCCCATAGCCTTGAAGGTGAGTACAGATGGAGCCAGTTCAATAAGCTCCAGATTCGCTATGATGGATGCAGTCATTGGCTAGGATAGGAGTGGACTTAGGGTGGAGGCGGTGCATAGCTCTCCACGGGTTTGAAGTTCAGACGATGAAGACTTCAAGGGGCATGATTGGGGCTCTAGATACTTAGAAACATAAGGTGGGGCAAAAAATTAGAGCCAGAGATGAAGCTGCAGGAGAAGAAGCAGTTTCAGTAGGTTAGTCGACTCAGACTGAGACTGGATCGACTAAATTGCAGGTGGGTTGACTCAGTTCTAGTTTGGGTCAACTATGTCTCAAGAAAATAGAAAGTAGGATCTCGAGATGATGTGGCACAGTATGTAGGTTGGTCAACTCAGTATCAATCTAAATTGACTAAGTTTCAGGTGAGTCGACTTGGTCTCAATCTTAGTCGACTCAGATGCGGGCTGACTGTAGGATGGAGTTTTCTGTTTGGTCTAGGATTGGACTTTGATCCTAGGGTCTTAAGGCCTGATTTGATAGGTCTTAAGGGGGCTAACATAGGGATTAGACTGGGATTAAGTCCAAGAGATCAGAGCATGTGAGACATGGGTGTATATAGGCTCGATGAGTACTTTCATGTATTGGATTAATTTAGCTAGGAGAGTTTTTGATCGGACTTAATGGCTATGTATATATATACATAGGTTGTATTAGTGTTTAATGTAGAGTGGAATACAGATCTTTTCTTCCTCAATCTCTCTTCTCTCTTTCTCTAGTGTTGCCGCCCCAGGTCTTGAAGAAACCCCAGAGAAGGGGGTGCCTCCCTCAAGCCCTAGGAGGGAGGCACCTCATCACAGATCCAGGTAGTGGATCAGTGTTTGCTGCCTTCAGAGAGTTTGGATCTATCACAGATCTCCTCAGATACATACAAAAGATCCAGAGATTCCTGATAGGTACAGTCAAAATTTTCTAACAATAAAATGAGTAAATATTTGGATAATAGACTCATCAGGTTTCATTTTAAATAATTCTATTTATGAACTAGCATGTTGATTTTTGACTCTTTAATCTGATTAGTGCCTCATGTGTTATCTCTAGTCTATCCCAATTTTTTTTAGTAGAATTATAAGTTAAAATATTATTGAAATCATTGGTGTCTAGTACACAATACAATACATTCATGGTTTTAGCATTGAACTGAATCATTTTCTTATCAACCTTATCTCATTTCTTTTCGAACTTGGTTGATTCCACACCATCAATTAATTTGATGTGTGTATGTATGTTCCATTGACTATGATATTCCACATATCATAGTCAAGTGCTTGAATAAAAATCTTCATCCAAATTTTTCAATAGGTGTAGTTGGACTCATTAAAAAGTAAAGGTCAGTTTGTAGATTGTCCCTCGACAAATAAAGCACCGACTTGGGTTGCCACAGATCTTTAGCTCATGATGGTGAAATTAAGAAGGGGCTAGAGCATCAAGTTTTGATACCATTTGTTGCCCAGCTATGAACCCAAGATGGGGGGAGGGGTGAATTGGATGGTTAAAAAATTTTAAGTGAAGTGTGAACCACAAAAATGTGTTAAGAGTGTGAAGTGTAATGTGCAGTGGCAATAGTGAATAATGTATGGAATAATGAAACTAGTAAGCAAGTAAATAACATAAGTATGCAAGAACAGTAAATAAGTCACCACAAATAAGGAGATTTTATAGTGGTTCAATGCCAACCTAGCACTTACATCCACTCTTCAAACTTCTACTTGAAAATTTAAATCCACAAATTGTACACAAAGAATACACCATCGGATCTCACTGATCCTAGCTTTTTCAAGCTAGATACTTATTTTTCAGATACAAACCAATCCAATACACTTTGATTTAAGACTCGGATCAACCTTTCTCAAGTTTTGAAATCTCTCCAAAACTTTTATACAAAATAGCAAGCAAGAACAAGAAATATGATAATATAAATCAAGTTTAGCTCCTTAATTAGTACAATAAAATTTTAAATACACTTTACTTAAGATTGAAGAAGCCTTTAGGAACACCCTCAGATGGAATGGAGAGTTGAATGTACTTTGAGAAGGTGGTTGAGCTTGAATTGAATGCTTCTTTGTCTTGAAGCTGAAACTTTTTTTTGAATACTTTTTCTCTTGATTATCCTTGAGCTTTTCCTCCTTTTGAATGGATTTATACCTTCAATCAATATTGGAGAGTGAACAATAGCCATTTAGAGCTGTTGGAGAGTATTTAATGGGCTTTAATTGCATAAAAAATAGATTGAAAAACTAGCCATTATGCAGGTTTTTATCTCAACGATCGACCCATGGGTCATCCCCTGCAACAGAATAGAAACATCCTGTTTGTGTTTTTGGCCTGCAACACGGTAAGGATTGATCCATGGGTCATCCCCTTTTGCATACCAGCCAAAACTAGCGTGCCAATGATCTCTTTGAAAAAGGGTTGATCCCTTTTGCCTAGACTTGATTTTGTTCAATTTTTGACTTGCAAAGCCTTCAAAATTCCCTCCAAATATTTTCAAGTCTTTTTTAATGCTCTTGAGGCTTCCAAAATGTATTATCTTGATCTCCAACTTGATAAAATTGTAGCTTTGGCTTTCGCCAAGTATCTTATCAATTCAATTTTTTTTAATATTTTGAAATGCATATTTAAGCTTCTTCACAAATAAAAATCATTATTATCCCCCTCAAATATTTTGTAGTCATCAAAATCAATTCTTGAGATAATATTAAAAAATAAAATCAAAAATTAACCATTAAAATACTTAAATTCTCATCTTGGGGGTAATGTTGATGTTGCAGTCACAAATTTTAGAGTTCTTAAAATATTTTCTTTAAATCGAACATCTTATCACATGATGCTTCATTAACATTTTTGTGGTAGAAATCATAATCCATGTAGCTCGATTTTGGACTTTAATAATGATGGGAGAAACTTAGAAAATATTGACTTCTATAGATTTTTTTTTTCATATTTAGTTTAAATAAATTTTTTGCAAGCTATGTAATTTTAGTATCAATTCTTGAAATTTTTGTGATAGTTAGAAACAATATTGATGAATTGAAATTTTGATATAATTACTCGTTAACAAATATTATTAGTACTTCAAAAAGTAGTTCTATATCAGCTTTTGATTTAACAAGATTTATAGGCTTTAAATTCATTATTTTTATTAAAATGTGCTTATCTAATAGCTTATAAGAAAATTTTATTTGTTCAACTTATGATATTGGAAACTTAATATCCTTACATGTCTATATTCCTTTTTCTCATGCAACTAAATTACTATTCATATGGAATATTATTCTACTTAAAGATTTATATAGTATTATTTGTCAAACTTATTTATTTTTTTCCTTTTAGTAGATTATAGAGCAAACATATTACTTAGAAGAATAGAACAATGGTGATTGGGAATCTCTTTTGCCTCCAAAATTTTGTTGTTAATCTGGATAAGAGTCACATTAACAAGTCTTTATATGTATCATTCCATGAAGTCTTGATGGAATCAAGCTACTTATATATTGATTTTTATATCATTGCCAATAAGAAAAGATCATAGGATTGTTTGGTATTTTCATACAACAATGGGAGAAAAATAGCCCTATAAAATTTATTCATGAAGATGCCTCATTGTTACTTCCTACTTCTTGTCTTGGTTTTATGCCTAAAACTATTTGTGTCATAATATTATCTTTAGAAGGATATGTACAATGTGTGAATTGTGATGTTCAATACCCATGGTTTTGCATTTGTCATCTGACTATCAAGGAATGGGTCAAACAACCCAGACTCTCCTCAGATAAAGGTTCTTATTGTTGACGAACAAGTCAAGGATCATGTTGATCCAAAAAATATGGGGACTGGTATTTTATTGGTTAGGCAATGGGTTCCTATAGTACATGGGTCAAAAGGTGTGTGGAGGCTAATAGATTTTGGGTCAATTGTGTCTGGGGCCAAATTATATCCTACTGATGATTATATCCTACTGATGATTCTGGATCATCCCATGATCTCTCTGGTAGTCCATCTCTATCTCTTAAAACCTATCTTAACCAATTAAATCATTGATTAATATTCGTGATAGTATGCCTTAGGAGGTTTCTTAGAAAGCTCCACTTTTTGCTAAGGGACTTAGGGGTTTTAAGGTTCTCTCCTTACCTTAATATATGAAGATTTTTGTTTGGAATTGTAGGGGACAGCTAAACCTTCCTTTGTTAATTATGTTCAATCATTAATTTGCCAGTATAGTCCATCTATAGTTTATTATTTGGAAACTAGGTTGTCTCTATTTGCTATGTCTAGGGTTAAGCAATTGATGAGGCCTTATGAGAAGATCCCTGCTGTAGGATTATTAGATGGCATTATTATTGCATGGTGCAAGAATTTTAGTGGTGCAAATTTTGTGCATTCAGATAAACAAGTGGTGTTTGGTACTATTATAGAATCCAATTGGGTAACATGGGTGGCTGGTGTTGTTCACGCTAATACATGCTTTCTAGAGCGTCGAAGGTTATGGGATCAAATGAAGGCAATTATGTCCTTGGATTTACCCTTTTTATTCATTGGAGATTTATTTCCTAGAGGAGGTAACCCAAGAAGGGAGGTCAATTGGGTTTCTTGAAATTTGATTCGAAAATTTATGTCCAAAAATAAATTTAAGTGTTAATAGAATACTATGTAGAAAATAAATATACAGAATAAAATAAAAGATAAACACAAATATACAATTATAAAAATATAAGATTTATAGTGATTTGATGCTCAACTCAGCATTTACATCCACTTCTTAAGTCAACCCACTTGAAAATTTCAGCTATAATTCTTTAAGATTATAGTCTAATTATTTTTATAAACTTACAATTTAATCCAGTTGATTTTTTGCTGGTTTACCAACTAAAATCTTATGATCAATTATTTTTCTGAGATTACAATCAATGCAGTTGGTTTTTACTGACTCACTAACCAAAATCTTACAACATCCAACTTAAAACTTGGACTAACCCCAAGTTTCTTTTCTCAAAAAACTTGTCATAACAACCAAAGAAAGATATAAAAAAATTTTAAGTTTAAAATAATAAAACACTTTAAACTCTTGGAGAAGTCAAAGTAGTTGAGCATTCTTTCTTGAATGCTTGAGAGAGGATTAATGAAGGCTTCAATATTTTTACTCATAGATGATTAGCTAAAATTAATGCACTCTTCCTCTTTTGTGAGTTGAATAAATATGGAAAGGATTGAATTAAAAGCACTCTTAATTTTTTTTCATTTTTTCTCTTGAGTTCCACCTAATAGCTTGAAGAGTAAGGTCAATAAGGCTTCTTAAAACTTCATCCCCATGTTTTCATTTGAAATCTCTTCATTTATGGCTTCAAAAATATCTATATTTTAGCTATTAGAAACTTGAAAATAGTCATTAGAAATAAATTTTGACCATTTGAAAAAATTTAAAAATTAATCATTATTTTGTCGAAATTCTGTGAGTCGCTTACGCAAGCTCTTAGTCAGCTAATCTAGAATTCTGAGTTAGCTAAGTAAAATTTTTGAAACAGCTCAGAAACATATATAAATTTTTTAACTTTCTATCTGTTCTATCTGCCAGAGACTAGATCGGCTCAGATATCTTCTTAGTTGCTAACTTTGTGACCAATCGACTAACTAACTTTTTGGATTAGCTCAGAGAACTTGTAAATTTATGCTGTTTTTCATATTCTTCTAACTCTGATACTGAGTTGGCTATCTTATTCTTATCAGTTGGCTAAGCTCCAGTCTTGATCAGTTAAGTTATTTTCTAAGTCGACTCAAGAGAATTTTTAAAATTTTCAATCTTCTGTCTTCACCCTAAATCTGAGATTTGATCGGTTATCCAAATACTTGAGTCGGCTAAGATGCTATCTTGATTGGCTAAGATAAAATCTTGATCGGTTAAGATGAAATTTTGATCGGCTAAGGAAGTTTTTTTAATTTAAACTCTTTTTGTCTTTCCCTTGAACTAAGATTGCATCGCTTAAGCATCTTTCTCAGTTGACTCAAAGGCATGCATGCCAAACATACCAAAATTGATTTTAGATAGCTTTCTTGTTCAAACATATTTTAGGCTAGATTTGCCTTCTCAAACTTAATTTATATACAGTTGAGCTTGTTGAAAGATCTTTCTAGGTTAGACTTTCTATTTAACCAAAACTTTTTATACCGAAACCAATTTCTTTGCTTCCAAATGTGAATCTTTGACGTAGGAATATAAATTCACTTAAATTTGAGACAACTTCTTCTTAGATGAAATCAACCATTGAGCATTATGAAAAATCCTATAGTCACTCTCAAAAGCATTATTAGTAATTATGATTTGTACAACTCTTTTGACATCATCAAAATTAATTTTAAGACTAACAAAATTTTAATTATATTTTATATTCAGATGATACAAAGTCGGGGGTAAGCCTTTTAGGGTGAACAATGAGGTTCGAGAGTTTTGATCTCATCTTCATACTATAGTGTTGCTTGATTTGGGGTATTAAGGGCCTTGTTATACTTGGTGTAATAATCAATTGGGGTTCACTAGGGTTTAGGAGCACTTGGATAGATCCTTTGCATCACAATCCTGGGTTAACCTATATCTTGAATCCTATGTTTGTCATCTTACTTGGTATGCTTCTAACCATTGTCCAATCTTGTTGTTGCTAATTAAGGATGTACCTTTCGATTAAGAAATTTTGGCTCACATATGAGGGTATTCATTAGGTAGTGCATTGAGCATGGTGTCATTAGGGGAATCATTTACCTAGAGTTCATTTAACTAAACTTTTTCAGAATACTGGATGAGCAATTAAGCAGTGGGAGCAAGGCACTGATAACTCATCTCTTAAGGGGTAAAGGTTAATGATAGGATTCATGAGTTACAAGAGTTGGAAGCATAGCAAAGCTGATTATCTAATAATGATCACTTACTCCTTATATCTCTTCTTAGGGCGTATCCCCATAACTTGCACCTACAAGAATTATTTTGACATCCAAACTCTAAGATCTTGTAGCTCAAGAATTGTGATGCTAATACTAAATTTTTTCATTAATCTACAGTGCTTAGGAGGCAGTAGAATAGGATCACACAAATTAGATCTCCATAAGGCAATGTAGTTGATAATCCTTAAATAATCCATAAAATTCTTCTTAATTTTTTTCAGCAAAGGTGGTCTTATCAGATAGATGTTTAGGTCGGTGACCTAATTGTCATGTTACCTGAGATCACCCCACCATTAAATGAAGATTTGCTGAAGGATCCTACTGATGATAAAATTGTATAAGCTATTCACAGTATACACCCGGACAAGCCTCTGAGTCCTAATAGTCCCCCCCCTCCATTTTCATCATGTCATTATGGGAGATTTTTGTTCGGAGGTTATTTAGGTACTTAAATATATATTCCTTACCTCTTGAATGCCCAATGATTGGAAGTGAACTTACACTATGCTAATTCTTAAGACAAATTCCCCTACCACATCTCCAGATTATAGACTCATCAGCTTTGTAATACTATACATAAGAACTTGGCTAAGGTTCTAGTCAATAGGCTAAAGCCTTCCTAGCTCGCCAATCTTATCTTTTTAGAATAACAAGCTTTTATTCAAAGGCAAAGTATTAATGATCATATTTTTCTTAGTTAGGAGCTGTATTAGTCCTTGATGAATGCCCCATCTTCTAGAAGTCCTATGATGGTTAAATTAGATACAAAAAAAGCTTACAATCAGGTTTCTCGGTTCTTCTTATCTAAAATTTAGGAACAGTTTGAGTTTCAAGATAGGGCTATCTTATTGTTGCATCAATGTATTGAGCATTCTTAGTTTGCTCTTCTTACAATGGATCACTATTTTTTTGATTTTCCTTAGATCATAAATTAGATAGGTTGTTTGTTGTCTTCTTACTTGTTTAGATTATACACTAAAGTGTTATCTTATTTTTTTTGCACTTTGTAATCTAGAATAACTTGCTGAGGATCTATAGTCCTCTTCAAGGGGACCTAATATGTGTCATGTGTTTTTCATGGATGATTATCTACCTATCACACGAGTAACCATCCAGGATGCTATATGTTTACTTTTCATTCTTAATACATACTATTCTATATCCAATCAGACGATGAATATACATAAATCATAACTTACTTTTAGTTCTAGTATATCCAAATCAGTTAAGCATCAAATAAGGTCCCTATTTCACTTTGAGAAAGAAGGAAATATTTGAAAATATTTAGGGGTTCCAATTTCTAGTATGCCTTTTCATTCCCTAGACTTTGCATTTCTTATGGATAAGTTGCTTGTTACGATTGCTAGATGGAAGTGGAAGGCCTTATCTTAATATTAGGTTGGGCAACCCTTCTTCAGTATGTGTTATCATCCATTTTTCTTTTTCTATGTCCTCTATACCTATGCCTTTATCTTTCCTTTGAAAGTTTGAGAAGGAATTTTGAGCTTTTTTGAGGGGTCATGATTCTGACCGTTGAGGTTTTCACCCCTTAGCTTGGTCTACTATGGGCATGCTAGCTTGGTCTACTATGGGCATGCCACAAGTAGTGGGGGGTCTTGGTCTTGTTGACCTCTCCGCTAGATGTAAGACTTTTCTTTATAAATTAGCAACTTAGGTTGTCATTAGTTCAAACTCTCTTTGGGCTAGAGTAGTATGTCCTAAATATAATTTCCATGGTACCTAGTTTAATTATCATAAACCTTATCAATGATCACCTATTCAGGCCCACATGTGTTCTAATTGGAATATGATCTATGATCAGTTTCAGTGGTCTGTTGGTACTAGTTCTCAAATTAACATCTTTATGGATCTTTGCATATTCATTATACCGCTTATCTATTGGCCTATTTTCATTATAGTTCAGCTATGTAACCCACATCTGTATGATCAGGATTGGCTGATTGGTGATAGATCATGGAATTTGATATTGTTGAGCTCTCTTTTTTTCACTAAGATATATTTTTTATATTCTCCTATCAAAAGTTTTGTAGTCTGATCAACTATGTTGGGTTCAATCGAGCTATAGTATCTTTACAAGATATTTCTGTTGTCATTACCTAACCTCACATTCCTACTTATCCTAATAATTTTTGCTAGGTTTAGAATCTTCAAGTGCCAATGCAGTTAAAGTACTTTTGGTGGCGATTGCTCTATGATCAATTGCCTTATAAATTGTTGGTCCATTACAAAAGTTTACTGTCAGTTGAGACCCAGTTTCATGATTTGTGTGATGCAATTCTGGAGGATGCTAATCATGTTATGGTTACCTTTCCTCATTGTGAGTTGTTACATTTCATTGCATAATATGTCTGAGCATGCTTTTTGTCCACAAGCTTTGTCGGATCTTATCAATTATCTATTGAGACTTTAGGTAGAGCCTTAATGGGGCATTGTTTGCATGCTTTGCATGGTTGATCTGGCTAGCTCATGATGAGAGGGTTTTTCAATAATCCCCTCTAGATCCATTGCAGTTGCTAAGGAGACTATCCTTGTATCTTCCATGCTATGATATTTTTTCCTCTTCTATAGCTCCGTCTAGGTGTTGAGGTGGCTATTCTCAACCTATATTATCTCTTCATTCTTCTTTTGTATTTTGGTCACCTCCATCCTCAGGAGCTATGAAGATCAATTTTGATGCAATGGTTCGAGACTCAAAAGTAGCTACTAGTTTTGTTATACATGACCACTTTAGGTAGGATGATCAAAACAAGGGGTGAGTTGTCTCAGTGCTTAGTGCCTTATGCAAAATTACTTGCTACCTGGTTGGACCTTGATGTGGTTGTGACCAAATTTCATGTGAAGCAACGTTGGTTAGAAGAGGATTCTATGACTGTGGTTAGATAGTTAATTATTTTTTGTCCACCTGTAAAGCTTTCTTTTCTTATTTTCTGTGATGTTTAACAATGGTCATCATCCTTACATAGTTTTGTCGTGTCTCATATTCATCGTGAAGGCAATTAAGTTGCAGATGTTATGGCAAATCTTGCTTTATCTCGGGATTGTTGTTTCTCTATCACAAATGAGTTACTGCCCATATTGCTTCTTTTGCAGATTGATGTGGGAATGTTTGCTTTCTTTGATCATTCTAATTATTCTACAGTTAAGTTCGAGAAAATCACTATCCTTTTTTTATGGTAGGAAGGTTGTTCTTATCTATTCATATTGTTTCTATTATATTCTATATTGATTCATCTATTTATCTAGGATGTTTTGAAGCTCACTATTCAGCCTTGCTATTGGTCTTTCCGAGCTCTGAGCTTAAGTCTTATTTCTTTTGCTAGGTTCTTCAGTGTGTTGTGGATAGTAGAGCTTTGCTGATTTGTTTCATGGCCTGCTTCTCTCCATTTGATTTTCTTATATACAGGTTTCTCTCTCAGTTCAGGAGTTATATGAAGCACATTTTTCATGATCCACCTTTGTTTATGTTTGCTTTTGGCTCCACATCTTTTATTAGGTTATATTTGGCGTGTCAAGTTTACTCTTACCTTGCCCACAAGGCTGGTATTCTTTGGTTCTTTCAATATGTTTGTGCCAACCATATTAAGGAGCTTTTTTGCTCATGCATTTTCTTTTGTCAGATTTATGCTTTGACTATCCTGCTTTAACACTGTTGGATTATTTTTTATGCTTTGCTTAGTGGGTTCTACATATGTTTGCTTCCAATACTCTCCAACTACTCAATTTCTTCAGCGCCTATCAATAGCTGATATTCTCAATGTTTTTCACATATGTTGGCAGGCCTAAGCTTTCTCTATTCTTTATAGTAGTGTTGTTTGCTTCTTTTGATGTTACACTTTAATAATTTTGGTTAAACATTTTATATCTTAAGCTCTCAATGGCTCATGTTCTTCATCAATGCTTCCTTCCTATTTATCTTACCATATTGCTTGTCGCTATCAGTTCTCACTTCAGGACCATGTAATATGGGCTTGCCCTTTCTACCATTGTGTTGTCTATGTTAATCTTATCCATGATAATGTATGCTGGGTTCTCTTTTTCTTTCTCCTAAATATGCTTACTTGTTTCTTTTGTATTTATGAGTTTGTACATTGCCTCTATATTGTATGCATCAGGTACAATTGGGCCACATCAAATCCCATGATGGATAACATGCCATGCTACCGGCCCCTTGTATTTCACCAATTTCCGATTGCGCGCTATCCATCGTGCATATGCTTCAGGATTTGCCCTGGTTCACTTGCACTTGGTGCATGCAATAATTTCTCTCATACATTATACACTATTTCTATGAGTACTAAATCTCTACTTTCTCTATTCTATACAAAGAAAGAAGGACTCGTTTAGTTGATAGAAAGTGAACGGAGGAAGAGGTACTTCCCAAAAAGTACAGAAAGAGCCTCTTGTTTGGTTGGAGTTTTAAGAGAAGAGAGAGTAAAAAAATATTTACTTGGAGAAGTCATTTCTCATATTTCATGAGAAGTAAAAATCTATGGAAGAAGTAAGTTTTGACACTTCCTGTGATATGAAAAGTAGTAGTACTTTTTTTCCTAAAATATCCTTTTAAAATTCATAACTAAAATTTAGTAAAATATCAATAGATGGTTAGAATAAAATACCGAATAATAATATAATATAATATTAATATTATCTTAATATTTTTATAAATATAATATTAATATTTATTATTTTAATATTATTTTAATATTTATATTAATATAATATTTATATTAATATTATATTATATTTATATCTATATTAATAATTTTATTGTATTAAATATTCATATTATGTTAATATAATATTAATATATTAGTATAATTAGCATAATAAATTATTATGATCAATATTATATTATAATATATTAATGTTATATTTATATTAAATAAATATAATATTAATATTTATATAAAATTTATGAGTAAAAATATATGGTTTTATATCTACTAAGGATATAATAGATATTTTATACAATTTTTTTAGGAAAATAGGTGCTCATCTAAATATAAGCTACTTTATAATAAGTCACTTTCCTATGATTAATTAAATATATCAAAATCCTATTCTCAGGAAGTTTACTTCCCAAAAAGTAACTTCCTGGGAAGTTACTTTCCAACTTCCTGGAAAGTTACTTCCCAAGAAGTTATTTTCTGAAAAGAAAAATTTTTCTCACAAACCAAATGAGTCCGAAAAAAAAAACTTGTAACACCACGTATAAGGACCAAGACCTATACTCATCTCTACAACCAAATTAGAGCTTCTGTTCAATGCATTTATTTAAAGCGCGTGATGAATAGATCCTAAAAATAGAAAAGTCTAGCCCTTGACCAAGCCCTTGGATGTCTTGATACAAGGTGGATATGATATTTAGGATCGTCTAGAGAAACAAATCAAAGGATCCTATACACTATCATCCTAATTTTGTCAAGCAAAGATGTGGTTAGAGACGAATGTACCAGTGTCAGAAGAAAATAGATATAAATGATAGTAACCAATAGAGACAGGTGTTAGTGCTGGAAGGAGACAACTGTCCAATTGTCAAAAAGGATATGTATAAATGTTAAGTTGTAACCCTTAGCACAAGTCCTTTCCGAAAAATCAATTGTTAGTCTCTTTATAATTTTAACTTTATCTTTCAACTATCTTTTCTCATTTAGTTTTTACTTCATAGTCCATAGTTTGTATCTCCTAGTCACTAGTCTCTTCCTCAAGAAGGTGGTATCCAGCAGCACAAGCTCTTGAAGGTCAAGATAATATGATCCATTGCCATATATCTTTTTCTAGTTCGGACATCAGTGGCACGTTTATGCTTCTATCTAAGCATAGCTATCATCCTTTCTCCTTTCTATCCTATCCCAAGTTAAAAAGTGAGCTAATAGAGGTATTCTCCTTTCTGGACTCATTGTGGAAATGATAACGTCAAGTATTTTACCAAAAAATATTTGTGATGTTCTACCAATTCTTTAGGGGTTAACTAGTCGAACCAAGGATCTTTTATGGCAACCATGGCAAGGGACCTTGATATAACTAAAATCCATGTCCTTCAAATCCTCAAACTTCATCCTTATGCTCTGGATGCAATCTATGCTTAGCCAACACCCTTGTAACTTCAGCCTGCCTAGAGACACTTTCTAGTCCATCTCTCTTCATCAACACAAAGAATTTCAAGCTATATTAATACCAATATCACTGTTAATGCAGAAATTTGAGCATTTCATCAATAATCATTTTCTAAATGACATTAAGGATGACAATACAATTATAGTATGGTGACTCTACTTGTGCTACTTATAATATTTCTTATCCTTCAGCTCCTCTAGAAAAGAAAATTTGTAACTTTTAAATAACTTTATTTTTTATCTTTCAATAGATAATCAAAAATTTATTTTGTTTTGGTCATGTCAAATAAGGGTGATGTTTGGATTTAACATCACCCTTTGGAATGGATTGATCATCTAAAAATTTATTTTGCTTTGGTCATGTCAAATAAGGATTTAACATCATGCTTTGGAATGGATTGATCATCCACCTCTGGTTGATTTTGTCCCATCAACCTACTCAACAATCTGCTCGGCCATATCAACTTTATTGCGTTCATCCTTATCCATGAAAAATTACTTAAATCTATCTAAATTGTCAAAACTTCATAATGCAAATGTCCCGTATATGTCCTCTTAAATGCTTTTCTCTATTCTTCCTGCCAAAGGATTGCTTTATAGTTCACCTCGTACCTTGCTAATTAAAAAGGATCCAAGAGTTCCTACACCGTGAATTTTTGTTGGCTCTATTTTTTATCTAGGAATGAGATGGAAAGAACAGGCCAATAGCTGGGCTCAAATAGATGCATAAGTGTATAAGAATACAAATTGGTCGGATTGACCCATAATCTAATCCAACCCAATCTGCTTAGATCGATTCGAACCATTTAAAAGATCCATAGAGTCTAGTCAGGTTTTAAAATTGAACTTATTCTATTTTCTAGCTTAGATTTGAATTTATTGAATTCTGATCCAATTCTGCTCGACCAACGTGAACCTATTATATGGATCCAAATGGCCGAACCGATACCTTAGGTGTTCTTTTTAGAAGATACCATGTTAGTTCATTAAAAAAAAATTATAGACATAATTTAAATGACATGCAAGTCCCTAGGTATCTATTTTTCTTAGTGAAAAAAAAAAGATAAATCTCCATCAGCTCTTAACACAAAGCCAAAGCACGCTATGGCCTGTACTAACTCAAACTGAAAATACTAAAGAAGTATCTGAAACTCTCCCATATCTTTTACTTCTTCTCACTAGAATTTATTAGTACATTATAGTGAGGACTCGATTTTGATCGATTTCAACCCAAATTGTTTAGGTTAGATCGGGGTTATGCATAGACTCAATCGGATCTGAATGCTCTATTGAATAAAAAATTTTGATCTTAGACTTGATTTGATTTTCTATTAGGTTGGATCTAGGTTTAACATTAGAACTTGATCAAAGAATCAGATCTAGTCGAGGTCCATTCCGACCTATTTGCACCCCTCCATAGGCATGGGACCAATGTTCAAATTAGAAAGGGTAAAATGGTAATAGATACCATTATCTTTGATCTTCAAGAATTTTTGCTACTAAGTACCATTTTTTTAGGAAAGAAGCTAGGAATTTAAAGATAAAGATCAAATGATAAAAAGATTAATCATTGATTTTTTGTGAAGAACCCTTCTTGGAATTGCTACTTAATATTTCCACAGACCTTTTTGACCGCTGGACCGCTATCTCCTTCTAGCATTGATATTTGTCTCATTTACCACCACTTTATCCACTTTTTTTCTGATAGTTTCCGCAGTCCGTCCTAACCTTGTTTCCACTTTCAAAGGATAAATTCAAGAAAGAAAAGAAAAATTAACGATGGATCGCTTCCTAAAATAATAATAATACATCGAATCAAACATGATAAACAATAGACAAAATAGAGTACGCATTTTATGTCACGAAGAAATACTTTTTTCCTAAGGATATATCTGATGAAATATCCTCGCAAAGGCAGGTTGGTCTGACACCTCTATGAGAAGAACCTGATTATGCTCGACAGAAGAAGAAGAGATGGCTGATGGAAAGGAGGAGAAAAGGAAGGGAGAAAGGAGCAGGACAAATAATCACGGAAGGTAGTCCCGTTGCTAGTGGATTTGAAAATAGGGTAGCAACCCTCCTCCAAACATCCCTAGTATCCAAACTCACGTAAAGGTAGTGTTTGAATCTAGATTTTTCGGTATAATTACCGAGAGATGGAATTTAATAACTAATTTTAAAAATATTCACCGAAATTAGTCACCAAGAAAATAAATTAATAGATTTTATTTACGAAAATACCCATAGAAGGGCATTCTGTAAATTACAAACAAGCCAAACACGTTCTGAAATTATTATCATCACTTTGGATACGAGCTTCTTTGCAGCAGGAAAGATGCATAAAGAACAGTGACAGAGTAGGAGAGAGCCACTCGCTGAGGGGACGCATGGGAAGGTCTGCTGTTTGGCTGATTGATCCTGCCGAATTATAAGATGATGGACAAAACTATAAGGTCTAAGGGTATGTTTAATTGTGTGCAAAAGGAAATGGAAAAGCAATAATAATAATAATAATAATAATAATAATAATAATAATAATAATAATAATAATAATAATAATAATAATAATTTATATAGTATTTTGGTTTTCACACCATCCCAAACGGCTAAAAGATTTATTATTTTCCAAAACTTAGTTTTCAAAACATTTGCAAGCAACCAAACATTCCCAACAGTACAGAAGCTCAAAATTCGGTCACCGGATTCCCATGTCCAACGACAGGAACCTCGTTGTTAGTTTTCATCCAGCATCATGACATTCTGCGCTGGCGATGATCATGTCCTGTTCACAGGAAAACAAGAATACCGTATGAGACATGTTGTTACTTGGGAAGGTATCTGGATCCAGTAGCATGTACCACTCTGATGAAACTGACCACTGAGGAGAGGAGAAAAAACAGAGCGGCAGGTGATGCACATTATATAATCATGGTTTAAGTCCCACTTGAAAATCATTTCAGAACATTGAGACATGAAAATTAGGGATGATGGCTGCACTGACAATTAACATTGACTGCAGTAACAAAAAAGGCCAATCAAATATTTTTGATACGTTGGCTGATAGGCATGACCATTACCATATCAAAACCATCTACTCGCCAAGAATCGGGCAAGCTACGAAAACTGGATTGAAATTATCTGATTTTCAAGTTCTTTATCTCATAATTGGAAGACAGAATCTCTCAATCCGAAAAAATGAGACAGCCAGCAGCATATGTTGTTTGTCCTGGTCAAAGTTTTGCATACAGCTGCAGATAAAAAAATCAATGATGACCATGCTTTTCAACCTTGATTTCAGCATTCAAATGAAGAGTCTTAACAAAAAGGAATATGTGTCTCGACTCAAACAAACAATGTCTAGTGTTTTATTAGAACCTCAAAAAGCTTCACAACTTTTGCTACATTCAGAATAATCAAAAATTTCAAAAAGCTGGGCCTGAGCATGAAATCATTCTGATTGCCTTTGCCCCAACACTGGAATATCCTCATACTTTTTCTGCAATTAACACAAAAAAAAAAAATTGTTGGAGAAAACATAAAGAACAAAGTTAGCAGGACAAATGTGTTCTATAAGTAAAATATCCGGTAGACAACAAATAAGACAAACATATGATTCACAGGGAACAAGCTTCTAAAGGGAGTGCTGGCATAATTACTATGAATATATTAACTTCAGTAACAAAACCTACAAATTAACAGGTCAACTGAAAACACATTGGAATAACGTTCATACAATGGTACGGTATAGTTGGACAGTTTTTTCTTTTTTGTTTTATTTTGAATCTTTTTTTTTATCAGTGATATAACATGCACAACAAGAATTTCACCATCATTTTCTTTCTCAAAAGAATTTCACCATCATTCCATAAAACAAGTGAAACTTGAAGGCTAAGCAATAATAAAAGTTATACTTAGCTCTTGTAGCAATTTTGTTTTTATAAACAACCACAAAAAACAGAGGATCTTGTTAAATACTTTAATTAACAAGTTATAAATAGTGCATCTCTACTACTTATACTCCCATCATTGGTAAATGCACACATCTTGGATTAGTTCTTGATCTATCTTTAAGATCAGAGAACCAGAATTACATGATAGCCAGAGGTGGAAAAGTATCTACATGTACAAGAAATAGAAAAATCTTTTCAGATCAGGATTACAGTCATCCATCTTTCCTTTCATATGCATTACACATGAACAACACTAGTTTATGTCAATAGCTAAATATTATAAGTATCTTGTTCATTTACACTCAATGCTAAATTCAGAAGCCTGAGTTGAAATTGAAAATCCAAATGTTGGACATGATCTACAAGAACTAAAATATATATGCACAAAACTCATGAGACGTCTTGCCTACAAATCAAATCTCCCCAAGTGGCATGATATGATGTGTGCATGTATATCTTTATGATTGAAATTGTAGAAGGTTTTCATGACCAGACTGCAATCTTGCTACCCAAATACCTTTGTAGCCAAACACTCAAAAGCAGACTCCCTGAATTTCTCTTCATTTCTTCCTAAAACCTTCTCCTAAGGCAAATTTCTCGTTGGGGTTGTTTGTCATGCTGCAAGTCAAACTACATTCCAAGTCCAACTAAGGGGTGGACCAGCCCGCATGTTTGGAGGTCCATAGTTGGACTGCAAGTCAAGCTGCAAGGCCCTAGCAGCTCAGCTTGTAATTGCCATAGCCTGGATTGCAGCCAGCTACATGACAAGCTGACACACCTTTTCCTCCCATCCATGAACTCTTCCACCCTCACCTCCCATGTACACTTAAGCACACCCTTTCCTCCCATCCATTCACTTCTCGCCCCTTCCCCTCAAGTCCTATGCTTCGATGCACCTCCTGCTCTAAATGGATCCCTTGTCATGCCCTCCTCCTAATCCCCTCCTCCCTCGCTGCCAGTGGCTGCTGTAAGAGCCCCAGCGCAAACCAGTCCAAGACCCTGACCCAGCCCATTTTCTTCCTGAACTCTTCTCCATCTTCTAGCTTGGTTGAGCATCAGGCCCCCTCCTTGTCATGCCCTCCTCCCAAACTCCCTCCCTCACTGTAAGCAACTGCCAAACAGAACCTGGCACCGACCAATCCAAGATATCAGTCCCCAGCCCTGATTCTCCTTAGCCCCTTGTCTATCTTCCAAGGCAGTAGAGTGGTAAAGCACCACCCACCCTCCCCACCATGCCCTCCTCCATATTCTCTCCTCTCTCACTGTTGACAAGTGCCTAAAACGCCCCGGTGCCAACCATTCCAGGACCCCAGCCCCCAGAATTGATCTATCCATGGCCCCTCTTGTCCTCACCCTCTTCCCTCCACTTCTTTCATCCTCCTCTCTCCACCCTCCACCTACAAGGCTCCAAAAAGCCTCTTATGGTGCCGTTTGGTTGCCTACAATTCAATTGCATGTAATTCAATTATTGGCAACAATTCAATTACCAATGATTGGAATCATAGTTGCAGAAAGAGGCCTTCTTTGGTTGTCTGTAACTGAAAACTGTAGATGCAATTACAGCTGCCTGGTTGTTTGATGTGGAAAGAGATACAATTACCTTATAATTAGGATAGTAAGCTTTACCCCTTGAGAAATAGGGGACGATTCATCATATTATTTTTATCATTATAATAGAGAAGTAATATTGCTAATACCAAGGTTATTTTTATCATTACAATAAAAAAATAATATTTTTCCACAAAACGGGATGCCTCTACTGTCCTGGCCCATCCTAGCAACTATCCCTATCGAGCATCTATTTCTTTGTTTGTTTGTCTGTTTGTTTTTTTCTTTCCTTTATTCGTTCTTTCTTTTCTTCTTCCTTTCTTTCTTCCTTTTCCTTCTTATTTCTTTCCCTTCTTCCTTCTTTCCTTTGTTTTTCTTTTTCCTTCCTTACTTTGTTTCCTTCTTCTTCTTTCCTTCCTGTCTTTTTCCTTTTCTTCTTTCTTTCCTCTTTCTTCTTTTTTTCTTGTGTGGATGGGTTTTGGAGTCCCATCCCCATCAATCCCATTTTCTCGCAGGAATAGGACAAGATGACCAAGACACTCCCCACCTATTGTGATTTAAAACATTAGCTATTACACTATGATTGGATTAGAATAAGAATAATTATTATATTAATTATATGAATATAAGATAATTTGCTATTATAATAAGGACATGTTTTTTTATCAATTCTAATTATTACTATGCCATCATATATAGATTATAAATAATAATTATAATTACTATATATTATTATATATTGTTATATATTATTTATTGTATGCAATTATAATCATTACTATACCATTATACAGATTATAATATTAGAAAAATTGTAATAATAAAATAATATTGTGCAGTATCTTAATATTCTAATCATAATATATTATTATGATACTCTAACGATATTAAATATCATATAGTTTACTACTATTAAAATGTAACATTATTATAATAACATTATATTATAATATTTTAATTTTATTATAATTTTATAATTATATTATAATATAATAAAATAATAATAAGATATTATCACAATATAATAATAAATAATATAATATACATTGAATATTATTATAATAAATTAATAATATTTCTATTTGTAATAATATTATAATATTAATTCAATAACAATATTATGTTATTACCTTAATTACAAGAATACCATGGAAAAGGAGAAGGGAAACAAACAGATTGGTGAAGGAACCCCTTTTAAAGGGCTTTCTTAAGTACAATATTCCTCAGAAGTGCAACTAGTTTTAGTTGCAATACCAGTTACAGGTTTTGGAGTTTTTCTTTTAATAGCTGAACCACAACCTACAAATATAGGCAACCAGATAGCCACTAAATACACAATAGGACTCCCAAGGATAAGATGTCTGTTTAGACATTTACTAAAATTGGAACAACACTCCCTGAACCAACCACCCCACACTGCTCATCTGGTGTCTGGTCTTCGTTTTTCCTTACCACATGCATGACATGTGCAAGATACTAGGGCATCCACACTCGCAACAAAAACACACATATATACACAAGGGGGGGGGGGGAGAGATCCTGTCTTTTTTTTTTTTTTTGTCACAGAGAGAGAGAGAGAGAGATCCTATTGACCTAATTTTGAATCAAATCCAAGCTACTGAATATGACCTACCAGCTTTAAAGCTGCTTACAGCATATGAATTTGAAGATGCCTAGACCATAGTCAAAAACGAGCATTGTAGATGCCTAGACCATAGTCAAAAACGAGCATTGTGTCGTATTTATTTAAACCATCAATTTTCACATGATGCGTAGGCTTGAGGTCTCCAACCTCAATGATGTTTAGTCCAGAGATCGCAAACCACATTCAACAGCTCAGATCATCGATGCTAGACTCCAACCTTCTGATGGCATTTTATGATGTACTGACTTTAGAACAACTTGGTGCATTAGATAAGGGTTCCAAAAACATGTGACTTCCATACATTCACTCATTACAGTTTTTACAAAGATTTAGCTCTTCCTAGAAAGATTACTCAAAAACAACAAGAAAATTGTGATATAGAAGCAAAACTCAAAAATCTAATTTCCACTTAAACAAGGTTAGAAACATTACTCATTCCTTTCCATAATAAGTATAAAATAGCTGATCACATGGCAGTCTATCATTTATCTTGACCAAGACTGTTCTTCCTTTTGAGTGAATTGCTATGTACTTAAGTACCATTTTACATTTAAAGAACAAAGATACATAATAATGGCACCAATAGTTTTGACAAGGCTTATTGTCTTATCCATTAATAGTTTTGAATTTCATTAATAATTGATACAAGAAGAAACCTCATGACCAGACATGTTAGCAATGACTAATAAGATTACAAAAGCATAGATCATCAAGGAGCAAAAATTTCAGAATTACTAGAGAATGGCAACAAAGGGGAAATGGCAAACATAGACCATATAGTCAAGCAAATTACTTGGCACAAAGTTATGTCACAGCTAAAAAGTAGTTACCCTCTAGCTCCCGCACATTCCAACATCTGATAATGTGCGTCAGGGGTTTTCCTTCATAACAAGTATTTCCCTCTTTTTGTTACATGCATTATTCTCAACTTAGTTTTTGTACCTTCATTCGAATATCTGAAAAAGGGGACTCAATTTCTTTCCCACATGGAGGCTTTCATTTGCAAGTTGAATTAATTTCCCATTAACAAATATGCTTCAACAAAGATCTGGAAATGAGCTTAAGACAGGAAAGCATCCATTCAAAAATGTATCCAAGCATATAGCAAGTAATAATAGTACCAGTGGGATCCTATTTAACTTAGTTATTTGGTTTCGAGCCAAAGGTACATCCAACTAAAACCTAACAGCTGAAATCCTTGCAGCATTGCAGCTGCTACTATGATCTGTGACATCAGAGTCTTCACAAATCAATTTTTATCCATCCTTATAAAGACTTATTAAAATATCTGCCACAGCACAAAATGTGGAACTGAACTGAAATGAATCCATGAAATGCCTTGTGCTCAGAATTTCTTACATGTCAAGCATGCTCAAGGCATGGATATTTATATAATTGTGTTCTATAATTTCAAGTAGATAATTTCTAGTTTGGAGAGGATGTCATTATGTTTGATTTTACATTATCAAAAAGCAAAAGATCTGTTTAACATCTTCTGGAACAACTAAAATGGAAAATTTAAAGTGACATTCTTCTAGTATCATTTTGAAACATTTATTTATTTGAAGAAAACTACTCTTTATTTATTTTTGCAGAAACTAGTGTTTTGGACTTTACCGCACCATTATGCACCAAATGCTATATAGAGATGCACACATGACATATGTTGATGCATATGTAAAGACATCCTTGTAGTAGTCATGACCACAAACTATAATGGTCCATTAACTGATTTCAGAAGAGGGAAAAAAAAAGAGCTGTACTTCTTTTCTGCGAAATACCATTTTCCTAAAGGTTTGTCAAGAATGGCTACAGTACAAGTTTCCAAGCAAAGTGATATCTGCTGTCAATAGAACTTCGGCGGAAATTACGCCCAGAAATTAATAAATCCATGGCTGCAAAGCAATTCAAAGTTTTCTTGGAACTTCGTTACTCCACTTGGGAACACTGACAAGATGATAGAAATTTGAGTATTATAAACTTCCACTTGGGAGCACTAACAAGATGACAGAAACTTGAGAATTATAAGCTTTTTAAAAGTTTTTACTGCCAAAGCAAGAAAGAATTAAATAGTTGATTCTAATTGTTGTTCATGTGATGTGGCTCGTGACAATTGATTGCCTGACTCGCCATTGGTCTGCACATGGACCCTACTTGGCCTCCTAAGGAGATGAAGTAACTAGGCTGACTGTTCCCATGAGAGCAGAGTCATGTTTTTATTTCTTTTTCTTTTTCTATTCCTTGACATTGTTGACAAAGAACATAAGGATAATGGCCGGCAGCTTTTTTCCCTTATCAAGTTTCCTTCTTTTTTCCGAAGATATGAATTGTAAACCTTTTTCTTATTACATTAAGTCCTATAAGGACTACGTAACAAGCAGTTGGAGCATTCTGATACTAAAGACAGAGCATGCCAGCTGGGAGATAGTTATGCGCCCCCCCCCCCCCCAAACCCTCTCTTTTTCCTTCCCATCATCCGTATTATGTTCTAGAAAAAGAGGATCTGATATGTGTTATCCTATTGCACAGACTGATAAAGTTGCATATACGTGTTTGTCGTAGAACTCTGCTTTCCTGCCACAGAGGTTTAATCACTACAGCACTTTAAGACCTCCCTTGTTCCACACATCTGCTATAACCCCTAAAATCCCATTGCCTCATTTTTTTTTTTCAATCTCCTCCCTAGATCCTCTGAAATCACTCAAAACTCCAAAGATTCCACATGTCAGCTATAAACCTTAAAATCTCAATGCCCCATTTTATATTCTAAATTTCTAATATTTCCCAGTATTTGCCAAGATCTTGGAAAGACCTAATACTATGCAGATAAAACCAGTGGCTGGTATGATGATTTGTCCCCTAAACAGTGCCAGATCATCATACAACTCCCTCTAACGGAACTGATAATACATATTTTCATTCTTCTCTGCGGCACTACTTCTGTTCCTAGGGGCCATGGCATTCATGGAATGTAAAGTAGCTTTAGGGAGATCAATTGAGTTACAAAGAACGCAACCCTTCCAATAAGTTGCTACATATGTTTATTGCTGCCATATAATCTCGAGAGGTCTCAAGCTGATCATTCAACAAACTATCAGACAACATAGTAGAGAAAAAGAGATAACAGTTTAAAGAAAGGAAGGGAAAGCAAGTGAGAACGGGACTATAAAGGTTGACTCTGATACCCAACTGTTGCAAGACCACTTGAAGATGGTATGTAGCGCATGGGGACCTAGTGAAGGATTGAATTAGGTGGACGCACTGTGAATATGGTTTCAACCAGGTGATTGTGAAACTTGACATCAAAATGGAGCAAAGACCATCTCTAAATCAATTGCTAATAGATGTGTGAAGATTATCATGGAGCACCAATGTCATCTCTTTTTCCATCAGCAATAGCAGACACAGAGACTTAACAACTTATTTTGTTGTGATGAATGCAACATATAGTACTATAAGTAGAACATGATTATTTGACAAGGATGTAATTTGGAACAATCAGCTTAACTTTTGCACTTCTACACAGCCTACAAATTCATGCTTGTACGCAGGAGGATATGGTAGTAATTATACCTCAAGAACCTTAGGCATAACCATTAAGATTACAGCCTATGAATCTTTTGAGACCAAAGGAGGTCTCAGTTCGTATCAAAAATAGATAGAAGAACAAAAGAAAGCATCTCTGAACTCCAGGATGGATCCTTCTCAACTTGAGGGAGTCTGATGTACCCCCAATTTGGAACTAGCAAGCTTATATGAGGAATAAATTTTTGCAGAAATCGGACTTAAGGAATCTTAGTCTCATTGGGAAATATCTATCTGAGGTTCACAAGTTGTGCTCCATGGTTGTTGGCCAAATTCCCATATTTTTAAGGCTAAAACCTGTTGAAACTTCGGTTAAAATTTAGTAATAGATTCATTTCATCCTTTGATGCCATAGGAGAACTTTAATTAGATCAAGGGTCTGGATTAAATGTTCTCTAAGACTAATAATCTCAAGAATCTATATAACTAGCTAGGAAAAGGGTTCTAAGCTGCATTTTTCAAGATTAAGAATTACGAATTATTGAATTTATCTTGATGACTTGAATAATTCCACTTCTCAACTCTCTTCTTGTTCTTCTTCAATCTTCTATCTACTATCTTCAGGAGTTCTTCACAAAAATTCTAAGGGCTGCATGCTCATGGCACCAGCAATCTCTTCTCTAATGTTCCCAACATGACGTAAATCCTCTTTCAATTTTCAGCATCACAAATCAACCATCCATGATGGACCATAGGATGATCCTTTTTCACATTTTGCCCTTATCTCCCAGCTATGAAATAGAATATAATCAAATTAGATCAAGCTTTGTTTTCCTTTTCAGGACCACAAGGCTTGTTTATCCCAAACAACTTATCAGCCAGCATATATCACAGGATATGTTAACACAAAGCCACAGGTTTCATATATCTTAGTATCATTAAGACCATAAAAACTTCAAGCACAAGTCACTCTTATGGCTCTTGTTAGGAATTTATTACCCACCAGCAAAATGTTATTACTATTGATGTAAAAGAAGGATAAAATTAATCATAACTCTCAAGATTTACTCCAATAGTTGAGGCAGACTCTATACATCTTTCTTGCCAATCATCCATTCAAACTTAGGCTTTGTCCCCTTGTTTATTTACTTTTTGAGACAACTTTAAGCCCCACTTCTTCATGGAACACCCTTGAATCTCAGTTGACTCACAAATTACCATCGAAATAAGCTCTCTATCACTTACATGCTACGTAGACATTACCATCTCAATTCGCTACCAATCTGATACATACCTATTCCAAAGTCAAAATTAGATGAATGCTTCATTGTTTTGGGATTAACAACCAAAAAGGAACAAGAGATGCTTGATTAGATCTAGGGTAGAGAACAAAAGTTTGGGAGCTTTGGGTGATAAACTACTCTTTGTATGACAGAAGTTCTATATGATATTGTAGCTTGTAAGCATGATGAATCTGAAGCAAGTATAGTGGAAAATCCTCCACTAAGTACTTGGGATTGCCATAGTGGATGATAAAATCAAGCAACATAATTGGTATATAGTGGTTGAGGAGTTGGACATGTCCCTTTCACTATATTTTGCAGAAGAATCATCTTTCTAATTTCTGAAATTTTTATGACTAGTCTGCACACTTTATGTTTGTTCTCCAAATGACCTACCCAATATGTCACCAAGTTAAAATTTTAACAACATATCATTTATGAGTAAAAGGGTTAGCTTTTGAATTTGACAAAGTCGTATACCTTATCTCCAGAAAGACTGCATGGAATAAAAAAAGGAAAATGCAGGTTACGAGCCTAGATATTCATAATAAATCATCACTGAATAGCTTCAATAAAGAGGTAGCAGAATACCACCAAGTGGCAAGTCTTAATTAATCTACAACATGCAAGAAGTTCAAGTGTTACCTTTTGGCAACACATACACACAAGTGGACCAAATGTAAAACCCAAGTCAAGAGAGTTAACATGTCTTGCACTCTCTCAACTTGGAAACAGAAGTCCGAAATGCGAATCAAGCACAAAGTGAATGTTACATTAAAAAAATCCTATAAAAATTAGGGGTCACAACTATATATGCAACATATACATGCAATATCATTTCATTCATACCCCAATATTATTGTGATCCCATAGCTTGTGAACTCCGTAGTCCACTGCCTGCAGCAAACAACCAATTTACTAGTCAGACACAAGAAGTAACCAGTTTGTCATTTGATAATAAGGAACAATGTATGCATAATCAAGATAAATCATCCAAAACATGGCCCTGCATGCAAAAGATTGATTCTTTCATGAGTAAAAATTAATAAATGGGAAAACAAAACTATAGCACTCTTTCTTGTGACAAAGTCACTAGCCTGACATGTTGCAATCCTTATCTAATGTAGCCCATCTGATTCCATTCTTAATCCATAAAGGGAACAAGAGAGATATTTAAGAAATGGAGGTGGTGTATTTCCTAAATAAAATATAGATTTTTATGATAAAATAATGAATGGGAAATTTTGTCAAGAAACTCATGGATTCCTTTGCTCGCGCGCGTGCACTCATATATAATGTGCCAGACATTTCTATACATTGGCTATTAAAATACCATGGTTGTTAACCTCATACAAAGAAAGCAATCACATATAAGATCTCAATTTAAACTACATTTGGTAAAATCAAAACTAGAACACTGAGAAAATAAAATGATCAAAAAAGGCACAATGAACAAATTTGTTAAAAACTCATGCCTAATTTATACAATCAAGCTCTTAATTGGTAACCAGAAGAAAACAACTACAAGTTCTCAATTGAATTGCGGTAACTTCTAGATCATTTTCATGCACAATTTTTTTCTAACATGTAATATCTTTTTTAATCTACATGGACACCAGGACTTATTTTAAAAAGGCAAATCCATGCAAGGTTATTTTGGAATTAGTGCATCTCTTTCTTTTTTTCTTTTTTTTTTTTTTTTTGGTGGAAAGGAATTTGTGCAACATCACAAAAAAGATCTAGATTTCAAACTACACAGACAGTTGTAAATGTTCCAAAAACACGATCACTGCATGAAATCTTCAAGTCCTTTCTCTATGATCGATTCGATTGGAATCCATGATAAAACGGAATGAATCGCAGGTTCTCACTCGATTTTCAGCAATTAATGTAAATAATTACATGTACAAAAAGAAAAGATAAATCATTGAGTAATGGAAAGCATGAATCAACTCCACATGGCCAGGTCAACTTCTTGCATCAGATCCAATCAAGAAAACCCAAAATAAAGTCGAATAGGTAATAATTCTATAAAGCACGCTAGATGAACGCTATCAAATACGAATAACTAGCGGATCCAAGGGGCGGGGAGAAGCCGATCGGCAAAGTCCCTACCCGTTCTCCGGCGAATGCGCCGGCCACGACGAAGGTGACGTAGACGGAGTTCCGGCGCATCAGGACGCGGTAGAGTCCGTCCCAGATACCCATGGAATGAAGATCGCTTCCCTCTCTACGCGCTTCTTCCGAGCACCTCTTGAGGTAGGGCGGCTGGCACTCTCCGAGAGGTCGGAATTCTAAACACGGATGCCAAGTACTCGATCTGACTCCAGTATTTGTCACGTGCGGTGCACGTATTTACTCAAGGTTAAAAAAAAGCACGTGCGGTGCATGCATTTCTTAGGTGCCGTTGGACCTTTTCTTTTCTTTTTTTTTTAAATTTTAACAAACAAAACTTTGATAAACTTTAATTTTCTATGTTTTAATTTTAAAATACAAATATATTTTATATAGTTAATTATTTTTTAATACAAATATAGCGATATTGGGAAATATTGTAATAATAAAGATAGTGGAGGCTATGGTGGCAAGCACGGTTGATGGCATTAGGATGGAGGTGGCAATGCAGGAACAAAAATCATATGGATGGGCACTATATAGAAGATCATATAAGATGGAATTTTTTTATGTCATAAATTTTTTTTATTATCTTAAAAAAATTTAAAAATTAAATATAGGTATTTTTTTTATTATCTTAAAAAGAAAACTCAAAAATTAAATATAGGTAAGAGGATTCCTACTAACATAGTTTGTTAGTTCCATAACTTTAAAAAACAAAAAAAGAAAGAAAATTGTATGTACCAAGAGAGATCCTCCAAGAGGAGAGACCATCTGTATCCTCTTTCTTCCTCATCAAGTCTCTCTATTTATCCTCTTCTTTATGAAGGCATCTCTTCCATCTGTGAGGTCTTCTTCCTGTATCCCTTTTTGCTTCTCCAAATTTTTTTTTTTCCAAGATCTTTGCATCTAAGAGTTTATGTAATTTAAAAAATGGTATGGACATAATTTCTTATATTAGGCAAAGCTAGAATGTTATCTTTATCACTCTGTTAAATTTTTTCTCTTTTTTTCATAAACTATACTGGGAAATATTCGAAGACTCGAGAGATGAGATTTCAAGTTTTAGCACAAGTTCTATTCAGGATGCCAAGCTTTCCGCACCAAAAACTATGATATTAGTTGAATTAATTTCTATATTTCATCTCTTATTTGAAATGCTAAATTAAATTACTCTATATGTACAAATATTTATATATTACTTAGTATTTATACAAATACATGTAACATATTCAAATGATACATACTTATATCAAGCTAAAATAATATAATAAGAATGACTGCATCCATAATTTTCCTAATGCAAATCTTATTATTTATTAATCCATATTCAAAAATTCATTGATATACATATCTAGTATCACGAATATAGATAAGTTATTGGTTAAGTTTACTATAATTACCAAGATTCTACTTTTAAATGCATAACTATAGTAGTTATAATTATTTTAGAGGACTTAACATGTTGTTTTTTCTCAATTATTTGATGTTCATAGATATCCATCATGATGAAAGTTTATTACAAAAGACAGTTAGTTCACATTCGAACTTAGAAGTTGATATAGTATTTACTTTAGAAGAAAAAGCATATAAATTTTATAATGCACAACAAAGAGAGTTGGTTTTGGTGTTTGTAAGGATCACCGTAGGATTAGAATGATGGAACCTTACATATGTTGCTCCTAGATTGATTTTGATGATTACAAAGCAGATTGAAGGGATACCAATATTTTTATTTGAAAAAGTCTTTGTGCTCTTCAGGGGCAAAATCGTAATTTTACCAAAATTTTGATTTAATAGTATCATTTGGTAGAACAAAAGATTTGTGATTTATTGACGAAAATTTTATTATTTTTGGACGTGTATTTTTGAAGTTATGAATGTTTGAAATCCATGAGTCGACTCATGAGTCAGCTCATGGCACAATGAGCAGCTTGGCACGCTGAATTTTCAGTTTGGCACGCTGAATTTTTGGTTTGGCACGGCCTGTGAGTCGACTCATGAGTCGACCCACAAGGCATGAGTCGACTCATGAGTCGACTTCTGCAGTTTTGAGCCAAAAATTACAGAAACTCATTTTCTGGTTGTTGCAACAGAGGTCGACTCATGAGTCGACCCCTGAGGCATGAGTTGACTCATGAGTCGACCCCTGTGACGGGATTTTTCTGCAACGGCTAGTTTTTAACCCATTTTAAGTGCTTTTAATGCTCATTTAATATGCTCTAACGGCTCTTTTTCTGCCTAGAATGTTTTCCTCTATTTCTTAAAGCTATAAAAGGATTCAAAAGGTGGGAAACAAGAAAGAGATTAGCAAGATATTAAGAAGAGAAAGAAAGAGATTTGAAGAGCATTCAAGAGAGCATTCAAGAGCATTCAAAAGAGAAAGAGTTTCTCAAGCCAACTTTTCATCCCTAATCAAGAGCTCATTTAAAGCCTTCAAGAAGCCTTCAATCAAAGCTCACCAACTCCTCAAGCGCTCAATTAATTCTCCATCCACTTTGAGGAAATTCAAAAAGGGACTTCTTCTCTTGAGTAAAGTGTATTTAAAGTTATATTCGCTCATTAAAGGGGCTTTTCTTGTACTTATTTGTGCTAAAAATTGTTTTACTCCTTTTGAGTGATTGTTTTTGTTTTGGAGGAGTTCCAAAACAAGGGAAGGTTGATCCGAACCTGAAATCGGAGTGTATTGGGTTGGCTTGTACCCGAGAAATAAGTGGACTAGCTTGGGATAGCTAGTATCGGAGTTTCCGATATTTGTATTCGGGCTGAATACAAGTTTAGTGGATTGGAATTCCCAAGTAGGAGCTTGAGGAGTGGATGTAGGTGCAAGATTGGCACCGAACCACTATAAATCCTTGTGTTTGTGGTGTGCTTAATTGCTTCTCTTTAGCTCTTCATTATTTCCTTGCATTCTTGCTTTAAGCAATTAATCTTGAACTAAGGTTATTCTTCTCATTAATTTAGCTATTGACAAACATCTTTCATAAGTCATTAGTTAAGTTTAAAATTTTTAGAAACCCAATTCACCCCCCCTCTTGGGTTGCATAGCTGGGCAACAAGTGGTATCAGAGCCCAGTACTCTAGCCCATCTTTGATCTAAACAATCAAAGAGCCAAAGATCTATAGCAACCCATGTCGGTACTTCTCTAGCCGAGGGGCAATCCACCAACCGACCTCCACTTTTCAATGGGTCTAATTACACCTATTGGAAAGCTCGGATGAAAATATTCATTCAAGCACTTGACTATGATATGTGGAGTATCATAGTGAACGATCCTCACACACCCACTAAAATTATAGATGGTGAGGAATCAACCAAACCCGAGAAAGAATGGGATGAGGTTGATAAAAAGATGGCCCAATTAAATGCTAAAGCAATGAATGTACTTTATTGTGCTCTTGATGCAAACGAATTTAATCGCATTTTTACTTGTTCATCTGCTAAAGAAATATGGGATAGGTTAGAAGTAACCCATGAGGGAACCAATCAAGTAAAAGAGTCTAAAATAAACATGCTTGTGCATAAATATGAATTGTTTAAAATGGAGCATGATGAGTCCATAACTGTAATGTTTACTCGTTTTACTGATATCATTAATGGTTTAAAGAGTCTTGGCAAATCCTATACTAACAGTGAGCTTGTAAGAAAGATTCTCAGGTCATTGCCAAGAACTTGGGAAGCCAAAGTGACTGCCATCCAAGAAGCAAAGGACTTGAACACTCTACCTCTAGAAGAGCTTCTTGGATCTTTGATGACTCATGAGCTAAGCATGAAGCAACATCAAGAGGATGAAGTCAAAAAGAAAAGAACCATTGTCCTCAAATCTACAGCTCATCCTGATGAAGAAACTGATGACACTGAAGATGAAGAACAGGATGAAGAGATGGCTCTCGTCACCCGAAGATTCAAGAAATTTTTGAGAAAAAAGAAACAGGGGATGAGAAAGAGGCCATTCAAAAAAGGGGAACAAAGCAAAGAAAAAGAGAAAGACCAACCCCTTATCTGCTACGAGTGCAAGAAGCCGGGACACTTCAAATCCGAATGTCCACAACTGAAGAAAGGTCCCAAGAAGTTCAAGAAGAAGGCAATGATGGCCACATGGAGTGCGAGTGATGACTCAAGCTCCGATGAGAAAACCTCAACCGAACAAGCCAACCTGTGCCTTATGGCACACGAAAATGAGGTAATTTCTAAAACCCCTAGTGAATTTACATTTGAAGAATTGCATGAAGCATTCTATGATTTAATTGATGAATTAAAGAAACTAGGGATGAAAAACAAAGAGCTGAAATTGAAAAATTAATTCTTAGTGAAACAAGCTGAAAGCTTTTCAATTGAAAAATCCACCTTGCTTCAAGAAAATCAAAGCTTAAAGAACGAAATTGCCAAGCTGAAACCAATAGTAGATAAGTTCAAACAAACTCAATATGATTCTTGATAATCAAAAAGCTGTATATGATAAGGCTGGACTTGGCTATAACCCCTTGAAGAAACAAAAATATCTGAAAAATATTTATGTAAATTCTTTAAGTAATAAGTCTACCAATATTACTTGTTTCAAATGTGGTAGAGTAGGACATAAGTCATACACTTGCTTCTTTGACAAATCTGCAAACTCAACTATAAAGAAAATATGGGTTCCAAAAGGAACCATTTTGACTAACCAAAAAGGATCCAAGAAAGCTCGGGTACCTAAAACAAAAACTTGACTTTTGTTTGCAGGTGTGTCTAGCATCCCAAGGAGGAAACAGGAAATGGTATCTTGACAGTGGATGCTCGAGACACATGACTGGTGATGAATCACAATTCATCACGCTTGATGCTAAGGATGGAGGGATGGTCACCTTTGGAGATAATGACAAAGGAAAGATCATCGGGATAGGTAACATTGGTATCACTCCCTCCAAATACATTGAAAATATTTTGTTAGTTAAAGGTTTAAAGCATAACTTACTTAGCATTAGTCAATTTTGTGATAAAGGGTATAAAGTTGTTTTTGAATCATCTGTTTGCATTGTGACTAGTCCTATTAACGATGGCATTAAATTTATAGGACATAGACATGGCAATGTTTATATGGTAGATTTAAATGATTTAGCCAAAATAGACATGCAATGCCTAGTATCCTTGAATGCTAAAGTTAATGAGACTAGTTGGCTTTGGCATCGTAGACTTGCACACATTAGCATGCATTCTCTTTCAAAATTAATTAAGAAAGAATTAGTTCTTGGCTTGCCTAAACTGAATTTTGAAAAAGATAAAATTTGTGATGCATGCCAACTAGGTAAACAAACTAGAGTTTCATTTAAATCCAAAAATATTATTTCAACTTCTAGACCTTTAGAGCTTTTGCATATGGACTTATTTGGACCAACTAGAACAACTAGTCTAGGAGGAAAACGATATGGTTTTGTAATTATAGATGATTACTCTCATTTTACTTGGGTTTTTTTTTTAGCACACAAAGATGAAACTTTTCATATTTTCACTAAATTTTACCGAAAAGTCACCAATGAAAAAGGATTTTCAATTCAAAATATTAGAAGTGATCATGGAACTGAATTTGAAAATCAAGACTTTGAAAATTTTGTGATGAAAATGGAATTGGCCATAACTTCTCTGCTCCTAGGACACCCCAACAAAATGGGGTAGTTGAAAGGAAAAACAGAACCTTAGAAGAAATGGTCCGTACCATGCTTTGTGAAAACAACCTTCCAAGATATTTTTGGGCGGAAGCAATTAACACAGTATGTTACATTTTAAATCGTGCTTTGATTAGACAAATTTTAAAGAAAACCCCCTATGAACTTTGGAAAGGAAGAAAACCAAATATTGCATATTTTCATATTTTTGGTTGCCGATGTTTTGTATTAAATAATGGTAAAGAAAGACTTGGTAAGTTTGATGCAAAATCAGATGAAGCAATCTTTCTTGGTTACTCCTCCACTAGTAAAGCTTTTAGAGTTTTTAACAAAAGAACTTTAGTAGTAGAGGAGTCCATTCATGTTGTTTTTGATGAATCTAACGATCTTCCTTCAAGGAAGAATGAGGGTGTTGATGATGCAGATCCTCTAATAGAAGGTATGAAGGAGATCACTCTGAAAGATTCAACAACTCAAGAGGACGAGGAACAAGAAGACAAACAAGATGAGAGAGGTGAAGAAATTCAAGAACAACCTCAAGGTACAAATGACCTACCCAAGGAATGGAGGTATGTTCACAACCACCCTAAGGAGTTAATTATTGGTGATCCTATGCATGGGGTAAAAACTCGTTCTTCTCTTAGAGATGTATTTAATCATTGTGCTTTTGTATCTCATCTTGAACCAAAAACTATTGAAGAAGCTGAAAAGGATTATAATTGGATTAATGCAATGCAAGAGGAACTTAATCAATTTGAAAGAAATAATGTTTGGACTTTAGTATCAAGACCTAAAAATTATTCAATAATTGGCACAAAATGGGTCTTTAGGAACAAATTAGATGAGCATGGTAATGTAATTAGAAATAAAGCAAGACTGGTTGCTAAAGGATATAATCAAGAAGAAGGAATTGATTTTGATGAAACCTTTGCACCTGTTGCTAGATTAGAAGCCATTAGACTTCTACTTGCATATGCTTGCTTTATGAAATTCAAATTATTTCAAATGGATGTCAAAAGTGTATTTTTAAATGGATATATTGCTGAAGAAGTCTATGTAGAACAACCCCCGGGATTTGAAAATCATGCTTTTCTTGATCATATTTTTAAATTAAATAAAGCTTTATATGGATTAAAACAAGCACCTAGAGCTTGGTATGATAGGCTAAGCAAATTTTTACTAAATAATAGTTTTTCAAGAGGCAATGTAGATACAACCCTCTTTATTAAAAGAAATCAAAATGATATGTTAGTAATACAAATTTATGTTGATGACATAATTTTTGGATCTACTAATGAATCTCTTTGTCAAGACTTTGCTAAGCTCATGCAGGGGGAGTTCGAGATGAGCATGATGGGAGAACTTACCTTCTTCCTCGGACTCCAAATCAAACAAACAAAAGAGGGAATCTCCATCACCCAAAGCAAGTACACCAAGAAACTACTCAAAAGATTTAGAATGGAGAACTCCAAACCTATTGGCACACCCATGAGCCCCTCATGTAAGCTTGACAAGGATGATGAAGGTAAATGTGTAGACTTAAAATACTATAGAGGTATGATTGGATCATTATTATATTTAACTGCAAGTAGGCCTGATATCATGTTTAGTGTTTGTTTATGTGCCAGATATCAATCTAATCCCAAAGAATCTCATTTGAATGCTGTTAAAAGAATCCTTAGATACTTGAATGGTACTCAAACTCTAGGGTTATGGTACTCTAAGGACTCACAAATTGATTTGTTAGGATATTCAGATGCTGATTTTGCTGGATGTAAATTAGATAGAAAAAGCACAAGTGAAATTTGCCAATTTCTTGGAGTTAACCTAATCTCCTGGTTTAGCAAGAAACAAAATTCGGTAGCACTGTCTACGGCTGAGGCCGAATATATTGCAGCCGAAGTTGTTGTGCTCAAATCTTGTGGATTAAGCAACAACTCGAAGACTTTGGAATCAAACTTAATGAAACACCAATAAGATGTGACAACACAAGTGCCATAAATCTATCTAAAAATCCAATTCAACACTCAAGATCCAAACATATTGAAATAAGACATCATTTTATAAGAGAACATGTTCAAAACAAAAATATAATTCTTGAATATGTTTGCACTGAAAATCAATTAGCTGATATCTTTACGAAGGCCCTTAGTGAGGACAGATTCTGTGAAATTAGGAGAAATCTAGGAATTCTTGATCCATATGCCTAAATATTTCTCAAATTCCAAAGATTTGATGTCAAAAAAATTTCTTGAGCTCAATTTCCATCATCTATCTTGGTCCCAAAAGCTCAAGTTTATCATTCTCATAACTTGTCATTGAGCAAAATTCTTCTCCCAAAATTTCAAATTTTTCTGGAATTTATTCATATTTTTTTTGAATTTTGAGTTTCATGAGTCGACCCCCTTGAGTCGACCCTATGGCAAACTTGTAATTTCTGCCAACTTTCCACGGGCTCCTTCTTTTTAATTGGAATCCTGTTCGTGAGCTGACTCATCTCTTCATCTTCCTCCCTCCAAGAACCGCCATCTCTATTCCCATTCTCTCCAAAACCAAGGATCTAGCTCAAGGTTGTTCTCCCTTCTCCTCTCCACCACAAATCACCGCCTGGGAAAGGAGATTTTCGCATCTTCTCCCTTTGATTGAAATAGTTGGAGCGTGCCCTAGCCTCCACCATTCTTCTCAAATCCGCCTCTTCTCTCCGCCAAAATCCCTCTCCATTCTTTTGTAATCCTTCTTCCACTCATCCACTTAATCCTCCAAGTCTCTCTGCCTGCTGCTGTGTTGAGAATGGCTCCGAAGATGAAGCTTCCTCAAAGAAGAAAGTCGGTCCGTGAGCTAGAAGAAAATGTCCGGAGAAAAAGGCAAGCTGCTCAGTCCTCCACTGCTCCCACTCCGCTTCTGTGTCAGCTCAAGGTCCTTCTCAATCATCCCTAAGCCCCAGTAAGATCCCTCTATCTGATAGGAAAGTTGAAACCGGAAAGAATGTGGATTTTCGGTTCTTTGAAAAAGAGGGTTTCACATTTGGAACAAAAATTAAAAATCAGGGTTGGGGTTTCTACTGCTCTCTTAAGGAAGTTACTTTT
Organism: Elaeis guineensis; assembly: GCF_000442705.2. Taxonomy (NCBI): domain Eukaryota; kingdom Viridiplantae; phylum Streptophyta; class Magnoliopsida; order Arecales; family Arecaceae; genus Elaeis; species Elaeis guineensis. The sequence continues at coordinate 26,801,466 of NC_025999.2, forward strand.
GTTGACCTAGTTAGAGAATTTTATCAGAATCTACATTATGGGAATGGGTCAGTGACTTCGACAGTTAAGGGTGTTGATATTTGTTTGGATCCTGTCATATTGGGAGAAATACTACATTTGCCCTGTGAGGGTTACTCTTACATGGAACTCCCAGTAAAGAAGAGGGGATCAGTGTTATTCTAGGGGGAACCTACACAGGGAGTTTAAATAAATTGGAAGCAAAAATTTTGTCTATTGAGATGAGGATCTTACATCAGTTAGTGACGAAGCTCTTCTTCCCTAGGAGTGGTAGGCATGATCTACTTTCCAGCAAGATATTTGTATTATGTTTCATGTTATCACTCAAACCCCCCTGAACCTCCCGGCATTAATGATAGAGGCCATGAGAGAGACATTGAACAGATCCAAGGCACATTTGCCTTTTGGTATGGCCCTTACTCGAGTTTTTAGGAGGTTTGGAGTTAGCTTTGAGGGGGAGGCATCTACTAAGCTTTCTCATGTAGACACCTTCAACCAACACACTCTGCACCGAATGGGATTTACAAAAACTGATGGTGGTTGGATCAAGGGTTCTGAGGAGAGAGCTGAGGACAGAGTAGAAGATAGAGCTAAAGAAGAAGGTCCATCATCTCCTATCCATGACTTCAGGGCAGCATCACCAGATATCCAGTTCATTCCAGACCCAGAGGCTGGCCCTTCAGAGTTCACCAGGAGGCCCACACCAGTAATCAGCCAGAGAGCAGCGCACCTACATCAGAGTTCAGATGGCTGATGATCAGATCGAGCAGATATCACAGCGTGTGGCTTCCTTACTATCTAGACAGTGGAGCACTTCTACATTTACACCAGGGGCCACTTCATCTGATCAGACTTTGACTCCCCATATCTCCACTGTGTTTCAGTTGATCTCAGATCAGTCTATCCGGATTCAGCAGCTTGAGGACACCGTTTGGAGACTGACTGGGAGAGTTCTTGACTTGCAGGGGCAAGTCCTAGCTTTGGCCCATCCTCAGCCACAGGAGTCCACTATTGAGGTCACAGACCTTACTGCAGAGGCTGGCAGGCTCAGAGGTGCACTGGAGGGTGGATATGAGTTACTGAGGAGAGAGATCCGAGGCTCGAGTGAGCATGCATCCACTCAGTTCACTGCTCTACTTCAGTCTGTTTTCAGAGCACTGAACGTTCTTGATTCCATCAGACTCACTCTTTCTGTCCAGTCCTTGGCCTCGTAGCGTTCTCAGCCTCCTAGTTCATCTCGCTCACCTGCTCGTGCCAGAGGCAGACGGGGTAGAGGACGTTCTTCTGGTCGAGATCCATCATCTCCTCATCCTATCTCTGATGACTCCGACCCATCTAGTCATGATCTTTACTAGATCCTAGGTGTTAGTGTCTAGGATCTGTATTTTGGAGCCATGTATTGACATCAGCTAGTTGACTTTTATGTTATGAAATTTGTATTGAAACAATTATGGTTTTAATCATCTTTTACTTATATATCTACTCTTTGTAATGATGTCAATCATCTTTTGTTTATATATCTTCCCTTTGTTGAAACTAATTCTCCTTGTTGAAATATCTTCTCTTTGTTGATGATTGCTGTTAATAATTGCTGTATTAAGGGGGAGCAAACATCAATGATAAACACTAAAGAGAAAACGTATTCAGAAAAAGAGGGGGAGTTAACAATGTTTGATGATGTCAAAAAGGGGGAGAAATTAAAGAAAAAGAAATCCATCAAAAGCAAAACCATAAATTATTAGAAATTATAAAGAAAAAGAGACATATCAAAAGCAAAATTATAAATTATTAAAAGACTTGAAAATAAAATGAATGAATTGGGAAGAAATTTAAAGAACAATATCAAAAGTAAATTATTACATGACTTAAAAATAAATTGCTAAGTACAATGCAAATGAGCAACCTTTAAAATTACTTCTTTAAACATGCTCTGATATGCTTTAAAATTCTTACTTGCTCTGATACATCTTAAATTTAAAATGCTCTGATACACTTTCCAAATTAACTCTTAGACATGCATTGGCACACCTAATTATTTTTGCTCTGATACTAAAACTAAAATCAAATGAGAATGAGCAAATTTTCAAGATACAGCTTGCTCTGATAACAAAAACAAATTTTCTGCTCTAACACCAAAATCACATAATCCAATGAGCAAATTTTCAAATCTTTAAGCAAATGGGCAAACTATTTATGCATATGACCATTTGTATCACATGCCAAAAGAATCAATACTCTTTTCAAGCATATGCACTTATAATGCATCCTTTTGAAATTCATGATTCACATAAATGCTTTTGTTCAAGTGTTTTATCATCATCAAAAAGGAGAGATTGTTGCTCCTAGATTGATTTTGATGATTACAAAGCAGATTGAAGGGATACCAATATTTTTATTTGAAAAAGTCTTTGGCTCTTCAGGGGCAAAATCGTAATTTTACCAAAATCTGATTTAATAGTATCATTTGGTAGAACAAAAGATTTGTGATTTATTGGCGAAAATTTCATTATTTTTGGACTGTATTTTTGAAGTTATGAATGTTTGAAATCCATGAGTCGACTCATGAGTCAGCTCATGGCACAATGAGCAGCTTGGCACGCTGAATTTTCAGTTTGGCACGCTGAATTTTTGGCTTGCACGGCCTGTGAGTCGACTCATGAGTCGACCCACAAGGCATGAGTCGACTCATGAGTCGACTTCTGCAGTTTTGGGCCAAAAATTACAGAAACTCATTTTCTGGTTGTTGCAACAGAGGTCGACTCATGAGTCGACCCCTGAGGCATGAGTCGACTCATGAGTCGACCCCTGCGACGGGATTTTTCCGCAACGGTTAGTTTTTAACCCATTTTAAGTGCTTTTAATGCTCATTTAATGTGCTCTAACGGCTCTTTTTCTGCCTAGAATATTTTCTCTATTTCTTAAAGCTATAAAAGGATTCAAAAGGTGGAAAACAAAAGAAGATTGCAAGAATTAAGAAGAGAAAGAAAGAGATTTGAAGAGCATTCAAGAGAGCATTCAAGAGCATTCAAAAGAGAAAGGGTTTCTCAAGCCAACTTTTCATCCCTAATCAAGAGCTCATTTAAAGCCTTCAAGAAGCCTTCAATCAAAGCTCACCAACTCCTCAAGCGCTCAATCAATTCTCCATCCACTTTGAGGAAATCCAAAAAGGGGCTTCTTCTCTTGAGTAAAGTGTATTTAAAGTTATATTCGCTCATTAAAGGAGCTTTTCTTGTACTTATTTGTGCTATAAACTGTTTTACTCTTTTTGAGTGATTATTTTTATTTTGGAGGGGTTCCAAAATAAGGGAAGGTTGATCCGAACCTGAAATCGGAGTGTATTGGGTTGGCTTGTACCCGAAAAACAAGTGGACTAGCTTGGGATAGCTAGGTCGGAGTTTCCGACATTTGTATTCGGGTTGAATACAAGTTTAGTGGATTGGAATTCTCAAGTAGGAGCTTGGGAGTGGATGTAGGTGCAAGGTTGGCACCAAACCACTATAAATCCTTGTGTTTGTGGTGTGCATAATTGCCTCTCTTTAACTTTTCATTATTTCCTTGCATTCTTGCTTTAGGCAATTAATCTTGAACTAAAGTCATTCTCCTTATTCATTTAGCTATTGACAAACTTTTTTCATAAGTCATTAGTTAAGCTTAAAATTTTTAGAAACCCAATTCACCCCCCCCCCCCTCTTGGGTTGCATAGCTGGGCAACAATTGATGTCTAGCAATGTGTCATGACTATCTAAAAGATTTAAAATTTGATGAAAATATCAAAATTATCCTTCCATGGTGAGTTACCATGTAATTCAATCCTTCGATCAACATCCCGAAAAGGCCATGGGTATGAAAATATGTCAAACCCAAAAACCTTTCCATATGTATCTCGATCTGAGAATGATGACTCGATTGATGAACCAGTAGAAATTATTTCAACTATTCATCCATGCTCTGGCCAGAGATTCTCAGAATCACCATCCTATGAGATCACATAGGATGTTCTCTCCTCCTTTAAGGAGTGATCGATTTCTTATTGACCACTCACAACCTCCATGCACACTTCACCATAGCCAGAATATTCTACACACATCTCAAAGTGGTATGCTAGGAAATAAATCAAAGTAAGGATCCATGTACACAAAGACCATGGTGATCTCAGGTCAAAGGATCACATGCACCACTCCCACTGAAGAACCATCTATTGACATGCTGTAAGGCTCCATCAGATATTCTTTCAACAGATCAATTTAGTGAACTCATTCTCTAATGAGCACCTACATTCTTGTATTAGTGTCACCACATAAATAGTTATGAGATTAACCATCCTCTCCATCGAGCATACATAGGATGTACCAGTCTACCGACATCATCGATCTCTGACTCGATGATCCAACAACTGAGAATATTTTAAATTGGGGCTATCAAGATTTTAGATATCACTGGCATGATCTCATCATGGCCCTAAAATTATTTTCTTAATCCATGGGGTTTATCATAATCTTAAAGATATGATGCAGCAAATGATAAAACATAATACCTCATAAATAAAAATAACTAATATCATGCAAATGAGTAAAAAAAAATAAAGAAAAGTCCCTTCACATTCTCATGCGATTGGCTTGTAGGATACTATTCTTTCATAAGTCATCTGTAAAAGTTATAAAATAAAAATATCCTTTTCTGGCTAAAGTTGTCATGGGCCTACATACATCTGAATGTACTAAGGCCAATAACTCATTTGCCCTTTCTCCATGTTAGAGAATGAAGTCTTGATTATTTTCTCCATGAGACAAGATTCACAAGTTCTATATAATTCAAAATCATATGGTTCAAAAAATTTCTCTTTGTACAACTTGCTTATCCTTGACTCACCAATATGACCAAGGCAGCAATGCCAGAGAAATGACATATTTATGTCTTCTCTCTTCCTTTTTATATTTTTATGAATATAAAAAATATTTTCATTAAGTAATAGAATTAGAAGACCATTATCAAAATATCCATTACCAAAAAATTTATTTGCATGAAATATAGAGCAACCACTGCTATAAATTTTATTTCATATCCACATTGTATCAAGAGAGGTACAGATATGATATTTCTCAAAATCTTTGGTATGTAATAATATTTTTCTAATTCTAGAGTTTTTCCTGATGGTAGCTCCAGTAGCTAAGTTCCCATAGCTTCAGCAGAGATTGATTCTCCACTGGCACCAAAAAGCTTGAACTTATTTTTCTTCAGCCCTTTGATTCTCTATAACCCCTGCAACGAATTGCAAATATGAGAACCACATGTGGTATCCAATACCCATGAATTAGTTGCTGAAGAACTTAATGAAAATACAGTATGTATCATATACATACCTTTGTGTGCCACACTTGCATTTTATTTCATCTTTGCAAGAAAACTCTTACAATTTCTTTTCCAATGTCCCATCTTGCCACAGTGATAACATGTCATATCTGCAGGGACATGCTTTGCCTTCTTCTTCTTGAAGGTACTTCTTTTAGGGTTCAATTTATTTCCTTTCTTTGAACCCTTCCTACCACATTTATTTTTGTCCACCATAAGAAGTGGACCTTTCTTTCCCTTTATATGATTTTCAGCTATTTTAACATATTTAATAGCTTTGGTAGGGAAATACCCAGTTTGTTCATGTGGTAATTTACCACAAACTGGGAGAAGGATTCTGGGATAGACTGGAGGATTAGATCTTGACTAAGTTCTTCATCCATAGAGAATCCTAATTGACCTAAACTGGTGATCATGTCAATCATCTTCAGCATATGATTTTGATCTAAAGTTTTCTCAGTCATTCGAGCCCGAAACAACTATTTAGATAATTCATATCTAGCAGTTCGACTCTACTCTCTGTATAGCTCTTTTAAATGAAGCAGTATGGAAAAAGCATCCATATCCTCATGTTGCCTCTATAATTTATTACTCATAGAGGCCAACATTATACATTTGACAATCATGATGTCATTTTGTCACATCTTATATGTGGCCTTTTCCTCCTCTGAAGCATCTTCACTAACTGGACCAGGGTTAGGTGTGTCCAGAATGTAAGACAACTTTTCTTGCATAAGCACTATATGTAAGTTTATCAACTAGTCTACATAATTGAGACTAGTCAGCTTATTTGCATCAAGGATACAATGTAGTGAGAGTGAAGTAGCCATAATGCAGAGGTTTAATCTACAAGAATTAAGAATAATCATATAAGTAGACAATTCATGGTGACATGTATAACTAGATGAGATCTTTTATTCTAGTTATTGCTCTCACTATTTTATTATATACCATAGCCCTCTCTATGATAGATGAGAAATACTAAATCGGTCTCTTAGTGGGGTTGAGATCCTTATTCTTCAAAGAAGTCTTGTGGATAGCACAACAAACTTCAGTGAGATCAAAGATAGGAAAACTTTTCCAATTATATTCTTAACATAAACTGCCTCTAAAATATTTATAATCTTATGGATAGTATAACAAACTATAATATTTTAGTTAAGTCAAACCCTTCATTTCCATACAACCATATCTGAAATTAATATTACTCTTGTGGATAGCACAACAAAGTAATAATAATTCAAATATACTATAAGCATTCAAAATACATCAAGATTTTATTATATTAGCCCCATAGTAAGTGTTGGTGCAAAAATCCGCTTGCGTCGGAGAAGATGGAGTCGAGAAAGTCGCGGTCGCCGTCGGGACCTGCAAAGGAAGTCTAAACCGGAGGTGGGGTTGCTCCGGCAAGACCCTCCGACGCTCAAGTCAGTTCTCTGCCTCAACAAGAATGGAGTGCTCGAACGGAGAATTTAGCAGAGTTTTTAGATAAAAGATGAGGGCTTATAGAATAACGTATCTGGAGTCCCCTTTTATAGGCGGAGGGGGCAGTAGCCTAATAGCGACATCTGTAACTGTCTGGCAGTGGGCTGCCCGGGGTCAGACGGAGTTTGCTGCGAAGAGTAGTGGAGTGGACCCATGGCTATCACCGGGGTGTGCCACGTGGAGTCAGTTACGGGGAGTGGAGCGGCGTTCGCTGTCGTGACTCGTCATGGAGTGGTGGGATCGCACAGGATCCGCCGTAGGGAGTGGAGCAGAATCGTGGCCGTTAATACGGCCTGTCAGAAAGTAATGGAGCTGCGTAGGGTCCGCCGCAGGGAGTGGAACAGTGTTGTCCGTTACTGTGGCCTGCCAGGGGGTCCAGACTTGTCGGTCGAAGTTCTGTTGGAGTCGGTAGCGAGGTCCGATATCCGTAGGAGTTTGGGCGAGGTCTTCCAGCAGTTGATGTTGAGGATGGAGCCCGGTTCCTGTAGGAGTCCGGGCGGAGTCTACTTGCAGTTGAAGTTGTTGGCGGAGTCCGGCTCCCGTAGGAGTCCGGACGAAGTTTGTCTGCAGCTGTTGGAGTCGAGGATGAAGCCCGGCTCCCGTAGGAGTTCGGGCGGAGTCTTCCTGCAATTAAAGTTAAAGGCAAAGTCCAGCTCCCGTAGGAGTCCGGACAAGGCTTACCGGCAGCTAATGTTGAGGACAGAGCCCGGCTCCTGTAGGAGTCCGGGCGGAGTCTACTTGCGGTCGAAGTTGTTGGCAGAGTCCGACTCCCTTAGGAGTCCGGACGAAGTTTGTCTGCAGCCGTTGGAGTCGAGGATGAAGCCCGGCTCCCATAGGAGTCCGGGCGGAGTCTTCCTGCAATTAAAGTTAAAGGCGAAGTCCGGCTCCCGTAGGAGTCCGGACAAGGCTTACCGACAGCTGATGTTGAGGATGGAGCCCGGCTCCCGTAGGAGTCCGGGCGGAATCTACTTGCGGTCGAAGTTGTTGGCGGAGTTCGGCTCCCGTAGGAGTCCGGACGAAGTTTGTCTGCAGCCATTGGAGTCCGGGCGGAGTCTTCCTGCAATTAAAGTTAAAGGCGAAGCCCGACTCCCGTAGGAGTCCGGGCGGGGCTCGCAAGGGCTAATCCCGCTGAGAACTTCGACCGTGGGTATTTTATACCCAACACTAGTCCCCCTACTTTCGAGTTTGAATTTCGAATGAAGGAAGTACAGAGAGATGGCCGAAGTTATCCCCTCGAAGCCTGCGCATAACCGCCCTCGGATATGTTGGCATTTAATGTGCGCACGTCAGAGCCCTTTTTCCGGTTAAGGCGACCCGAAGAGTCTTTTCGGAACTCCCATCGAAATGTGATCCCAAGCGTCGCGCTATGGAAATTTGCGAACAGTCAATCCTCGATAGCGGCGAGTGGGACACGCGGGACACGTGGCACGCACCAGTTGGCCTAGGGACGCCCGCCGCCATAACTGCGCTAAGATCCGTTGGCCAGTAATATCCTTGGCGGAGCAGCTTGTGGGATAAAGATCTAGCTCCCAAATGGTTTCTGCAAATTTCTTCGTGTACCTCCCACAAGGCGTAGTCAGCTTTCGAGGGCCGGAGATATTTTAAGAGGGGTAAAGAGTATGATCTCTTGTACAATTTGCCCTCATAAAGGATGTATCGGGAGGCTTGATTTCGGAGCTTCCGAGCCTCCTTCGCATCCTGGGGGAGAACTCCATCTTTAAGATAGGTTATCAGCGGGTCGACCCAGCTGGGCTCGTGTCGATCTCCATTACGGGTCGTGATTCTTCTGTACTCGGGTGTTTTAGAACTTCGAAGAGGATGCCTCTGGGCAATTCGGTCGGAGCCGATGTCGCCAGCTTGGAGAGAAGATCGGCCCTGGTATTCTCCCAGCCTGAGAATCTATCTAATATTGAAGCTGCTGAAGGCGGGGGTGAGCTCCTTTACCTTCTCAAGGTATCTGGACATACTGTCCTCCCGCGCTTCATAACTTCCGCTGACTTGCCCCACCACCAGTTGAGAGTCACTGTGCACCCGGAGCTGACTTATTCCCAGCTCTCTGGCGATCCTTAGTCCTGCGATCAGAGCTTCATATTCTGCTCCATTGTTTGTTGTGGGGAACTTGAAACACAGAGCGTACTCCACGATGACTCCCTCCGGACTGACCAAGATCAGACCTGCGCCTGCGCCCGACATGTTGGAAGATCCATCTACATAAAGGGTCCAAAAGTGATCGGAGGGATTGGCCTCTTCGTTGGGGGAGTTGGGTTGAGACTTCAGGTCGTCAACTTTGCTTTGCTCAGGTTCGGCCTCCTCCGGGATGGTGCATTCCACTATGAAATCTGTCAGTATTTGGGCCTTTACTGTCGGTCTAGGTCTGTAGTTGATGTCGAATTCCATGAGCTCGATCGCCCATTTTGCCATTCTTCCGGAGGTGTCGGCCCGGTGCAAAACCGCCTTGATCGGTTGATCGGTGAGTAGCATCACGGTGTGCCCTTGAAAGTAGGGTCGGAGCCTTCGAGCTGCAATCAACAAGGCGTAGATCAGTTTTTCTAATTTGGTGTACCTGGTCTCAGCGTCCCTCAGCGCGCGGCTAATGTAGTAGACTGGTCGCTGGACTTTCATTTCTTCTTTGACAAGGACGGCCGCGGGGGCCATAGGAGAGACCGCTAGGTATAAAAATAGTTCCTCCCCAGGTTCAGGCTTTGCCAATAGCGGGGGTGAGCTAAGGTAGCTTCTTAACTCTTCGAACGCCTGTTGCACTCAGGGATCCAACAGAAGTTCTTCGGCTGCTTGAGGGTTTGAAAGAAGGCAAGCACCGTTCGGCCGACCTCGCGACGAAGCGATTAAGAGCCGCTATCCTCCCTGTGAGGCGCTGAATCTCTTTGATCGACTTTGGGGCGGTCATCTCCTGGATGGCGCGAATTTTTTCTGGATTGGCCTCAATCCCGCGCCCTGATACCATGAAGCCCAGGAACCTTCCTGAGGTTACTCTGAAAGTGCATTTAGTTGGGTTCAGCTTCATTCTATACTTTCGGAGAGCGTCAAAGGTCTCCTCGAGGTCGGCGACATGATTCCTGGAAGACTTGCTTTTTACGAGCATATCGTCCACGTAGACCTCCATGTTTCGGCCGATCTGCTCTTTGAAGATTTTGTTCACCAACCGTTGGTAGGTTGCGCCCGCATTCTTGAGGCCGAAAGGCATGACCCTGTAACAGTAAAAGCCGCGATTAGTGATGAAAGCTATCTTTTCTTCATCTTTCGATGCCATTCTAATTTGATTATAGCCAGAGAATGCATCCATAAAGGTGAGGAGCTCATGCCTGAGGTTGCGTCCACCAATTGGTCGATTCGGAGAAGGGGGTAGCTGTCCTTTGGACAAGCCTTATTCAGCTTTTTGAAGTCTATGCACATCCTCCACTTGCCGTTTGCTTTCTTGACCAGAACAACATTGGAAATCCAATCAGGATAATTGACTTCCTTAATGAATCCAACCTTGAGAAGCTTATCCACTTCCTCGGCTATCGCCTTCTGCCTCTCCGGGGCATGACTCTGAATTTTTTCTTTTGTTGGTCGATGTTTCGGATCGACTGCCAGATGATGCTCCATGACTTCCGTGTCAATCCCCGGCATGTCTGCTGGAACCCAAGCGAAAATGTCCGCATTCCTTCGGAGGAAATCAATAAGATGCGTCCGCACCTCCTCCCCCAGGTTGGAGCCAATTAACGCCACATGCTCCGCATTCCCATCATTCAAAGGGATTGGTACCAGATCTTCGATTGGGCCGCCCCTTTCTTCGGTGAGGTCGTCGCGAGCATCTAGTCCATCAACAGGACAGGGGTCAGCCTGATCGCTTCTTTTCAAGGCGATGTTGTAGTAGTGTCTGGCCAGGGCTTGGTCTCTCCGGACCTCTCCGATCCCCTGGTTGGTGGGGAACTTCAACTTCAAATGGTAGGTTGAAATGACAGCTCGGAGAGCATTGAGGCTGGGCCGACCAAGGATTGCATTGTAGGCGGATGGCGCCTTCACCACCAAGAAATTCACCAGAGCCTTGGATTGCTTTGGATATTGACCCGCAGCCACAGTCAAAGCTATCATTCCTTCCGTCGGAACGGCGTCACCGGTAAACCCTACCAAGGGGGAGCAAATCGGTCTCAGATGACTGTCAAGAGCGGACATTCTTGAAAAGGCATCGTAGAACAAGATGTCGGCCGAACTTTCGTTGTCGACAAGAATGCGACGGACGTCGTAATTTGCTATATTCAAAGAAACTACGACCGCATCGTTATGAGGGAATTGGACTCCCTGGGTGTCTTCTTCGGTAAAGGTTATGGGCTCTTCAACTTTTTGCCACTTGGGAGATACAGCCGGTATGTTGGTTGCCTCCAGCCGGGATTCCCCGAGATGGTGTTGACGGAATCCGATAGAGGCCGATCGTCCGACCACTCCTTGTCGGTGACCATAGCAGGAGGTAGTTGTGCGAAGGCCTCATGAGAAGGCATCAGATAAGGAAAGGAGGAGTGGGTGTCGGATAAGATGACCGGAGGTGGATCCGTTGAGCGCTCCTTTAAGAACAAGGGTATTGCGAAGGTTCACCCCTTCCTCTAGCGCCAATCCTGTTGGTGCAAAAATTTGCTTGCACCGGAGAAGCTGGAGTCGAGGAAGTCGCGGTCGCTCGTCGGGACCTGCAAAGGAAGTCTAAACCTGGAGGTGGGGTTGCTCCGGCAAGACCCTCCGATGCTCAAGTCAGTTCTCTGCCTCAACAAGAATGGAGTGCTCGAACGGAGAATTTAGCAGAGTTTTTAGATAAAAGATGAGAGCTTATAGAATAACGTATCTGGGGTCCCCTTTTATAGGTGGAGAGGGCAGTACCCTAATAGCGACATCTGTAACCGTCTGGCAGTGGGCTGCCCAGGGTCAGGCGGAGTTTGCTGCGAAGAGTAGTGGAGTGGACCCATGGCTATCACTGGGTGTGCCACATGGAGTCAGTTACAGGGAGTGGAGCGGCGTTCGCTGTCGTGACTCGTCATGGAGTGGTGGGATCGTACAGGATCCGCCGCAGGGAGTGGAGCAGAATTATGGCCGTTAATACGGCCTGTCAGGGAGTAATGGAGCTGCGTAGGGTCCGCCACAGGGAGTGGAGCAGTGTTGTCCGTTACTGTGGCCTGCCAGGGGGTCCAGACTTGTCGGTCGAAGTTTGGTTGGAGTCGGTAGCGAGGTCCGGTATCGTAGGAGTTTGGGCGAGGTTTCCAGTAGTTGATGTTGAGATGGAGCCTGGCTCCCGTAGGAGTCCGGCGGAGTCTACTGCAGTTGAATTCGTTGGGCGGGAGTCCGGCTCCCGTAGGAGTTCGGACGAAATTTATTCTACAGCCAATTGGAGTCAAGGATGAAGCCCGGCTCCCGTAGGAGTCCGGGCGGAGTCTTCCTGCAATTAAAGTTAAAGGCAAAGTCCGGCTCCCGTTAGGAGTCCGAACAAGGCTTACCGGCAGCTTGGATGTTTGAGGACAGCCCGCTCCCGTAGGAGTCCGGGTGGAGTCTACTTGCGGTCGAAGTTGTTGGCGGAGTCCGGCTCCCGTAGGAGTCC
>NC_025999.2:26813998-26899123 GCF_000442705.2 Elaeis guineensis
AGAATCTTGCTCTCTACTGTTCATTGTGTCAGCTTCCAACATCTAGCTTGAATCCTAGATATCAATCGATTAACTGAAATCGAGTACATAGACTGGCTTACAAACTTAAGAATTATTCTTAATTTTAGAAAATTAAGTATTCTCTATCAGGTTATTCTAATATTAACAACCTCCAACCCATAGTCAACGAGCTATACTTGACGAGTGGATGGACAATGACAATAAAGATAGGTGCTATGCATGAGTACATGTACACTGCCAACGACATGTTGATTCATCCACAAGTATTATGAGGTGATCAGAGTCGCATGCATATGATGCATGATGGGTAGTCAGTCTATGATCATTATTTGATAATGATCGAGATATTAAAGAGCTTAAAAGGCTCGACATGACCATGCATAAGGAATTGCTTATGGATTTGATCCTGCGATCTCTGATTAGTTTATATGGATAGTTTATGGTAAACTACCATATGAAAGACCATCATGGCACTTTATCTGAATTGGTCAAAGTGTTGATGATAAAAGAATTGAAAAGAGTTCAGAGGTAAATACCTAGAGAGCTAAAGAAATAAAGACACACCTAGAGTAGATGTCGAAATTGCTCAATACTGTCCTTACGATTTTTTTCTCCTAGTTGAGCTACAGACTCTAGTGTAGAGTCGATGGAAAGGTAGAGGGCTAAGGAAGTAACCCTTGAATTGGCTATAGGGTAATAGTTACTGCTGTGGCTATGGGTATCTATCTTTTGCGATCATCATTTGGATTTAGTTCTTAGAGACAGTCTCTATCATTTGCATGTTGATGCATATGTGAACTTAATTGAGCAATCAGTAAATGCCATTGGATCTAAGAGATCCAAAATTGAGATAAAATTTAAAGTATATGTGGAACCTATAGCTAAGTCATATTAGAGATGAAATGATTAACAAACTGAAGAAATATGGACTTTTGGGCTCATTGACTGTTGAGTCAAATCTAATTTATGTATCATCTCTTGAGAAAATATGACCAAGCTACTCTTGTGGGATAAGAGGAAAAAGACTACTGAGATACTTATCCTGGTACATATTTGATGTGTGTAGTCCATGTGATGTGATAACCAAGGAGTTATCTCTACTTTATATATAAGATATAAATCTAAAATTTTTGAAAGGTTCAAAGAATTCAGAGTAAGTAGAGAAATAAATCAAAAAAATTTTGAAGGTAATTTGATCGGATCGAGGATGCAATACCATTGAAAAAAAAAATTTTTGATTATCTCATAAAATGGTATTATTTCATATTGGATCTCTCTTAGTAAATCTTAACTCAACGAGATAAGAAGAGTCATGGGACTATATGAGATATGATCTGATCCATAATGAAATTCACTGATTTATTTATATTTCTTTAGGGACATGCTTTACTTCTATAAAATTGGATTCTCTCTAAACCTGTTCCTACCACACCATATAAGATATGACATGGTGAGAACTGAATCTTGATTATTTTGAGATTCAAAGATGTCCAGCCTGTGTCTAGGATAGCAGGTGGATATGTTAGAGGATAGGTCTATAAAGTCCTTCCTAAAAGAGTTTGGGATATTACTTTCTGATGGGATTACAATGTGATTGTAACTCAATGCTATCTTCTTAGAAAACTGTTTAACCAAGATGAAGCAGTGGGAGAAAAGTTAAGCTTTAAGAGAGTGTCTTTGAAGAGCAGGGAGCCTTAGGACCTTAAGAACATATTAATTATGAGCCAGTAGACGTGTATTCCTCCTCCATCTCGTACATATAGTAGGATCTTCAATCCTCTCGAAAGGTACTTGAGTATGCTTAACAGAGGATGTAGAGAAAATTATTTCTCATGGGAGGTAGAAAATATAGAGATGATCCCAGAACCTACAACGAGGCGATGTGAGACATCAACTCCAAGAAAAGATGTGAAATAGCTTTTCTGAGTAGAGATCTTTTAAAGATTTCTATATGGAATAGCCTATGAATTTCACTTCTTGTGATAGGTGATCACAAAGACCACAATATCCTTGGAGTTGGAACATTCATTTCAATGATATGATCAAATTGTTTGATCAGATATGAGAAATTATGGATTTCAAAGGATCAGTGAGAGTGTCCAATACTGAAATCGATTAAAATATGGTTGAATATAGATTTCTCTATGAAAGACATAAAGTGAGCATCCTAAAGATCTATAGAGATAGATACAATTGGATGCTTGTATTTTTATAGATAAAGTACAGAGATCAGATGCTGAAAGCATTCAGCATAGAAATCTCGAAGAGGGGTCTGCTACCTTCTCGGGCATAGTCGTATGCCATAAAGTACTTGAATTGATTATACTGTGATTATCGCAAGTAGATATCAGTTGTATCCAAACTGTGAGTGCTGGATTGCTGTGAAAACATCTTTAAGCTCTTAAGAAGAACTGAGAACATGTTTGGAGAAGGATCAAAGCTAGGAGTGGGAGGATACACCAATTCAGACTTTATATCAGATGTTGATAGTAGAATGTCTACATCATGGATGTGTTCCTATGTCGATATCTTAGAAAGATTTCAAATAATCGATCAATGAAAGCTGAGTATGCTGTAAATGTGTAAGATGCATTCTGATTTTAATGTTAGTTGCAGAATTGGTTGTCATGCCATTAGATGCCGTGACACTATACTGCAAAGATAATGGCATCATAGCTTTTGCTAAGGAGCCTAGGTCTCACTAGATATCCAAGCACATAGAGCAGCAGAACATGCGACCACCTCAAGTAAAAATACATAGAGGCCCAGAGAGCAAACTCCACATGTGATATGGATGACCCACTAGTAAGTCACTTAGATAGCCTAAGACTATAGCTTGTCTTATGAAAACAGGGCTTGGTACATGGCAGATTGGCTTTAGTGCAAGTGGGAGATTGTTGGATGTATGCTCTAGAAGTCAATCTTGACTAACACATTTCATATTTTTAGAATATGATTTTATACTTATTGAGTAGTTATATTACCATTCATATCTATGTGTCCATGAATCATCCAAGGGATTAACAAGATGATGACACATATTCTCAAAAAATTAAAAATTTGAGGTATATATCATTGATGGTTGATTTCTAAATTGCTCTGATCACAGGATCATCATAAGGATAGTGATTAATCCGAATAGACTAGTGCATAGATCGCTTTCTTCGGACAGATGGATCTTGAGTCTGCAGTGTAGAGACACTGAAGCGAGAGTGCACGTGGTTGTTAGAAAATAACTAACACTGAGCATAACCAACACAAGAAGTCACATGGATGTCTGCTCACTCATTAATAACTTTCTCGATGCTGCAGTTGTATGACTGATCCTTTGTTCTGAGATGATACTACTGCTCATAGTGAGGCTGTTAGAGATTAACTGACACATCAACATGAATCTCAAAGAGCCCTTGTAGTAGATATTGACGATAGTTGGTCCACTGTAAGAGTGAGGTATGCATCAAGATGGGATCTATCGATCCTAATAGAAGAGAGTAGTCCTATGAGATTTAAAAGGCTGAGTCCTTAAGTCTATAGCCATAGCATTATGGTTGATAGAAAAGAGTTTTCATAGAATCACATATGGACTTAAGCTAATTGAATCTATCATATGATCGATGTTGAGGTTTGATGATTTATCCACGACCTGCCATCTAATCGAGACTCATGATAGAGAGACTGAATTATACGTTAACTACACCTAAAGATTTATTTCAGTTCTACTAGGTTGCCACTACATACTGCTAGCTATTACTAGTGGATTGTGAGAGCTCACTAGAATTGTTCTGGATTGATAATTTTTGTTAAGTTAGAGTAAAATTATTCCGATCCATTGAAAAAAGTTTCAATGATACGATGATAGAGATCATTGTATGTCTCACTACCAGATAGAATTGAACCTATGAGGTCATACAATAAAGAGATTAGATCTGAAATAAGTAATTGAGCTTACGAAGTGTCAATTAGGTTTAGAGAAATTCATTGGGTTCATGGTAACCTTGCTAGCATATGGTTGGACACAATTCCTCTTTCCAATAGGATTACTTATTTGATAAGTTAATTCTAACTTAATTATCTACTAATAATCTATATGAATAAGATTCATGAGACTCCAATTGTTGCGTGTCTAAGGTTATGGATCACATAAATTAAGGGTGTAAGTCTCTTATGAATCTCCTTGATAGTTATTATGGGGTGCCACCTTGATTTGATCAATTTGGATGTGTCCATTAATTAGAGGGCCTTTGATTTTTATACGGGATGTTTCTTGGGTGCAAAAGAGGATTTCTAATTATGGGTGCAAGGGCTCCAATAGTTGGCACCTAATGGGCTTCCCAATGTAAGTTAGATAACTTAAATTAATAGGAATCCTAATGCAAGTAGGATTTATATTATGAGATTGAATATGATTCAATCCTTATGCCTATTTAAAGAGACCTCTCCTAAGATCCCTAGAGCATAAAAACCAGCAACTCCTCACACCCAAAGGATCTCCCCACACCCTCTCTTCCTCTCCCTTTCTCTCCTCTTGGGTGTTCTATACACCCCTTCCTTGGGATGCATGTCCCAAAGAATTTCATATCCAAAAGAGTTTGGGTGCCTCTTCCTTACTGGTTTCTAACATCTGTTAGTAGCACATAGCAAGAAGAAACTCTAGAGAAGAGAAGAAGAAGAAGATCAAAGAGAAAAATCAAGTGTTGATCACGATCCAAGCTTCGTTTAGATTCAGCAGGCTGAATTTTAGAGAATCAAAATTCAGATTAAAGAGGACTGTTTCAGGCTGATCCTGAGTGGATACTCATAGAGATTGAATACTTATGTGGCTAAGAGAGAATCTCTTCTCTTCCAGATCCTGAATTGAAGAAAGAGATTACGAAACAGATATGTGATTTGATCGCAATCTAAATTTCAGCATATATCAATTTTAGCATATAAAATAGTTTCATATGGTTTTATATTTTTATGCATATAAAATTTAGATTAAAATTATTTTAATCTTATTCTCTACTGCGGTATTTAGAAAATAAAAATTTTGAAACACATATGCATGCACCAAACATCGAATTCCAACAACTTTCACATAGCATGGTATGGGCCATTTATTCTAGTATTCTATTCTCTTTTTCTACTAACCTATTTTGTTGGGGTATCTTACGTGCAAAAAAATTATGTTCAATCCCTTTTTCATCACAAAACTTTTCAAAAATTTTGTTTTCAAATTCTGTTCCAAGATCACTACGAATATTAAGAATTTAAATTTTTTTTTTATTTGAAACTTTTTGATAAAATTTAGAGAAAGCTGAAAATACCTCATCCATATGTGTTAAGAAAATAATCCATATAAAATAAGAAAAATCATTGATAATAATAAAATTATATCATTTACGACCTAAACTAGTAGTTCTAGTCGGTCCAAACAAATCTATATGCAATAGTTCTAGTGGCCTAGAAGTTGAAACTTTAATTTTAGATTTAAATAAAACTCTTGTTTATTTATCTAGTTGGTATACATCACAAACTCTATCTTTTTCAAAATTTAATTTAGGCAAACCGACAACTAAATTTTTTTTGATAAGTTTTGAAAGAAAATTCATACTTATGTGAGTAAGTCTACAGTGCCAAAGCCAATTAACCTCATTAATTTTGGCATTCATTGCTATTAGGCATTGCATGTTTTGTATGGAAAGATCATCTAATAAGTCATTAAATGTCTCTTAAAGTTCATCAAAAGTAAATTCATTTAAAAATTTAGAGATTACTTCATTTTCATTTGCCATAAGATATAAGTTTGTTTCTTCATGGGTGTCTTCATCAGAGCTTGAATCATCACTATCACTCTATGTAGCTACCATTACTTTTTTTTTGAACTTCTTAGGGCTTTCTTGAGTTGTGGCCATTCAGATCTAAAGTGATCCAATTTCTTACACTCATGGCATATAAGAGGATGCTCCTTATCTTGTTCTTTGCTTGGCTCTCTTTTTGTTAGTAGCCTTTTTTTTATCTCTTGCCTTCTTTTATTCATAAATCTTTTAAATTTTTGAGTGATGAGTGCTAATTCTTCATCCTCATCATTATTTTCAGTTTGGTCCAATTCGTCTTCTTCTTAAGCAATGGATTTGAGAGAAATTATTTTTTTCTTCTTGATCTTTTCTTCATTGTATTGTCTCATGGTCAATTCGTGCATCATCAACAATCTGAGAAGCTCCTCTAGAGGTGGAACATTGAGATCCTTTGTCTCTTGAATCATGGTGACATTTGCTTCCCATATTCTTGGTAGAGATCTAAGAACTTTTCTCATAAGGTCACTATTAGAGTAAGACTTGACGAGACTTTTAAGACTATTTATAATGTCAGTAAATGTAGAGATTTTGTGGTGCCCCCATAGCCTTGGAGGTGATCATAGGTGGAGCCGATTCGATAAGCTCCAGATTCGCTATGATGGATGCAGTCATAGACTAGGACAAGAGTGGTCCTAGGGTGGAGGTGGTGCATAACTCTTCACGGACTCGAGAATTCAAGCGATGAGGACTTCAAGGGGTTTGGTTAGGGTTCCGAATACTTAGGGATGCAAGGTGGAGCAAAAAATCAGAGCTAGAGATGAAGCTGTGGGAGAAGAAGCAGTTTCAGTAGGTTAGTCAATTCAGACTGAGACTGGATCGACTAAGTTGCAAATGGATTGACTCAGTTTCAGTCTGAGTCGATAATGTCTCAGAAAAATAGAAAGTAGGGTTTCGAGATGCTATGGCACGATACATAGGTTAGTCAACTCAATATCAATCTGAGTCGATTAAGTTTCAAGTGAGTCGACTAAGACTGAGACTTAATCGACTCAGATGCGACTGACAGCAGGACAGAGTTTTCTATTTGGTCTAGGATTGGTATTGGAACCTAGGGTCTTAAGACCTAGTTTGATAGGTCTTAAGGGGGCTAACTCAGGGATTGGATTGGGATTAAATCCAAGAGATGAGAGCATGTGAGTCATGGGTGTACATAGGCTCGGTGAGTGCTTTCATGTATTGGGTTTAGCCATGAAAGTTTTTGATCAGGCCTAATGGCTATGTATATATATACATAGATTGTATTAAGATTTAATATAGAGTGAAATACAGATATTTTCTCCCTCAATCTCTCTTCTCTCTTTCTCTAATGTTGCCACCCCAGGTCTTGAAGAAACCCTAGAGAAGGGGGACACCTCCCTCAAGCCCTAGAAGGGAGGCACCCCATCATAGATCTAGGTAGTGGATTGGTGTTCGCTGCCTTCAGAGAGTCTAGATCTATGGCAGATCTCCTTAAGTACACGTAGAAGATCCAGGGATTCCTGACAGGTATAGTCGGGATTTTCTAACAATTGGTATCAGAGCCTGATGGAGTGTGAAAGCGAAGGAGAAGTCATACAAGGTGAAATCAAAAATCTGTACACCTATTCCATGGTATGTTTTAGATCTACTTTCATTTTTGCTATGGTTTGGCCAATCGGGAGTAGTGGGTTGAAGGTGGAGGCTAAGAGGATTGATGGAAAAAGATATTTTTCGAGGTGGAAGGTTTGGGTGCATGATTTGCTGATCCAATTTTGGTTAGAGGCGGTCTTGGTGGAAAGACTGGGGTGTATGGTGGTTAGATGATAGGGATCTCTAGGGGGAAGGGTAACATGGGGGTAGTTTGATAGACGAGGAGAGTTCACTCAAGAGGTAATGGTCGAGGGGAAGCTGAAGAAGCGACCATAGCCTTTGGGTGTAGGAAGGTGAGGAAGTAGTCGGAGATGTATTTAGTGGTTCGATCAGAGCAAGAGTTTGCGAAGCCTTTGGGGGATGGAGATGGCTGATCCACAGAGCATTGCAGTAGGGTTCAAGAGAAGGAGGTCCTCCAGTGGTTTCGAAGGTTCCCAAGGGGTACGGAGGTATATGAAAGGGAAGCAGCGACGGTGGAGGTCTAGCAGGACAGGGCTAGACGGGTGATGTTTTAGCATAAGTTCAAAGCCAAGGGGTGCAGGGATAGGCCTCAGATTCTAGCACCAGCGGTGGTGACGCATTGCATGGATCTATGCGGGGTTGCGGGCACTGTGGATCAAGGTTTTAAGGGAGACTATGTCAGAAGGGTGCGTTTATTGGATTTGCCTATTGTTGGGTCATCGGATCACAGGGAGATGGAGCATCGAGGATAGGTGCATCCACACTGGAGGAGGAGGAGCATCGGAGAGAGATTCCATCACGAATGATGATGAAGACCATGACCATGGCATGGGCTCTAGGCAAAGAGGTGCAGAGGGAGGTAGAGTCTCTCAGTTGCTCGAGCAGCGGTGAGCAGGCACCAGGAGAGGGCCTAGAGGTGTATGCATCGAGGTTAGATACTACGGTGGTGATAGGATGTAGGAAGGATCCGAAGACCTATAAGGAGGCTTCCACCAGCTTGGACCATAGGTGGATCGGAGGTAGAGGAGTGGACCTACAATCACTCCATATTTTTTCGATGCTACGATGGAGCATGTCGTAGGAGAGGTAGCGATCAGAGCCATTAGGCCAGTGGTGATTAGAGCCACTAGAGCAGTGATGGGCAGTCACTGGAGCAGCAGCAGTCAAAGCCGTTGGGCTAGTGGTGATTAGAGCCACTAGAGCAACGATGGGTAAAGTCACTGGAGGTGCGATAGGTGGAGTCACAAAGGCAGCTGCTGGATTAGCGGTGGGCATAGCTGCTGATGACAGGATCTATAGAAGAGGTGTCCGGATGTAGGATGAGATTTTCAACCATAAGGGAGGCGGTGGCAGTCTTCCGAATAGCTCCAAGGTTGAGATATACTACGATGGTGAGGAGATTTGCACAGTTGGATGCAAAGGATTAGAGCTCGATGAAGAGTGATGCTCGTCAAGGCTTTGAAGGCACCAAGATGGAGATTGTAGAGATTTTGTGGTGCCCCCATAGCCTTGGAGGTGAGTACAGATGGAGCTAGTTCAATAAGCTCCAGATTCGCTATGACGGATGTAGTCATTAGCTAGGATAGGAGTGGTCTTAGGGTGGAGGCGGTGCATAGCTCTCCACGGGTTCGAAGTTCAGACGATGAAGACTTCAAGGGGCATGATTGGGGCTCTAGATACTTAGAAACATAAGGTGGAGCAAAAAATTAGAGCCAGAGATGAAGCTGCGGGAGAAGAAGTAGTTTCAGTAGGTTAGTCGACTCAGACTGAGACTGGATCACTAAATTGCAGGTGGGTTGACTCAGTCCTAGTTTGGGTCAACTATGTCTCAAGAAAATAGAAAGTAGGATCTCGAGATGCTGTGGCACAGTATGTAGGTTGGTCAACTCAGTATCAATCTAAGTCGACTAAGTTTCAGGTGAGTCGACTTGGTCTCAATCTTAGTCGACTCAGATGCGGGCTGACTGTAGGATGGAGTTTTCTGTTTGGTCTAGGATTGGACTTTGATCCTAGGATCTTAAGGTCTAATTTGATAGGTCTTAAGGGGGCTAACATAGGGATTAGACTGGGATTAAGTCCAAGAGATGAGAGCATGTGAGACATGGGTGTATATAGGCTCGATGAGTACTTTCATGTATTGGATTAATTTAGCTAGGAGAGTTTTTGATCGGACTTAATGGCTATGTATATATATACATAGGTTGTATTAGTATTTAATGTAGAGTGGAATGCAGATCTTTTCTTCCTCAATCTCTCTTCTCTCTTTCTCTAGTGTTGCCGCCCCAGGTCTTGAAGAAACCCCAGAGAAGGGGGCACCTCCCTCAAGCCCTAGGAGGGAGGCACCTCATCACAGATCCAGGTAGTGGATCAGTGTTTGCTGCCTTCAGAGAGTTTGGATCTATCACAGATCTCCTCAGATACATACAAAAGATCCAGAGATTCCTGATAGGTACAGTCAAAATTTTCTAACAATAAAATGAGTAAATATTTGGATAATAGACTCATCAGGTTTCATTTTAAATAATTCTATTTATGAACTAGCATGTTGATTTTTGACTCTTTAATCTGATTAGTGCCTCATGTGTTATCTCTAGTCTATCTCAAATTTTTTTAGTAGAATTATAAGTTAAAATATTATTGAAATCATTTGTGTCTAGTACACAATACAATATATTCATGGTTTTAGCATTGAACTGAATCATTTTCTTATCAACCTTATCTCATTTCTTTTCGAACTTGGTTGATTCCACACCATCAATTAATTTGATGTGTGTGTGTGTTCCATTGACTATGATATTCCACATATCATAGTCAAGTGCTTGAATAAAAATCTTCATCCAAATTTTTCAATAGGTGTAGTTGGACTCATTAAAAAATAAAGGTCAGTTTGTAGATTGTCCCTCGACAAATAAAGCACCGACTTGGGTTGCCATAGATCTTTAGCTCATGATGGTGAAATTAAGAAGGGGCTAGAGCATCGAGTTTTGATACCATTTGTTGCCCAGCTATGAACCCAAGATGGGGGGAGGGGTGAATTGGATGGTTAAAAAATTTTAAGTGAAGTGTGAACCACAAAAATGTGTTAAGAGTGTGAAGTGTAATGTGCAGTGGCAATAGTGAATAATGTATGGAATAATGAAACTAGTAAGCAAGTAAATAACATAAGTATGCAAGAACAGTAAATAAGTCACCAAAAATAAGGAGATTTTATAGTGGTTCAATGCCAACCTAGCACTTACATCCACTCTTCAAACTTCTACTTGAAAATTTAAATCCACAAATTGTACACAAAGATTACACCATCGGATCTCACTAATCCTAGCTTTTTCAAGCTAGACACTTATTTTTCAGATACAAGCCAACCCAATACACTTTGATTTAAGGCTTGGATCAACCTTTCCCAAGTTTTGAAATCTCTCCAAAACTTTTATACAAAATAGCAAGCAAGAACAAGAAATATGATAATATAAATCAAGTTTAGCTCCTTAATGAGTACAATAAAATTTTAAATATACTTTACTTAAGATTGAAGAAGCCTTTAGGAACACCCTCAGATGGAATGGAGAGTTGAATATACTTTGAGAAGGTGGTTGAGCTTGAATTGAATGCTTCTTTGTCTTGAAGCTGAAACTTTTTTTTGAATACTTTTTCTCTTGATTATCCTTGAGCTTTTCCTCCTTTTGAATGGATTTATACCTTCAATCAATATTGAAGAGTGAACAATTGCCATTTAGAGCTGTTGGAGAGTATTTAATGGGCTTTAATTGCATAAAAAATAGATTGAAAAACTAGCCATTATGCAGGTTTTTATCTCAACGGTCGACCCATGGGTCATCCCCTGCGACAGAATAGAAACATCCTATTTCTGTTTTTGGCCTGCAGCACAGTAAGGATCGATCCATGGGTCATCCCCTTTTGCATACCGGCCAAAAACTAGCGTGCCAATGATCTCTTTGAAAAAGGGTTGATCCCTTTTGCCCAGACTTGATTTTGTTCAATTTTTTACTTGCAAAGCCTTCAAAATTCCCTCCAAATATTTTCAAGTCTTTTTTAATGCTCTTAAGGCTTCCAAAATGTATTATCTTGATCTCCAACTTGATAAAATTGTAGCTTTGGCTTTCGCCAAGTATCTTATCAATTCAAAATTTTTTTAATATCTTGAAATGCATATTTAAGCTTCTTCACAAATAAAAATCATTATTACCCCCCTCAAATATTTTGTAGTCATCAAAATCAATTCTTGAGATAATATTAAAAAATAAAATAAAAAATTAACCATTAAAATACTTAAATTCTCATCTTGGGGGTAATGTTGATGTTGCAGTCACAAATTTTAGAGTTCTTAAAATATTTTCTTTAAATCGAACATCTTATCACATGATGCTTCATTAACATTTTTGTGGTAGAAATCATAATCCATGTAGCTCGATTTTGGACTTTAATAATGATGGGAGAAACTTAGAAAATATTGACTTCTATAGATTTTTTTTTTTCATATTTAGTTTAAATAAATTTTTTGCAAGCTATGTAATTTTAGTATCAATTCTTGAAATTTTTGTGATAGTTAGAAACGATATTGATGAATTGAAATTTTGATATAATTACTCGTTAACAAATATTATTAGTACTTCAAAAAGTAGTTCTATATTAGCTTTTGATTTAACAAGATTTATATGCTTTAAATTCATTATTTTTATTAAAATGTGCTTTTCTAATAGCTTAGAAGAAAATTTTATTTGTTCAACTTATGATATTGGAAACTTAATATCCTTACATGTCTATATTCCTTTTTCTCATGCAACTAAATTACTATTCATATGGAATATTATTCTACTTAAAGGTTTATATAGTATTATTTGTCAAACTTATTTATTTTTTTCCTTTTAGTAGATTATAGAGCAAACATATTACTTAGAAGAATAGAACAATGGTGATTGGGAATCTCTTTTGCCTCCAAAATTTTGTTGTTAATCTGGATAAGAGTCACATTAACAAGTCTTTATATCTATCATTCCATGAAGTCTTGATGGAATCAAGCTACTTATATATTGATTTTTATATCATTGCCAATAAGAAAAGATCATAGGATTGTTTGGTATTTTCATACAACAATGGGAGAAAAATAGCCCTATAAAATTTATTCATGAAGATGCCTCATTGTTACTTCCTACTTCTTGTCTTGGTTTTATGCCTAAAACTATTTGTGTCATAATATTATCTATAGAAGGATATGTACAATGTGTGAATTGTGATGTTCAATACCCATGGTTTTGCATTTGTCATCTGACTATCAAGGAATGGGTCAAACAACCCAGACTCTCCTCAGATAAAGGTTCTTATTGTTGACGAACAAGTCAAGGATCATGTTGATCCAAAAAATATGGGGACTGGTATTTTATTGGTTAGGCAATGGGTTCCTATAGTACATGGGTCAAAAGGTGTGTGGAGGCTAATAGATTTTGGGTCAATTGTGTCTGGGGCCAAATTATATCCTACTGATGATTATATCCTACTGATGATTCTGGATCATCCCATGATCTCTCTGGTAGTCCATCTCTATCTCTTAAAACCTATCTTAACCAATTAAATCATTGATTAATATTCGTGATAGTATGCCTTAGGAGGTTTCTTAGAAAGCTCCACTTTTTGCTGAGGGACTTAGGGGTTTTAAGGTTCTCTCCTTACCTTAATATATGAAGATTTTGGTTTGGAATTGTAGGGGACAGCTAAACCTTCCTTTGTTAATTATGTTCAATCATTAATTTGCTAGTATAGTCCATCTATAGTTTATTATTTGGAAACTAGGTTGTCTCTATTTGCTATGTCTAGGGTTAAGCAATTGATGAGGCCTTATGAGAAGATCCCTGCTGTAGGATTATTAGATGGCATTATTATTGCATGGTGCAAGAATTTTAGTGGTGCAAATTTTGTGCATTCAGATAAACAAGTGGTGTTTGGTACTATTATAGAATCCAATTGGGTAACATGGGTGGCTGGTGTTGTTCACGCTAATACATGCTTTCTAGAGCATCGAAGGTTATGGGATCAAATGATGGCAATTATGTCCTTGGATTTACCCTTTTTATTCATTGGAGATTTATTTCCTAGAGGAGGTAACCCAAGAAGGGAGGTCAATTGGGTTTCTTGAAATTTGATTCGAAAATTTATGTCCAAAAATAAATTTAAGTGTTAATAGAATGCTATGCAGAAAATAAATATACAGAATAAAATAAAAGATAAACACAAATATACAATCATAAAAATATAAGATTTATAGTGATTTGATGCTCAACTCAGCACTTACATCCACTTCTCAAGTCAACCCACTTGAAAATTTCAGCTATAATTCTTTAAGATTATAGTCTAATTATTTTTATAAACTTACAATTTAATCCAGTTGATTTTTTGCTGGTTTACCAACTAAAATCTTATGATCAATTATTTTTCTGAGATTACAATCAATGCAGTTGGTTTTTACTGACTCACTAACCAAAATCTTACAACATCCAACTTAAAACTTGGACTAACCCCAAATTTCTTTTCTCAAAAAACTTGTCATAATAACCAAAGAAAGATATAAAAAAAATTTAAGTTTAAAATAATAAAACACTTTAAACTCTTGAAGAAGTCAAAGTAGTTGAGCCTTCTTTCTTGAATGCTTGAGAGAGGATTAATAAAGGCTTCAATATTTTTACTCATAGATGATTAGCTAAAATTAATGCACTCTTCCTCTTTTGTGAGTTGAATAAATATGGAAAGGATTGAATTAAAAGCACTCTTAATTTTTTTCCACTTTTTTCTCTTGAGTTCCACCTAATAGCTTGAAGAGTAAGGTCAATAAGGCTTCTTAAAACTTCATCCCCATGTTTTCATTTGAAATCTCTTCATTTATGGCTTCAAAAATATCTACAATGAATATTTTAGCTATTAGAAACTTGAAAATAGTCATTAGAAATAAATTTTGACCATTTTAAAAAATTTAAAAATTAATCATTATTTTGTCGAAATTCTGTGAGTCGCTTACACAAGCTCTTAGTCAGCTAATCTAGAATTCTGAGTTAGCTAAGTAAAATTTCTGAAACAGCTCAGAAACATATATAAATTTTTTAACTTTCTATCTGTTCTATCTGCCAGAGACTAGATCGGCTCAGATATCTTCTTAGTCGCTAACTTTGTGACCGATCAACTAACTAACTTTTTGGATTAGCTCAGAGAACTTATAAATTTATGCTGTTTTTCATATTCTTCTAACTCTGATACTGAGTTGGCTATCTTATTCTTATTAGTTGGCTAAGCTCCAGTCTTGATCAGTTAAGTTGTTTTCTAAGTCGACTCAAGAGAATTTTTAAAATTTTCAATCTTCTGTCTTCACCCTGAATCTGAGATTTGATCGGTTATCCAAATACTTGAGTCGGCTAAGATGCTATCTTGATTGGCTAAGATAAAATCTTGATCGGTTAAGATGAAATTTTGATCAGCTAAGGAAGTTTTTTTAATTTAAACTCTTTTTGTCTTTCCCTTGAACTAAGATTGCATCGCTTAAGCATCTTTCTCAGTTGACTCAAAGGCATGCATGCCAAACATACCAAAATTGATTTTAGATAGCTTTCTTGTTCAAACATATTTTAGGCTAGATTTGCCTTCTCAAACTTAATTTATATACAGTTGAGCTTGTTGAAAGATCTTTCTAGGTTAGACTTTCTATTTAACCAAAACTTTTTATACCAAAACCAATTTCTTTGCTTCCAAATGTGAATCTTTGACGTAGGAATATAAATTCACTTAAATTTGAGACAACTTCTTCTTAGATGAAATCAACCATTGAGCATTATGAAAAATCCTATAGTCACTCTCAAAAGCATTATTAGTAATTATGATTTGTACAACTCTTTTGACATCATCAAAATTAATTTTAAGACTAACAAAATTTTAATTATATTTTATATTCAGATGATACAAAGTCGGGGGTAAGCCTTTTAGGGTGAACAATGAGGTTCGAGAGTTTTGATCTCATCTTCATACTACAGTGTTGCTTGATTTGGGGTATTAAGGGCCTTGTTATACTTGGTGTAATAATCAATTGGGGTTCACTAGGATTTAGGAGCACTTGGATAGATCCTTTGCATCACAATCCTGGGTTAACCTATATCTTGAATCCTATGTTTGTCATCTTACTTGGTATGCTTCTAACCATTGTCCAATCTTGTTGTTGCTAATTAAGGATGTACCTTTCGATTAAGAAATTTTGGCTCACATATGAGGGTATTCATTAGGTAGTGCATTGAGCATGGTGTCATTAGGGGAATCATTTACCTAGAGTTCATTTAACTAAACTTTTTCAGAATACTGGATGAGCAATTAAGCAGTGGGAGCAAGGCACTGATAACTCATCTCTTAAGGGGTAAAGGTTAATGATAGGATTCATGAGTTACAAGAGTTGGAAGCATAGCAAAGCTGATTATCTAATAATGATCACTTACTCCTTATATCTCTTCTTAGGGCGTATCCCCATAACTTGCACCTACAAGAATTATTTTGACATCCAAACTCTAAGATCTTGTAGCTCAAGAATTGTGATGCTAATACTAAATTTTTCATTAATCTACGGTGCTTAGGAGGCAGTAGAATAGGATCACACAAATTAGATCTCCATAAGGCAATGTAGTTGATAATCCTTAAATAATCCATAAAATTCTTCTTAATTTTTTTCAGCAAAGGTGGTCTTATCAGATAGATGTTTAGGTCGGTGACCTAATTGTCATGTTACCTGAGATCACCCCACCATTAAATGAAGATTTGCTGAAGGATCCTACTGATGACAAAATTGTATAAGCTATTCACAGTATGCACCCGGACAAGCCTCTGAGTCCTAATAGTCCCCCCCCCCCTCCATTTTCATCATGTCATTATGGGAGATTTTTGTTCGGAGGTTATTTAGGTACTTAAATATATATTCCTTACCTCTTGAATGCCCAATGATTGGAAGTGAACTTACACTATGCTAATTCTTAAGACAAATTTCCCTACCACATCTCCAGATTATAGACTCATCAGCTTTGTAATACTATACATAAGAACTTGGCTAAGGTTCTAGTCAATAGGCTAAAGCCTTCCTAGCTCGCCAATCTTATCTTTTTAGAATAACAAGCTTTTATTCAAAGGCAAAGTATTAATGATCATATTTTTCTTAGTTAGGAGCTGTATTAGTCCTTGACGAATGCCCCATCTTCTAGAAGTCCTATGATGGTTAAATTAGATACAAAAAAAGCTTACAATCAGGTTTCTCGGTTCTTCTTATCTAAAATTTAGGAACAGTTTGAGTTTCAAGATAGGGCTATCTTATTGTTGCATCAATGTATTGAGCATTCTTAGTTTGCTCTTCTTACAATGGATCACTATTTTTTTGATTTTCCTTAGATCATAAATTAGATAGGTTGTTTGTTGTCTTCTTACTTGTTTAGATTATACACTAAAGTGTTATCTTATTTTTTTTTGCACTTTGTAATCTAGAATAACTTGCTGAGGATCTATAGTCCTCTTCAAGGGGACCTAATATGTGTCATGTGTTTTTCATGGATGATTATCTACCTATCACACAAGTAACCATCCAGGATGCTATATATTTACTTTTCATTCTTAATACATACTATTCTATATCCAATCAGATGATGAATATACATAAATCATAACTTACTTTTAGTCCTAGTATATCCAAATCAGTTAAGCATCAAATAAGGTCCCTATTTCACTTTGAGAAAGAAGGAAATATTTGAAAATATTTAGGGGTTCCAATTTCTAGTATGCCTTTTCATTCCCTAGACTTTGCATTTCTTATGGATAAGTTGCTTGTTACGATTGCTAGATAGAAGTGGAAGGCCTTATCTTAATATTAGGTTGGGCAACCCTTCTTCAATATGTGTTATCATCCATTTTTCTTTTTCTATGTCCTCTATACCTATGCCTTTATCTTTCCTTTGAAAGTTTGAGAAGGAATTTTGAGCTTTTTGAGGGGTCATGATTCTGACCGTTGAGGTTTTCACCCCTTAGCTTGGTCTACTATGGGCATGCTAGCTTGGTCTACTATGGGCATGCCACAAGTAGTGGGGGTCTTGGTCTTGTTGACCTCTCCGCTAGATGTAAGACTTTTCTTTATAAATTAGCAACTTAGGTTGTCATTAGTTCAAACTCTCTTTGGGCTAGAGTAGTATGTCCTAAATATAATTTCCATGGTACTTGGTTTAATTATCATAAACCTTATCAATGATCACCTATTCAGACCCACATGTGTTCTAATTGGAATATGATCTATGATCAATTTCAGTGGTCTGTTGGTACTAGTTCTCAAATTAACATATTTATGGATCTTTGTATATTCATTATACCGCTTATCTATTGGCCTATTTTTATTAATGTTCAGCTATGTAACCCACATCTGTATGATCAGGATTGGCTGATTGGTGATAGATCATGGAATTTCATATTGTTGAGCTCTCTTTTTTTCGCTAAGATATATTTTTTATATTCTCCTATCAAAAGTTTTGTAGTCTGATCAACTATGTTGGGTTCAATCGAGCTATAGTATCTTTACAAGATATTTCTATTGTCATTACCTAACCTCACATTCCTACTTATCCTAATAACTTTTGGTGGCGATTGCTCTAAGATCAATTGCCTTATAAATTGTTGGTCCATTACAAAAGTTTACTGTCAGTTGAGACCCAGTTTCATAATTTGTGTGATGCAATTCTGGAGGATGCTAATCATGTTATGGTTACCTTTCCTCATTGTGAGTTGTTACATTTCATTGCACAATATGTCTGAGCATGCTTTTTGTCCACAAGCTTTGTCGGATCTTATCAATTATCTATCGAGACTTTAGGTAGAGCCTTAATGGGGCATTGTTTGCATGCTTTGCATGGTTGATCTGGCTAGCTCATGATGAGAGGGTTTTTCAATAATCCCTCTAGATCCATTGCAGTTGCTAAGGAGACTATCCTTGTATCTTCCATGCTATGATATTTTTTCCTCTTCTATAGCTCCATCTAGGTGTTGAGGTGGCTATTCTCAACCTATATTATCTCTTCATTCTTCTTTTGTAGTTTGGTCACCTCTATCCTTAGGAGCTATGAAGATCAATTTTGATGCAATGGTTCGAGACTCAAAAGTAGCTACTAGTTTTGTTATACATGACCACTTTAGGTAGGATGATCAAAACAAGGGGTGAGTTGTCTCAGTGCTTAGTTCCTTATGCAAAATTACTTACTACCTGGTTGGACCTTGATGTGGTTGTGACCAAATTTCATGTGAAGCAACGTTGGTTAGAAGAGGATTCTATGACTGTGGTTAGATAGTTAATTATTTTCTGTCCACCTGTAAAGCTTTCTTTTCTTATTTTCTGTGATGTTTAATAATGGTCATCATCCTTACATAGTTTTGTCATGTCTCATATTCATCGTGAAGGCAATTAAGTTGCAGATGTTATGGCAAATCTTGCTTTATCTCGGGATTGTTGTTTCTCTATCACAAATGAGTTACTGCCCATATTGCTTCTTTTGCAGATTGATGTGAGAATGTTTGCTTTCTTTGGTCATTCTAATTATTCTACAGTTAAGTTCAAGTAAATCACTATCCTTTTTTTATGGTAGGAAGGTTGTTCTTATCTATTCATATTGTTTCTATTATGTTCTATATTGATTCATCTATTTATCTAGGATGTTTTGAAGCTCACTATTCAGCCTTGCTATTGGTCTTTTCGAGCTCTGAGCTTAAGTCTTATTTCTTTTGCTAGGTTCTTCAGTGTGTTGTGGATAGTAGAGCTTTGCTGATTTGTTTCATGGCCTGCTTCTCTCCATTTTATTTTCTTATATACAGGTTTCTCTCTCAGTTCAGGAGTTATATGAAGCACATTTTTCATGATCCACCTTTGTTTATGTTTGCTTTTGGCTCCACATCTTTTATTAAGTTATATTTGGTGTGTCAAGTTTACTCTTACCTTGCCCACAAGGCTGATATTCTTTGGTTCTTTCAATATGTTTGTGCCAACCATATTAAGGAGCTTTTTTGCTCATGCATTTTCTTTTGTCAGATTTATGCTTTGACTATCCTGCTTTAACACTGTTGGATTATTTTTTATGCTTTGCTTAGTGGGTTCTACATATGTTTGCTTCCAATACTCTCCAACTACTCAATTTCTTCGGCGCCTATCAATAGCTGATATTCTCAATGTTTTTCACATATGTTGGCAGGCCTAAGCTTTCTCTATTCTTTATAGTAGTGTTGTTTGCTTCTCTTGATGTTACACTTTAATAATTTTGGTTAAACATTTTATATCTTAAGCTCTCAATGGCTCATGTTCTTCATCAATGCTTCCTTCCTATTTATCTTACCATATTGCTTGTGGCTATGAGTTCTCACTTCAGGACCATGTAATATGGGGTTGCCCTTTCTACCATTGTGTTGTCTATGTTTATCTTATCCATGATAATGTATACTGGGCTCTCTTTTTCTTTCTCCTAAATATGCTTACTTGTTTCTTTTGTATTTATGAGTTTGTACATTGCCTCTATATTTTATGCATCAGGTGCAATTGGGCCACATCAAATCCCATGATGGATAACATGCCATGCTACCGGCCCCTTGTATTTCACCAATTTCCGATTGCGCGCTATCCATCATGCATATGCTTCAAGATTTGCCCTGGTTCACTTGCACTTGGTGCATGCAATAATTTCTCTCATACATTATACACTATTTCTACAAGTACTAAATCTCTGCTTTCTCTATTCTATGCAAAGAAAGAAGGACTCGTTTGGTTGATAGAAAGTGAACGGAGGAAGAGGCACTTCTCGAAAAGTACAGAAAGAGCCTCTTATTTGGTTGGAGTTTTAAGAGGAGAGAGAGTAAAAAAATATTTACTTTGAGAAGTCACTTCTCATATTTCATGAGAAGTGAAAATCTATAGAAGAGGTAAGTTTTGACACTTCCTGTGATATGAAAAGTGGTAGTACTTTTTTTTCCTAAAATATCCTTTTAAAATTCATAACTAAAATTTAATAAAATATCAATAGATGGTTAGAATAAAATATCGAATAATAATATAATATAATATTAATATTATCTTAATATTTTTATAAATATAATATTAATATTTATTATTTTAATATTATTTTAATATTTATATTAATATAATATTTATATTAATATTATATTATATTTATATCTATATTAATAATTTTATTGTATTAAATATTCATATTATGTTAATATAATATTAATATATTAGTATAATTAACATAATAAATTATTATGATCAACATTATATTATAATATATTAATGCTATATTATATTAAATAAATATAATATTTATATTTATATTAAATTTATTACTAAAAATATATGGTTTTATATCTACTAAGGATCTAATAAATATTTTATATAATTTTTCTAAAAAAATAGGTGCTCATCCAAATATACGCTACTTTATAATAAGTCACCTTCCTATGATTAACCAAACATACCAAAATTCTATTCTCAGGAAGTTTACTTCCCAAAAAGTAATTTTCTGGGAAGTTACTTTCCAACTTCCTAGAAAGTTACTTCTCAAGAAGTTATTTTCTGAAAAGAAAATTTTTTCTCACAAACCAAATGAATTCGAAAAAAAAAACTTGTAACACCACGTATAAGGACCAAGACCTATACTCATCTCTACAATCAAAATAGAACTTCTGTTCAATGCACTTATTTAAAGCGCGTGATGAATGGATCCTAAAAGTAGAAAAGTCTAGCCCTTGACCAAGCCCTTGGATGTCTTGATACAAGGTGGATATGATATTTAGGATCGTCTAGAGAAACAAATCAAAGGATCCTATAAACTATCATCCTAATTTTGTCAAGCAAAGATGTGGTTAGAGACGAATGTACCAGTGTCAGAAGAAAATAGATATAAATGATAGTAACCAATAGAGACAAGTGTTAGTGCTGGAAGGAGACAACTGTCCAATTGTCAAAAAGGATATGTATAAATGTTAAGTTGTAACCCTTAGCACAAGTCCTTTCCGAAAAATCAATTGTTAGTCTCTTTATAATTTTAACTTTATCTTTCAACTATCTTTTCTCATTTAGTTTTCTCATTTAGTTTTTACTTCATAGTCCATAGTTTGTATCTCCTAGTCACTAGTCTCTTCCTCAAGAAGGTGGTATCCAGCAGCACAAGCTCTTGAAGGTCAAGATAATATGATCCATTGCTATATATCTTTTTCTAGTTCGGACATCAGTGGCACGTTTATACTTCTATCTAAGCATAGCTATCATCCTTTCTCCTTTCTATCCCATCCCAAGTTAAAAAGTGAGCTAATAGAGGTATTCTCCTTTCTGGACTCATTGTGGAAATGATAACGTCAAGTATTTTACCAAAAAATATTTGTGATGTTCTACCAATTCTTTAGGGGTTAACTAGTCGAACCAAGGATCTTTTATGGCAACCATGGCAAGGGACCTTGATATAACTAAAATCCATGTCCTTCAAATCCTCAAACTTCATCCTTATGCTCTGGATGCAATCTATGCTTAGCCAACACCCTTTTAACTTCAGCCTGCCTAGAGACACTTTCTAGTCCATCTCTCTTCATCAACACAAAGAATTTCAAGCTATATTAATACCAATATCACTGTTAATGCAGAAATTTGAGCATTCCATCAATAATCATTTTCTAAATGACATTAAGGATGACAATGCAATTATAGTATGGTGACTCTACTTGTGCTACTTATAATATTTCTTATCCTTCAGCTCCTCTAGAAAAGAAAATTTGTAACTTTCAAATAACTTTATTTTTTATCTTTCAATAGATAGTCAAAAATTTATTTTGTTTTGGTCATGTCAAATAAGGGTGATGTTTGGATTTAACATCACCCTTTGGAATGGATTGATCATCTAAAAATTTATTTTGCTTTGGTCATGTCAAATAAGGATTTAACATCATGCTTTGGAATGGATTGATCATCCACCTCTGGTTGATTTTGTCCCATCAACCTACTCAACAATCTGCTCGGCCATATCAACTTTATTGCGTTCATCCTTATCCATGAAAAATTACTTAAATCTATCTAAATTGTCAAAACTTCATAATGCAAATGTCCCGTATATGTCCTCTTAAATGCTTTTCTCTATTCTTCCTCCCAAAGGATTGCTTTATAGTTCACCTCGTACCTTGCTAATTAAAAAGGATCCAAGAGTTCCTACACCGTGAATTTTTGTTGGCTCTATTTTTTATCTAGGAATGAGATGGAAAGAACAGGCCAATAGCTGGGCTCAAATAGATGCATAAGTGTATAAGAATACAAATTGGTCGGATTGACCCATAATGTAATCCAACCCAATCTGCTTAGATCGATTCGAACCATTTAAAAGATCCATAGGGTCTAGTCAGGTTTTAAAATTGAACTTATTCTATTTTCTAGCTTAGATTTGAATTTATTGAATTCTGATCCAATTCTGCTCGACCAACGTGAACCTATTATATGGATCCGAATGGCCGAACCGATACCTTAGGTGTTCTTTTTAGAAGATACCATGTTAGTTCATTAAAAAAAAATTATAGACATAATTTAAATGACATGCAAGTCCCTAGGTATCTATTTTTCTTAGTGAAAAAAAAAAAAGATAAATCTCCATCAGCTCTTAACACAAAGCCAAAGCACGCTATGGCCTGTACTAACTCAAACTGAAAATACTAAAGAAGAATCTGAAACTCTCCCATATCTTTTACTTCTTCTCACTAGAATTTATTAGTACATTATAGTGAGGACCCGATTTTGATCGATTTCAACCCAAATTGTTTAGGTTAGATCCGGGTTATGCATAGACTCAATCGGATCTGAATGCTCTATTGAATAAAAAAATTTGATCTTAGACTTGATTCGATTTTCTATTAGGTTGGATCTAGGTTTAACATTAGAACTTGATCAAAGAATCAGATCGAGTCGAGGTCCATTCCGACCTATTTGCACCCCTCCATAGGCATGGGACCAATGTTCAAATTAGAAAGGGTAAAATGGTAATAGATACTATTATCTTTGATCTTCAAGAATTTTTGCTACTAAGTACCATTTTTTTAGGAAAGAAGCTAGGAATTTAAAGATAAAGATCAAATGATAAAAAGATTAATCATTGATTTTTTGTGAAGAACCCTTCTTGGAATTGCTACTTAATATTTCCACAGACCTTTTTGACCGCTGGACCGCTATCTCCTTCTAGCATTGATATTTGTCTCATTTACCACCACTTTATCCACTTTTTTTCTGATAGTTTCCGCAGTCCGTCCTAACCTTGTTTCCACTTTCAAAGGATAAATTCAAGAAAGAAAAGAAAAATTAACGATGGATCGCTTCCTAAAATAATAATAATACATCGAATCAAACATGATAAACAATAGACAAAATAGAGTACGCATTTTATGTCACGAAGAACTACTTTTTTCCTAAGGATATATCTGATGAAATATCCTCGCAAAGGCAGGTTGGTCTGACACCTCTATGAGAAGAACCTGATTATGCTCGACAGAAGAAGAAGAGATGGCTGGTGGAAAGGAGGGGAAAAGGAAGGGAGAAAGGAGCAGGACAAATAATCACGGAAGGTAGTCCCGTTGCTAGTGGATTTGAAAATAGGGTAGCAACCCTCCTCCAAACATCCCTAGTATCCAAACTCACGTAAAGGTAGTGTTTGAATCTAGATTTTTCGGTATAATTACCGAGAGATGGAATTTAATAACTAATTTTAAAAATATTCACCGAAATTAGTCACCAAGAAAATAAATTAATAGATTTTATTTATGAAAATACTCATAGAAGGGCATTCTCTAAATTACAAACAAGCCAAACACGTTCTGAAATTATTATCATCACTTTGGATACGAGCTTCTTTGCAGCAGGAAAGATGCATAAAGATCAGTGACAGAGTAGGAGAAAGCCGCTCGCTGAGGGTACGCATGGGAAGGTCTGCTGTTTGGCTGATTGATCCTGCCGAATTATAAGATGATGGACAAAACTATAAGGACTAAGGGTATGTTTAATTGTGTGCAAAAGGAAATGGAAAAGCAAAAATAATAATAATAATAATAATGATAATAATAATTTATATAGTATTTTGGTTTTCACACCATCCCAAACGGCTAAAAGATTTATTATTTTCCAAAACTTAGTTTTCAAAACATTTGCAAGCAACCAAACATTCCCAACAGTACAGAAGCTCAAAATTCGGTCACCGGATTCCCATGTCCAATGACAGGAACCTCGTTGATAGTTTTCATCCAGCATCATGACATTCTGCGCTGGCGATGATCATGTCCTGTTCACAGGAAAACAAGAATACCGTATGAGACATGTTGTTACTTGGGAAGGTATCTGGATCCAGTAGCATGTACCACTCTGATGAAACTGACCACTGAGGAGAGGAGAAAAAACAGAGCGGCAGGTGATGCACATTATATGATCATGGCTTAAGTCCCACTTGAAAATCATTTCAGAACATTGAGACATGAAAATTAGGGATGATGGCTGCACTGACGATTAACATTGACTGCAGTAACAAAAAAGGCCAATCAAATATTTTTGATACGTTGGCTGATAGGCATGACCATTACCATATCAAAACCATCTACTCGCCAAGAATCGGGCAAGCTACGAAAACTGGATTGAAATTATCTGATTTTCAAGTTCTTTATCTCATAATTGGAATACAGAATCTCTCAATCCGAAAAAATGAGACAGCCAGCAGCATATGTTGTTTGTCCTGGTCAAAGTTTTGCATACAGCTGCAGATAAAAAAATCAATGATGACCATGCTTTTCAACCTTGATTTCAGCATTCAAATGAAGAGTCTTAACAAAAAGGAATATGTGTCTCGACTCAAACAAACAATGTCTAGTGTTTTATTAGAACCTCAAAAAGCTTCACAACTTTTGCTACATTCAGAATAATCAAAAATTTCAAAAAGCTGGGCCTGAGCATGAAATCATTCTGATTGCCTTTGCCCCAACACTGGAATATCCTCATACTTTTTCTGCAATTAACACAAAAAAAAAAAAAAAGAATTGTTGGAGAAAACATAAAGAACAAAGTTGGCAGGACAAATGTGTTCTATAAGTAAAATATCAGGTAGACAACAAATAAGACAAACATATGATTCACAGGGAACAAGCTTCTAAAGGGAGTGCTGGCATAATTACTATGAATATATTAACTTCAGTAACAAAACCTACAAATTAACAGGTCAACTGAAAACACATTGGAATAACGTTCATACAATGGTACGGTATAGTTGGACAGTTTTTTCTTTTTTGTTTTATTTTGAATCTTTTTTCTTATCAGTGATATAACATGCACAACAAGAATTTCACCATCATTTTCTTTCTCAAAAGAATTTCACCATCATTCCATAAAACAAGTGAAACTTGAAGGCTAAGCAATAATAAAAGTTATACTTAGCTCTTGTAGCAATTTTGTTTTTATAAACAACCACAAAAAACAGAGGATCTTGTTATAAATAGTGCATCTCTACTACTTATACTTCCATCATTGGTAAATGCACACATCTTGGATTAGTTCTTGATCTATCTTTAAGATCAGAGAACCAGAATTACATGATAGCCAGAGGTGGAAAAGTATCTACATGTACAAGAAATAGAAAAATCTTTTCAGATCAGGATTACAGTCATCCATCTTTCCTTTCATATGCATTACACATGAACAACACTAGTTTGTGTCAATAGCTAAATATTATAAGTATCTTGTTCATTTACACTCAATGCTAAATTCAGAAGCCTGAGTTGAAATTGAAAATCCAAATGTTGGACATGATCTACAAGAACTAAAATATATATGCACAAAACTCATGAGACGTCTTGCCTACAAATCAAATCTCCCCAAGTGGCATGATATGATGTGTGTATGTATATCTTTATGATTGAAATTGTAGAAGGTTTTCATGACCAGACTGCAATCTTGCTACCCAAATACCTTGGTAGCCAAACACTCAAAAGCAGACTCCCTGAATTTCTCTTCATTTCTTCCTAAAACCTTCTCCTAAGGCAAATTTCTCGTTGGGGTTGTTTGTCGTGCTGCAAGTCAAACTACATTCCAAGTCCAACTAAGGGGTGGACCAGCCCGCATGTTTGGAGGTCCATAGTTGGACTGCAAGTCAAGCTGCAAGGCCCTAGCAGCTCAGCTTGTAATTGCCATAGCCTGGATTGCAGCCAGCTACATGACAAGCTGACACACCTTTTCCTCCATCCATGAACTCTTCCACCCTCACCTCCCAAGTATGTACACTTAAGCACACCCCTTCCTCCCATCCATTCACTTCTCGCCCCTTCCCCTCAAGTCCTATGCTTCGATGCACCTCCTGCTCTAAATGGATCCCTTGTCATGCCCTCCTCCTAATCCCTCCTCCCTCGCTGCCAGTGGCTGCTGTAAGAGCCTCAGCGCAAACCAGTCCAAGATCCTGACCCAGCCCATTTTCTTCCTGAACTCTTCTCCATCTTCTAGCTTGGTTGAGCATCAGGCCCCCTCCTTGTCAAGCCCTCCTCCCAAACTCCCTCCCTCACTGTAAGCAACTGCCAAACAGAACCTGGCACCGACCAATCCAAGATATCAGTCCCCAGCCCTGATTCTCCTTAGCCCCTTGTCTATCTTCCAAGGCAGTAGAGTGGTAAAGCACCACCCACCCTCCCCACCATGCCCTCCTCCATATTCTCTCCTCTCTCACTGTTGACAAGTGCCTAAAACGCCCTGGTGCGAACCATTCCAGGACCCCAGCCCCCAGAATTGATCTATCCATGGCCCCTCTTGTCCTCACCCTCTTCCCTCCACTTCTTTCATCCTCCTCTCTCCACCCTCCACCTACAAGGCTCCAAAAAGCCTCTTATGGTGCCGTTTGGTTGCCTACAATTCAATTGCATGTAATTCAATTATTGGCAACAATTCAATTACCAATGATTGGAATCATAGTTGCAGAAAGAGGCCTTCTTTGGTTGTCTGTAACTGAAAACTGTAGATGCAATTACAGCTGCCTGGTTGTTTGATGTGGAAAGAGATACAATTACCTTATAATTAGGATGGTAAGCTTTACCCCTTGAGAAATAGGGGACGATTCATCATATTATTTTTATCATTATAATAGAGAAGTAATATTGCTAATACCAAGGTTATTTTTATCATTACAATAAAAAAGTAATATTTTTCCACAAAACGGGATGCCTCTACTGTCCTGGCCCATCCTAGCAACTATCCCTATCGAGCATCTATTTCTTTGTTTGTTTGTCTGTTTGTTTTTTTCTTTCCTTTATTCGTTCTTTCTTTTCTTCTTCCTTTCTTTCTTCCTTTTCCTTCTTATTTCTTTCCCTTCTTCCTTCTTTCCTTTGTTTTTCCTCTTCCTTCCTTACTTTGTTTCCTTCTTCTTCTTTCCTTCCTGTCTTTTTCCTTTTCTTCTTTCTTTCCTCTTTCTTCTTTTTTCTTGTGTGGATGGGTTTTGGAGTCCCATCCCCATCAATCCCATTTTCTAGCAGGAATAGGACAAGATGACCAAGACACTCCCCACCTATTGTGATTTAAAACATTAGCTATTACACTATGATTGGATTAGAATAAGAATAATTATTATATTAATTATATGAATATAAGATAATTTGCTATTATAATAAGGACATGTTTTTTTATCAATTCTAATTATTAGTATGCCATCATATATAGATTATAAATAATAATTATAATTACTATATATTATTATATATTGTTATATATTATTTATTGTATGCAATTATAATCATTACTATACCATTATACAGATTATAATATTAGAAAAATTGTAATAATAAAATAATATTGTGCAGTATCTTAATATTCTAATAATATTCTAATCATAATATATTATTATGATACTCTAACGATATTAAATATCATATAGTTTACTACTATTAAAATGTAACATTATTATAATAACATTATATTATAATATTTTAATTTTATTATAATTTTATAATTATATTATAATATAATAAAATAATAATAAGATATTATCACAATATAATAATAAATAATATAATATACATTGAATATTATTAATATTGCTATTTGTAATAATATTATAATATTAATTCAATAACAATATTATGTTATTATTGTTATTACCTTAATTACAAGAATACCATGGAAAAGGAGAAGGGAAACAAACAGATTGGTGAAGGAACCCCTTTTAAAGGGCTTTCTTAAGTACAATATTCCTCAGAAGTGCAACTAGTTTTAGTTGCAATACCAGTTACAGGTTTTGGAGTTTTTCTTTTAATAGCTGAACCACAACCTACAAATATAGGCAACCAGATAGCCACTAAATACACAATAGGACTCCCAAGGATAAGATGTCTGTTTAGACATTTACTAAAATTGGAACAACACTCCCGGAACCAACCACCCCACACTGCTCATCTGGTGTCTGGTCTTCTTTTTTCCTTACCACATGCATGACATGTGCAAGATACTAGGGCATCCACACTCGCAACAAAAACACACATATATACACAAGGTGGGGGGGGGAGAGAGAGAGATCCTGTCTTTTTTTTTTTTGTCACAGAGAGAGAGAGAGAGATCCTATTGACCTAATTTTGAATCAAATCCAAGCTACTGAATATGACCTACTAGCTTTAAAGCTGCTTACAGCATATGAATTTGAAGATACCGAGACCATAGTCAAAAACGAGCATTGTAGATGCCTAGACCATAGTCAAAAACGAGCACTGTGTTGTATTTATTTAAACCATCAATTTTCACATGATGCGTAGGCTTGAGGTCTCCAACCTCAATGATGTTTAGTCCAGAGATCGCAAACCACATTCAACAGCTCAGATCATCAATGCTAGACTCCAACCTTCTGATGGCATTTTATGATGTACTGACTTTAGAACAACTTGGTGCATTAGATAAGGGTTCCAAAAACATGTGACTTCCATACATTCACTCATTACAGTTTTTACAAAGATTTAGCTCTTCTTAGAAAGATTACTCAAAAACAACAAGAAAATTGTGATATAGAAGCAAAACTCAAAAATCTAATTTCCACTTAAACAAGGTTAGAAACATTACTCATTCCTTTCCATAATAAGTATAAAATAGCTGATCACATGGCAGTCTATCATTTATCTTGACCAAGACTGTTCTTCCTTTTGAGTGAATTGCTATGTACTTAAGTACCATTTTACATTTAAAGAACAAAGATACATAATAATGGCACAAATAGTTTTGACAAGGCTTATTGTCTTATCCATTAATAGTTTTGAATTTCATTAATAATTGATACAAGAAGAAACCTCATGACCAGACATGTTAGCAATGACTAATAAGATTACAAAAGCATAGATCATCAAGGAGCAAAAATTTCAGAATTACTAGAGAATGGCAACAAAGGGGAAATGGCAAACATAGACCATATAGTCAAGCAAATTACTTGGCACAAAGTTATGTCACAGCTAAAAAGTAGTTACCCTCTAGCTCCCGCACATTCCAACATCTGATAATGTGCGTCAGGGGTTTTCCTTCAGAACAAGTATTTCCCTCTTTTTGTTACATGCATTATTCTCAACTTAGTTTTTGTACCTTCATTCGAATATCTGAAAAAGGGGACTCAATTTCTTTCCCACATGGAGGCTTTCATTTGCAAGTTGAATTAATTTCCCATTAACAAATATGCTTCAACAAAGATCTGGAAATGAGCTTAAG
This sequence comes from Elaeis guineensis, assembly GCF_000442705.2. Classification (NCBI taxonomy): domain Eukaryota; kingdom Viridiplantae; phylum Streptophyta; class Magnoliopsida; order Arecales; family Arecaceae; genus Elaeis; species Elaeis guineensis. The sequence continues at coordinate 26,844,191 of NC_025999.2, forward strand.
ACAGGAAAGCATCCATTCAAAAATGTATCCAAGCATATAGCAAGTAATAATAGTACCAGTGGGATCCTATTTAACTTAGTTATTTGGTTTCAAGCCAAAGGTACATCCAACTAAAACCTAACAGCTGAAATCCTTGCAGCATTGCAGCTGCTACTATGATCTGTGACATCAGAGTCTTCACAAATCAATTTTTATCCATCCTTATAAAGACTTATTAAAATATCTGCCACAGCACAAAATGTGGAACTGAACTGAAATGAATCCATGAAATGCCTTGTGATCAGAATTTCTTACATGTCAAGCATGCTCAAGGCATGGATATTTATATAATTGTGTTCTATAATTTCAAGTAGATAATTTCTAGTTTGGAGAGGATGTCATTATGTTTGATTTTACATTATCAAAAAGCAAAAGATCTGTTTAACATCTTCTGGAACAACTAAAATGGAAAATTTAAAGTGACATTCTTCTAGTATCATTTTGAAACATTTATTTATTTGAAGAAAACTACTCTTTATTTATTTTTGCAGAAACTAGTGTTTTGGACTTTACCGCACCATTATGCACCAAATGCTATATAGAGATGCACACATGACATATGTTGATGCATATGTAAAGACATCCTTGTAGTAGTCATGACCACAAACTATAATGGTCCATTAACTGATTTCAGAAGAGGGAAAAAAAAGAGCTGTACTTCTTTTCTGCGAAATACCATTTTTCTAAAGGTTTGTCAAGAATGGCTACAGTACAAGTTTCCAAGCAAAGTGATATCTGCTGTCAATAGAACTTCGGCAGAAATTATGCCCAGAAATTAATAAATCCATGGCTGCAAAGCAATTCAAAGTTTTCTTGGAACTTCGTTACTCCACTTGGGAACACTGACAAGATGATAGAAATTTGAGTATTATAAACTTCCACTTGGGAGCACTAACAAGATGACAGAAACTTGAGAATTATAAGCTTTTTAAAAGTTTTTACTGCCAAAGCAAGAAAGAATTAAATAGTTGATTCTAATTGTTGTTCATGTGATGTGGCTCGTGACAATTGATTGCCTGACTCTCCATTGGTCTGCACATGGACCCTACTTGGCCTCCTAAGGAGATGAAGTAACTAGGCTGACTGTTCCCATGAGAGCAGAGTCATGTTTTTATTTCTTTTTCTTTTTCTATTCCTTGACATTGTTGACAAAGAACATAAGGATAATGGCCGGCAGCTTTTTTCCCTTATCAAGTTTCCTTCTTTTTTCCGAAGATATGAATTGTAAACCTTTTTCTTATTACATTAAGTCCTATAAGGACAACGTAACAAGCAGTTGGAGCATTCTGATACTAAAGACAGAGCATGCCAGCTGGGAGATAGTTATGCGCCCCCGGCCCCCCCCCCCCCCCACCACCCTCTCTTTTTCCTTCCCATCATCCATATTATGTTCTAGAAAAAGAGGATCTGATATGTGTTATCCTATTGCACAGACTGATAAAGTTGCATATACGTGTTTGTCGTAGAACTCTGCTTTCCTGCCACAGAGGTTTAATCACTACAGCACTTTAAGACCTCCCTTGTTCCTCTTAAATCACTCAAAACCATAAAAGGTTCCACACATCTGCTATAACCCCTAAAATCCCATTGCCTCATTTTTTTTTTTCAATCTCCTCCCTAGATCCTCTGAAATCACTCAAAACTCCAAAGATTCCACATATCAGCTATAAACCTTAAAATCTCAATGATCCATTTTATATTCTAAATTTCTAATATTTCCCAGTATTTGCCAAGATCTTGGAAAGACCTAATATTATGCAGATAAAACCAGTGGCTGGTATGATGATTTGTCCCCTAAACAGTGCCAGATCATCATACAACTCCCTCTAACGGAACTGATAATACATATTTTCATTCTTCTCTGCGGCACTACTTCTGTTCCTAGGGGCCATGGCATTCAAGGAATGTAAAGTAGCTTTAGGGAGATCAATTGAGTTACAAAGAACGCAACCCTTCCAATAAGTTGCTACATATGTTTATTGCTGCCATATAATCTCGAGAGAAGGTCTCAAGCTGATCATTCAACAAACTATCAGACAACATAGTAGAGAAAAAGAGATAACAGTTTAAAGAAAGGAAGGGAAAGCAAGTGAGAACGGGACTATAAAGGTTGACTCTGATACCCAACTGTTGCAAGACCACTTGAAGATGGTATGTAGCGCATGGGGACCTAGTGAAGGATTGAATTAGGTGGACGCACTGTGAATATGGTTTCAACCAGGTGATTGTGAAACTTGACATCAAAATGGAGCAAAGACCATCTCTAAATCAATTGCTAATAGATGTGTGAAGATTATCATGGAGCACCAATGTCATCTCTTTTTCCATCAGCAATAGCAGACACAGAGACTTAACAACTTATTTTGTTGTGATGAATGCAACATATATTACTATAAGTAGAACATGATTATTTGACAAGGATGTAATTTGGAACAATCAGCTTAACTTTTGCACTTCTACACAGCCTACAAATTCATGCTTGTACGCAGGAGGATATGGTAGTAATTATACTTCAAGAACCTTAGGCATAACCATTAAGATTACAGCCTATGAATCTTTTGAGACCAAAGGAGGTCTCAGTTCGTATCAAAAATAGATAGAAGAACAAAAGAAAGCATCTCTGAACTCCAGGATGGATCCTTCTCAACTTGAGGGAGTCTGATGTACCCCCAATTTGGAACTAGCAAGCTTATATGAGGAATAAATTTTTGCAGAAATCGGACTTAAGGAATCTTAGTCTCATTGGGAAATATCTATCTGAGGTTCACAAGTTGTGCTCCATGGTTGTTGGCCAAATTCCCATATTTTTAAGGCTAAAACCTGTTGAAACTTCGGTTAAAATTTAGTAATAGATTCATTTCATCCTTTGATGCCATAGGAGAACTTTAATTAGATCAAGGGTCTGGATTAAATGTTCTCTAAGACTAATAATCTCAAGAATCTATATAACTAGCTAGGAAAAGGGTTCTAAGCTGCATTTTTCAAGATTAAGAATTATTGAATTTATCTTGATGACTTGAATAATTCCACTTCTCAACTCTCTTCTTGTTCTTCTTCAATCTTCTATCTACTATCTTCAGGAGTTCTTCACAAAAATTCTAAGGGCTGCATGCTCATGGCACCAGCAATCTCTTCTCTAATGTTCCCAACATGACGTAAATCCTCTTTCAATTTTCAGCATCACAAATCAACCATCCATGATGGACCATAGGATGATCCTTTTTCACATTTTGCCCTTATCTCTCAGCTATGAAATAGAATATAATCAAATTAGATCAAGCTTTGTTTTCCTTTTCAGGACCACAAGGCTTGTTTATCCCAAACAACTTATCAGCCAGCATATATCACAGGATATGTTAACACAAAGCCACAGGGTTCATATATCTTAGTATCATTAAGACCATAAAAACTTCAAGCACAAGTCACTCTTATGGCTCTTGTTAGGAATTTATTACCCACCAGCAAAATGTTATTACTATTGATGTAAAAGAAGGATAAAATTAATCATAACTCTCAAGATTTACTCCAATAGTTGAGGCAGACTCTATACATCTTTCTTGCCAATCATCCATTCAAACTTAGGCTTTGTCCCCTTGTTTATTTACTTTTTGAGACAACTTTAAGCCCCACTTCTTCATGGAACACCCTTGAATCTCAGTTGACTCACAAATTACCATCGAAATAAGCTCTCTATCACTTACATGCTACGTAGACATTACCATCTCAATTCGCTACCAATCTGATACATACCTATTCCAAAGTCAAAATTAGATGAATGCTTCATTGTTTTGGGATTAACAACCAAAAAGGAACAAGAGATGCTTGATTAGATCTAGGGTAGAGGACAAAAGTTTGGGAGCTTTGGGTGATAAACTACTCTTTGTATGACAGAAGTTCTATATGACATTGTAGCTTGTAAGCATGATGAATCTGAAGCAAGTATAGTGGAAAATCCTCCACTAAGTACTTGGGATTGCCATAGTGGATGATAAAATCAAGCAACATAATTGGTATATAGTGGTTGAGGAGTTGGACATGTCCCTTTCACTATATTTTGCAGAAGAATCATCTTTCTAATTTCTGAAATTTTTATGACTAGTCTGCACACTTTATGTTTGTTCTCCAAATGACCTACCCAATATGTCACCAAGTTAAAATTTTAACAACATATCATTTATGAGTAAAAGGGTTAGCTTTTGAATTTGACAAAGTCGTATACCTTATCTCCAGAAAGACTGCATGGAATAAAAAAAGGAAAATGCAGGTTACGAGCCTAGATATTCATAATAAATCATCACTGAATAGCTTCAATAAAGAGGTAGCAGAATACCACCAAGTGGCAAGTCTTAATTAATCTACAACATGCAAGAGGTTCAAGTGTTACCTTTTGGCAACAGATACACACAAGTGGACCAAATGTAAAACCCAAGTCAAGAGAGTTAACATGTCTTGCACTCTCTCAACTTGGAAACAGAAGTCCGAAATGCGAATCAAGCACAAAGTGAATGTTACATTAAAAAAATCCTATGAAAATTAGGGATCACAACTATATATGTAACATATACATGCAATATCATTTCATTCATACCCCAATATTATTGTGATCCCATAGCTTGTGAACTCCGTAGTCCACTGCCTGCAGCAAACAACCAATTTACTAGTCAGACACAAGAAGTAACCAGTTTGTCATTTGATAATACGAAACAATGTATGCATAATCAAGATAAATCATCCAAAACATGGCCCTGCATGCAAAAGATTGATTCTTTCATGAGTAAAAATTAATAAATGGGAAAACAAAACTATAGCACTCTTTCATGTGTCAAAGTCACTAGCCTGACATGTTGCAATCCTTATCTAATGTAGCCCATCTGATTCCATTCTTAATCCATAAAGGGAACAAGAGAGATATTTAAGAAATGGAGGTGGTGTATTTCCTAAATAAAATATAGATTTTTATGATAAAATAATGAATGGGAAATTTTGTCAAGAAACTCATGGATTCCTTTGCTCGCGTGCGTGCACTCATATATAATGTGCCAGACATTTCTATACATTGGCTTTTAAAATACCATGGTTGTTAACCTCATACAAAGAAAGCAATCACATATAAGATCTCAATTTAAACTACATTTGGTAAAATCAAAACTAGAACACTGAGAAAAAAAAATGATCAAAAAAGGCACAATGAACAAATTTGTTAAAAACTCATGCCTAATTTATACAATCAAGCTCTTAATTGGTAACCAGAAGAAAACAACTACAAGTTCTCAATTGAATTGCAGTAACTTCTAGATCATTTTCATGCACAATTTTTTTCTAACATGTAATATCTTTTTTAATCTACATGGACACCAGGACTTATTTTAAAAAGGCAAATCCATGCAAGGTTATTTTGGAATTAGTGCATCTCTTTCTTTTTTTTCTTTTTTTTTTGGTGGAAAGGAATTTGTGCAACATCACAAAAAAGATCTTGCTTTCAAGCTACACAGACAGTTGTAAATGTTCCAAAAACACGATCACTGCATGAAATCTTCGAGTCCTTTCTCTACGATCGATTCGATTGGAATCCATGATAAAACGGAATGAATCGCAGGTTCTCACTCGATTTTCAGCAATTAATGTAAATAATTACATGTACAAAAAGAAAAGATAAATCATTGAGTAATGGAAAGCATGAATCAACTCCACATGGCCAGGTCAACTTCTTGCATCAGATCCAATCAAGAAAACCCAAAATAAAGTCGAATAGGTAATAATTCTATAAAGCAAGCTAGATGAACGCTATCAAATACGAATAACTAGCGGATCCAAGGGGCGGGGAGAAGCCGATCGGCAAAGTCCCTACCCGTTCTCCGGCGAATGCGCCGGCCACGACGAAGGTGACGTAGACGGAGTTCCGGCGCATCAGGACGCGGTAGAGTCCGTCCCAGATACCCATGGAATGAAGATCGCTTCCCTCTCTATGCGCTTCTTCCGAGCACCTCTTGAGGTAGGGCGGCTGGCACTCTCCGAGAGGTCGGAATTCTAAACACGGATGCCAGGTACTCGATCTGACTCCAGTATTTGTCACGTGCGGTGCACGTATTTACTCAAGGTTAAAAAAAACACGTGCGGTGCATGCATTTCTTAGGTGCCTTTGGACCTTTTCTTTTTTTTTTTAATTTTAACAAACAAAACTTTAATAAACTTTAATTTTCTATGTTTTAATTTTTAAAATATAAATATATTTTATATAATTAATTATTTTTAATACAAATATAGCGATATTGGGAAATGTTGTAATAATCAAAGTAGTGGAGGCTACGGTGGCAGGCACGGTTGATGGAAGTAGGATGGAGGTGTCAATGTAGGAACAAAAACCATATGGATAGGCACTATATAGAAGATCATATAAGATGGAACTTTTTTTATGTCACGATTTTTTTTTATTATCTTAAAAAAAACTCAAAAATCAAATATAGGTATTTTTTTTATTATCTTAAAAAGAAAACTCAAAAATCAAATATAGGTAAGAGGATTCCTACTAACATAGTCTGTTAGTTTCATAACTTTAAAAAATAAAAAAAGAAAAAAAATTGTATGTGCCAAGAGAGATCCTCCAAGAGGAGAGACCAACTGTATCCTCTTTCTTTTTCATCAAGTCTCTCCATTTATCCTCTTCTTTATGAAGGCATCTCTTTCATCTGTGAGATCTTCCTCCTGTATCCCTTTTTGCTTCTCCAAATTTTATTTTTTTTTCAAGATCTTTGCATCTAAGAGTTTATGAAATTTAAAGAATGGTATGGACATAATTTCTTATATTAGGCAAAGCTAGAATGTTATCTTTATCACTTTGTTAAATTTTTTCTCCTTTTTTCATAAACTATACTGGAGAAAAATTTGAAGACTCGAGAGATGAGATTTCAAGTTCTAGCACAAGTCCTATTCAGGATGCCAAGCTTTCCACACCAAAAACTATGATATTAGTTGAATTAATTTCTATATTTCATCTCTTATTTGAAATGCTAAATTAAATTACTCTATATGCACAAATATTTATATCTTACTTAGTATTTATACAAATACATGCAACATATTCAAATGATACATACTTATATCAAGCTAAAATAATATAATAAGAATGACTGCATCCATAATTTTCCTGATGCAAATCTTATTATTTATTAATCCATATTCAAAAATTTATTGATATACATATCTAGTATCATGAATATAGATAAGTTATTGGTTAAGTTAACTATAATTACCAAGATACTACTTTTAAATGCATAACTATAGTAGTTATAATTATTTTAGAGGACTTAACATGTTGTTTTTTCTGAATTATTTGATGTTCATAGATATCCATCATGATGAAAGTTTATTACAAAAGATAGTTAGTTCACATTCAAACTTAGAAGTTGATATAGTATTTACTTTAGAAGAAAAAGCATATAAATTTTATAATGCACAACGAAGAGAGTTGGTTTTGGTGTTTGTAAGGATCACCGTAGGATTAGAATGATGGAACCTTACAAAGTAGAATATTTCTGTGCTATAAAGAAGGTTTGCATGCGACTCATCCTATATATATAACTAAGAAACCACGAGCCATCAAAAGAACAAATTGCATGGCTTATGTTGAATTCAAAATTGATCATAAGAATTTATGGGATATGAGTAAAGTTAGCATTAATCATAATAATCATCTAATAATTTCTGACAAATATGTTAAAGTCACATCACAAACTGCTCCCATTCATATGATGGTTATTGATCAGATAAAAAGAGCTGGAGTGAGTCCTTCACAAGCTTACCATTTTTTTCAAAAGATCCCAAGCTATCAAATATGTTGGATTTACAAAAATTAATTACTTTAATTATTTACATACAAAAAGAGTGAGATAACTTAAGGTTGGAGATGCATAAATTCTCTTAGATTATTTGAAGAGTCGATAGAAAAAAAAAATCCTTCATTTTATCAGCTATATAGGTCGATGAAATAGGGCAAATAGCTATTTCTTTTGGATAAATGGGCAATCAATTATGGACTATGCATATTTTGGGGGTGTGGTTTTATTTAACACTACTTTTAAGACAAACAAATATGAAATGGCATTTGTTGTGTTTCTTGGTATTAATTATCATAGGCAGAAGGTTGTGTTTGTGGCAATTTTATTATTTATAAAATAATTGATTTATTTGTTTGGTTATTTAGAACCTTTACAGCTATATTGCCTGGGAAACAACATACTAAATCAATAAATATATATCATTCTCTTAATATTAATGATATTTATCCTAATATATCTTGATTAATCTGTATGAATATCTATTCAATATATTATTCATGTGTTAGGAATCAGATTTGAATAGGTGACATGAGGATTTTCGGTTCCAAAAATAATCTTCACAGATTAGTGTGCTGCCATGTGGAGGACTATTAAAATGGCCCTATCCAATCATGCCACCGTGTGTGTATATGCATATATTTAAAAATATTGTGAAATTTTTTTTTCATATATATTCAAGTCATTTCAGATTTCAAACTAAGTTCAAAACTTATATATATAAATGCCGCCCTATGGAATATTTTCAATCACGATGGAAAAGCCTAGTTAAAAATTATATATTCGAGAAAAAGTGATGAATGAATGAATTATATGAAGTACAAGAGAAATGGACTTTAGTATATCATCAAGAGTCCTTTTATACTAATATGATAACAATACAATGAAGTGGGAGTATGAATAGTTATTTCAAAAGCTTTTTCCACAAAATATTATCTCTTTCAAAGTTTATAGAAAGTATGAGAAAACAATAAATCTATTTTGAGAGAAGAAATTATATAAAAATTTTAAATTAAGACCAACAAAATCAATTGTCTATATCCATAGACTACCTATATTAATAGAAGTAGTCGAAAAATATATAATGCACATTTATAGCAATTTTAAAGAGGGGTTCGGAGCCAATTTATATGTCTTTATGAATATACAGGATACAAGAGTGGCAAGTATATTTATGAGATTACTCCATCAAATAGTTATTATTGGATTCTGGTCACACAGTGAAATATAGATTTTAAAAATTTTTAACATGCATAAAAAGAGTTTTAACATTTAAAACCAGCATACCAGAACTAAAACCCTAGAATCACCTTGTAAACTCCAATCAAATCATTCAAGATGCAATAGGATAGAAATTATACTTCCTAAAGAAAATAATCAGATGATAAAATAATCTCCACAAGACTCTAAAGTAGAAATCCTCCAATATTGATCTACACAAAAGATGATCAAGATCCTTCCTAACCGAAATAGTACTGTAGCCTTTCTTCACAAGAATGCTATCGATGTCATTCTCCAAGAATGAATCATATCACTATTTATTTGCCTTTGATTCCTCTACTAAGACCATGCCAAGAATATCTTTTCAAGAGATCTCATCATATAGAGTTTGGTCTTGTATTCCAACACATGAAAAAATCAAACCCTAAGTCAAGCAGCCCTCACTTGCCTTTTTTTCTCTTCTTCTCTCTCTTTCTATTTTTTCCTCTCTTCTTTTTCTTAATTTTTTTCAAATTTTTTTGCTTAATTCTCACTTATCCCACACCCAAATGCCAGGATATCTGCTTCAAAATCCATAGGGGGCTTCTCTTATAAATAGAAAATGAAGAGGTGTATGGGTCTCCCAAGGGATGCCAACTCTTGGTGCTCCACTTTCTCACATGAGGAAATAAATCGTCATGCAAGAATAAATAGTGTGGAGGAGTCTCAAGTATAGAAAAACTTCTTCTCTTCCACACCCATAAATATCATATATTAATGATATGTGAAAGAAATAAATGAAGTAGAAAATAGAGAGATGTATTAAAAGAAAGACTCTTTTTTTACCACACCCATAAATTTTGGCATTGAATTTAGGTGGGTAACATGGAAAACCTCTTTCACATATGAAACACTTCTATATAAAGATAAGAAACTAATTAAATATGGACCTAATCTAATTAGGTTCAAGACAATATGTTAAGTCTAGCTAAAACACTTTGAACTAATCAAATTGGGAACTTGGGTTAATACAATGTGCTAGCATATCAAATTAACCTTTAGAACTTACAATAAGCTCAAATAAAATTAGACTAAGATCAAATTTCAAAGTGTGCAACCAATTGGATTCCAAATCTAGCCAGCAGTGGATCCAGGCTCTTGGTCTAACCCTAATCTGATTAGATTAGATCAACCTAATTGCACCAATTAATTAAATTTTTTTCTAATTAATTTTTAAATTAATTTTTTTTAATTCTTATGAGTCCATAAGTCAAGATTAACATCTAGCAACATATCATAACTATCTAAAAGAGATGAAATTTGATGAAAATACTAAAATTATCCTTCAATGATAAATTATCTGTAATTTAATCTTTCAGTCATACAACACCCAGATGAGCAATAGGTATGAAATCATATCAAAATCAAATACTCATCTATATGTATCTTGATCAGAAAATGATGATTCAGTTGATGATATATTAGAAATCTCTTTCTAATTATCATCCTGTTTTGGCCAAAGACTTTTCGAATCATCATCCTGTGAGATCATATAGGATGTTCGCTCTCCTTTTTAGGAGTGACCGATCCCTTATTGACCAATAACAACCTCCATACATACTTCACCATATCCAAAATACCCTATACAAGGATCAAAGAATCAAGCTAGAAATGAACCAAAATATGAATTCATATACACAAGGTACCATGATGATCTCAGGTCTAAGGATCACTTGCACAACTCTCACTAGAGAATAATCAGCTGACATGCAAATAAGGCTCCATCGAATATTCTCTCTAGATCAATTCAGTGAACTCATTCTCTAATGAGCACCCACATCCTTGTATTAGTGTCATCCACAAGTGGTTGTGAGATCAACCATCCTCTCCATCGAGTATACATAGGATGTGTCAGTCTTTCCGATATTATTGATCCCTGACTCAATAAATCAATGACTAAAAATATTTTAGATCAGGACTATCAAGAATTTAGATCTCACTGGCATAATCTCATCATGATCCTAAAATCATTATCCTAATCTATGGAGTTCATTATAATCTTAAACAAGTATAAGATATAGCATATAATAAATTAAAGATGTCTAATTTTATTAATAAATAATATCAAATATATGAGTTTGAAAGATAAAATATAAAAAAAATATTCCATTGCATCACGTATGCGATTGACTTGTAGGGCATTATTCTTTCAATCTCCTACTTGCACTAAATCTAATTGTCCCTATACTTTATGTCCATGCAATCTAGGTGCAGTCAAACTACTGCAACGACAAGATCTTAGTGAATGGATCTGTTATATTATTTTTGGTGTCAACTCGCTCAACGATCACATCGCATCTTTTGACTATCTCTCGAATGAGGTGGAACCACCTTAGGATGTGTTTGGATTTGTGATGAGACCTTGATTCCTTGACTTGAGCAACTGCCCCAGTATTATCACAATAAAAAGGCATTGGTTGTTCAATTTTAGGAACTACATCTAACTTTGAGATGAGTTTTTTCATCCAGACGACTTTTTTAGCAGCCTCACTAGCAGCAATATACTCGATCTCAATGACTGACTCAGCAATAGTTTACTGTTTGAAATTTTTTCAATTTACTGCGCCACCATACAGAGTAAATACATATCCAGATATAAATTTGCTATCATCCAAATCAGATTGAAAATTAAAATCAGTAAAGCCTTTCAGTTTTAAATCAGATCCACTATATATAAGAAAAATATCTCTAGTCCTTCTCAAGTACTTGAAAATATTTTTCACAGCTTTCCAATGATCATCTTCTAGATCTATCTGAAATCTGCTTACAATATCCAAAACATAAGCCACATCAGGCCTGGTACACACCATAGCATATATAATCGATCCTATAGCCGAAGCATAAGGAATAGAACTCATTTTATTTCTCTGTTTAAGTGTCTCAGGAGACATCTTCTTAAAAAGTTGTATGCCATGACTCATGGGTAAGTAATCTCTTTTACTTCCCTCCATATTAAACCTCTTCAACACAAGATCTATGTACCTAGACTAGGACAAGCTAAGCATCTTTTTCAATCTATCCCTATAGATCTTCATACTAAGTATATAGGATGCTTCACCCAAATCTTTCATGATAAATTTTTGTGAGAGCTATATTTTGACCGATTGCAACATAGGGATGTCATTCTCAATGAGTAGTATATTATCCACATATAAGATCAAGAAGATAATGGTACTTTCACTAATCTTCTTATACATACATGATTCATTCATATTTTTGATAAAGTCAAACAATTTGACTGTCTCATCAAAATAGATGTTCTAACTCCTCGATGCCTGTTTTAATCCATAAATAAATTTCTTTAGTTTGCATACTTGATTTGCCCTCTCACTGGAGATAAATTTCTCTGACTGAGTTATATAAACTTTTTTCTCAAGATTTTTATTGAGAAAAGCAGTCTTAATATCCATTTGTCAGATCTTATCATCATGATATGCAACTATAGCAAGCATAATCTGAATAGACTTGAGCATGGCTACAGGTAAAAAGGTTTCTTCATAGTCAATAGCTTGTCTTTGTCTTAAAATCTTTTGCTACTAGCCTAACCTTATAGGTCTCTACCTGGGCATCTCTCTAATCTTCTTCTTGAAGATCCATTTTTGCAGTCTATTGGAGTCACCCTCAGGCGTATCAATCAAAGTCCAAACTTGATTGGCATACATAGAGTCCATTTCAAATTTTATCGCTTCAAGCCATCTGTTAGAGTCACTACTTATGACTGCTTCCGAATAGGTCATGGGATCATCATTCTCAATAATGTGTGATGAGTTGTTATTCTCAATGATAAATCCATACATGAGTGGTACATTACACACTCTACCTGACCTTCCAAGAAGAAGTGTGTGTTGTGGCTGTGCCTCAATAATGGGCACATAAGGTTGATGATCAACTTATGGACTCTTCACATGTTGCTTCTGGATAGATTGTAGGTCTTAAACTTCCTCAAATTCAACTGTCCTCCCACTTTCTCCTTTTTGGATGAACTCTTTCTTCAAGAAAGTGACATGCCTACTAACAAACATCTTTTGTTGAGTAAGATGGTAGAAGTAGTATTCTATATTCTTCTTAGGATAACCTACAAACCTGCATTTATCCGACCTAGCACTTAGCTTATATTTTTTAATATTCTTGACATAAGCAAAATAGTTCCAAATCTTAAGAGACTTAAGATTAGACTTTCTATCTCTCCATATCTCATTGGAGTACTAGAGACAGATTTACTAGGTACCCTGTTTAAAATATATGCGACAGTCTCTAGGGCATGACCCTAAAAAGAGATTGAAAGATTTGTGAAGCATATCATGGACTGCATCATATCTAATAACGTGCGATTCCTTCTTTCCACAATATCATTTAATTATGGAGTATAGGGAGAAGTCTATTAAGAGAGAATTTTATTTTCTTTTAAATGATCAAGAAACTTACTAGTTAAGTATTCGTCTTCTCGATCAGATCAATGAGTTTTAATACTCTTATCAGTTTATTTCTCAACCATTCTTTAGTACTCAAACTTATCAAAAGCTTTAGATTTGTATTAAATATATATATTCAAACCTAGATAAATCATCAGTAAATATGATGAAGTAAGAGGATCCACCTCTGGCCTGAGTCGATATTAGACTACAAACATCAGTATGTACTATATCTAAAATATCACTCGCCATATCTTCATGTCCAATAAATAGAGTCTTGATCATCTTACTCATAAGATAAGATTCACAAGTTTCATATGATTCAAAAATTATAAAAATTAAATAATTTTTTTTTGTATAACTTGTTAATCTTTGACTCATTGATATGACCAAGTCGGTAATGCCAGAGGTATATGACATTCATATCTTTTTTCTTTCTTTTCTTTATTTGATTAACATGAAGAATATTATCATTAAGTGACTAGAATAAAAGATTATTATCAATAAAAGTATTTCTATAACATTCATTAGAAAAATAAACAGAGCAACTATTGCCCTTTTCTTTTATTTCAAAATCTTGTTCCAGCAACATAGGTACAGAAATAATATTTCTAATAATATTATGGATATAATAATAGTCTTTCAATTCTAAAATTTTGTCCGAAGATAACTTCAACAGCTTGGTTCCTATGGCTTCAGTCTGGATGGACTCTCTACTAGCGTCGAACAGTACTTGTTAGAAAATATTTTTTAAAATCAATCGTTTGGATGATTGTGTTCATTTTATAATATGTATATGAATTATTTATCAATAAATAAAAATTATTATAACATCTTTCATCACAAAGTTACATCTTTCTTACTAGAACTCATGTTGTGATGAAGTCCTTGGAACTATAATGTAATCGGTAAAGAAAGATTTATCAAATAGTTTTTAAACATGTTGGTGACCAAATAATATGTCATTAAAGAATGATGATGTTTATCGAGTGAAAGTCATTGTTTGCTATATAGATTGATTGTCCTCTTGATCAAAGAGTGTGGAGATACTGGTATAGCATACAGGTGAGATGTAGGAGTACATCGTCACTGAATAAGTGAGTTACCTGCTGAGCACTCTGCTATCGAAAGCAGCTCGCGACGCATATGGACATAAGTATCTCTCAAACCTGATATCATCATAGTGACTTGCAAGTAACTCACTGTATTTTAGTACCAGACTATCTGCATTTCTAATGCAGTGACAGAAGGTAACTAGGTATAGTCAAGTACTTACGAAGTCTGTATATGGATCAACATGAAATTGACTCCTCCGAATCATAGGAGCTAATGCATCACTATATTTTAATTTAATAAAATTTTGACCAGGATAATCTATATGATAGATTTGAAAGGTTAGAATACAATGTGGATGATTCTTTCAGGGTTGACAGTTTGACCTTAGATCATTCTAAAGCATTCAAGGTCAAAGAGATGAATTATGCGGTAACCATATGCATAGATTCTTGAATATTATCTTATAAATATTCAACCTATCCAAACATCAGAAATCATTGCTAGATAGTAACTTCGATTGATACAGAAAACAGTTTCTATGCTACCGACTTAGTATTCGAATCTATAGAGTCACGCACAAAGTCAAGCGACGTAGAAAAAGATTGACCTAGGTCTATATGTTTAATTTGAAAGTACATGACTTAATTGAATAAATAAATTGATTTGATTGAGAATTAAGTTATGGGTCATATGAGATTAAACAATTGATTATGTCTAGCTAGCACTAGACATGAGGTTCAGGTTCAATTTCAGGGATGAACTAGATTTTATCTATGATCTAAAGAGTTTGTGAGAGATTAAATTTAAGTATTAATTAATTTTAAATTAGATCTGATTTAATTAGACTTAATTAGATTCAAAATTCAAGTTAGACTTGATCCTAAATCCTAAATAGTTTGAGATTGACAGTCTATTTTGAAATTGATTCGAATCAGGTTCGAATTGGATTCGAATTGATCCATATTTGGATTGGATCCTTAGAGTCTACTTTTGCTGGGACTCTTTCTCCTCATGGCAAACCAAAGGAGGGTGGGGGTGCTGATTTTGCCATCCTCCTCTTGGGTGTAGGCGTGGGTGCATAGGGGCACCTAGTAAGGTGCCTATCCTATCTCAAATAGGACTCTTTCTTAGATAAGGGATGGATTAATTCAAAGCTGATTTGAATTAGGATTCCTAGTCTATTAAATTATGAGAAATCATCTTTAAATAGAAAGGACCTCTAACTATTAAAGCATAATAATTAGATTGTGTGCTAAGGTGAGAAAGAGAGAGAGAGGTGGCGTGCAAGAGAAGAGAGGCGTCTCTTCTCCTTGGTGTGTGGAATTTGGGTGTTCCGGCCATCTTGGCATGAAGAGTTTTGGTATCCCAATTCTAGTGTAAGGCATCACATCAAAGATCTTCTTTCTCTCCTCCTTACTACCTTAAGAATGTACGACGATCTGAAGCTTCATCCCACTTTCCTGCGAAGCCTGACGTGCACATGAAGTAGAGGATTTGTACATTCAAACTTTTGCAAGGCTGCGGATTCAAGAAATCTTTTTGAATTTGATCCTTATTCCACTATGTATCAGATAAAAGATAAAATCTTTGTTAGCTTATTATAGAAAAATTTTAGATGCTCCCTGGCGATCAATCCTGAATCGAATTTTTCTTTACAACTGTTATTAGAATTAGGCTTTGATATATGGATGCATAACTGATTTTTTATAATAGATCTATATATGATTTGTGATTAGAATATTATGTTAGATATTAAATTTAATTTAGATCTATGTAAATAAAATTTATGATCTAATTTTGATTAGATTTCATGAACCTAATCAATGGTTGGTTAAGATTTGTTATAAATATATTATAACAAAATTTTATTATTATAGATTTTTTGTTGGAATAACAACCTTTTTTAAAGTCTATTTTAAACTAGTTTTAATAGAATTTTTATGTTATTATTTCAAATTAAAAGTAAGACTTATTTCAGATTTGAATTAAATCTATTTTGATAGATTTTTAGACTTAATTTCTATCAAAATTCTATACAACATCGAAATAGATCTAATCAAAAATTTAATCTTTATGTATTCATATATGCATCTAAATATTTTTCTATATGATTTCATATCTGAATTTAATATTTTATATTATGTATAAATTAAATTTCAGATCTGATATGATATATGTGATACATTAAATCTGATTAAATTAGATGAAGAATATGGTTGATATGATCAAAGCCATGTTCATGCCTACTTTATTTTGATAATTATATATAGATGTGATTTTTATTTTAAATTATATTTCAGATCTTAGTAGTTCAATACTCAGATTGATGAGATTATCAGATCATCCGATCATAAGAGAAAGTAGGGATTGATGTCCCTCTCTTATTCATTTGATAGATTCTCTTATGACATGTAGGAGTGTCATTGTGATCCTGTTTCACGAAGAAGAATAGCAAACAGATTTTCATAAATTATTTTGATCATAAATAAATTTAGATAAATCTAAAGTGATTTATGATAATAAGATAAATTTAGATATAAAAATTATTTTAAAATCTGAATAGTATGTTATATTAGATGTAATTGGTAGTGATGTAAAAGTAATCAAGATACATATGATTTATATATAAAGTTTCGATCATACTTATGCATATTTAATCATTACACATAAATATAAAAATTAATTTTTATGATATGAAATATATAGTATGCTTCACTTAAAATCCTGATAAAATAGTTCTACAAACTGAAATACACATTTCACACACTTAATTTAAAATTAAATTTTAAAATAATCTAGATTTGAGAATTGAAGATTTTAAGACACCATATAAATCGATGGACAATGGGTTAGTTTGAATCAGATCCTCCTATTAGGTTAGACCTAGGGTTAGAAACATATATGGACTAAATAGAGAAATTGGTTAAATCTAATCAAGAGTTGAATTAGATTAAGTCAGAATTTTTCTAGATCAACCTCAATAGTTGAAGCTTGATCAAGTCCATATTTTTTGACCTTACTAAATAGACCATGATCATGGCTCAGTGGTTGAGCTCGAATCTTCTATTGGATCAAATCAAAACTAATTAACCAGTTGGTGTCTAATGTAAGCTTGGTAGTTTTGATCGGTGCTCATTAATTGGGAGCTACTCATCTAGATGGCGTCTATAGTGAGTTAATGGCATATCCTTCCCATCGATCTCACTTACCTGGCCAATATGATAGATTATATTTTGATTAGATCACTAATCGATTCGAGCTGACCTATGCCATTAAGATAAATCAGTATGACTGATTTAGATATCTTTAGATCAGTATGTATAAAATCTTCTTCATGACTTGATAAAGTAAGTGGGAAGATTTACAACTTACAAGTCAATTTCTTCTCTTATTTTTAAATTATTAAATTAATTTTTTTAAATTATTAGATCTTTAAGATGATATAGTTATGGGAATAATTAGTTCATAGCCTCTCATTAAGGTGTGTGATAATGAGTCCAATATTCTAAATATGCATTGGAGGCACCACATGCTTGGTATCAATTGGGTATTGAAATTATCATTCATAATATGACTATCTTGTTATGCCCTTCAAATCAATGCTCAGGTTAGCCAAGCTACACTCAGATCTGGATATTTATTTATTGGATGCATTTGGTGTAGTCAAATTAATAGTTAGATCTAACCAAGATATTCAGTGGAGGCGCCACACGTCTGCTAAAGAGATGCCTAAGACAAAACCAAATTGCTAGAAGTTATTAGGAGAAATAATTGGTTAGAAACCTACCTATAGATGCAGTAGAGTTGGTCAAGCCACACTCGAGCTCGAATGCAGTCTATGTAAATTCTAGTACCCACTAAAGAATTAATGTAATTCCTCAAATTGAAGATAGAGGTTATCAATTCGTATAAAATAATGAAAGTACCTTTACACTAAAGTCCATATCTTTAGGATTAAAATAATTCATATACTAATAGGTTTATGTTTCTTCTTTTTAGCTACGGCCAACACACTATCATTCCGTTCGTTGTTGGATAGCGATAAGTTTACCGGACCCAACTTTGATAGCTGGTATCAGAAGTTGAAACTTGTTTTGGAGCATAAAAGGATCTTATACGTGCTTATAGATCCAGTACCCGAAGAACCTGCTGCCAACGCATCCGTGCTTTGAGAGATACTTATTTGAAATGGCTCAGTGACCGCATGACTATGTGTTGCATCATGAGAGTAGTCATGAATGATAAACTTAGCCATAAGTTTGAGGATGCACAATCAGAGGATATGATTCAAATATTGAATGAACCTTTCGACATCTCTGAAGATGTAGAGAGATATAAAATCTCCTGCACTGTGTTCAATATTCGTATGTGAGAGGAGGCATCAATCACCGATCATGTATTATATATGATCGAGTAGATTGAATGCTTAAGCAAACTTGACTTTCTGTTATATAAATAGTTAGGCAAAGATGCTATCCTGAACTTGCTACAGAAATCTTTCCTATCCTTCTTGAGTCATTATAGAATAATCAAATCTGTAGTGAACTACCATAGTTTGCTAGGATTACTGTAGATGTTCGAGAAAGACCATCAGCTCTAAAAAGAGCTGGTGCATGTAGTGGGAGGTTCGTCTGCAAATTATCGATCCTCTAAAAGATGAAAAAAAAAGATGCAGAAAAATCATACCGTCGATCCAAAGCTAAAATAGAGTAAAAAGTCAAAAATCGACAAGAGCCAGACAGAATGCTTCTTTTGCAAGAAGCTAGATCATTGAAAAAGAAATTATCTAGCATATATAGCTTTTCTTGACCCAAACAAGCCAAAGAG
The DNA here is from genome assembly GCF_000442705.2 of Elaeis guineensis. Taxonomy (NCBI): domain Eukaryota; kingdom Viridiplantae; phylum Streptophyta; class Magnoliopsida; order Arecales; family Arecaceae; genus Elaeis; species Elaeis guineensis. Next base: position 26,863,617 of record NC_025999.2, read on the forward strand.
CAAGAGAAACAAGCAATCAGTTGCTTCACTAAAATAGTTATATGATAACTCATAATTTTTTTATTTGTGATACTACTATCTGGATATTAGATATCAAAAATTTGATTAATTTTTATAATTTATTACAGAGATTGTACGTCAATAAAAAATTTAGAGAAGGTGAGCTATTTCTGAATGTTGGAGATGGAAGCCTTGTTCTAGTTCTAGCTTTAAGAACTATACAGCTTATTTTCGAGTCTAATAGTATCATATTAGATGAGTATCATTATTGTCCTTCCTTTTTGATGAATATTATCTCTGTAGGCCTTTTAGCCAAACTTGATTTTAAATTTTTAATGAAAGATAATTTTTATGATATCATTATAAATGATACTACAATTATGTGTGGATAATTAAAATATGGTATATATATATTATCACAGTCTGTTGATGTAATGTATACATTGAACAAATATCTTAAGATAGATAATGTCAGTGATTCCTACCTTTGGCATTGTAGGCTGAATCATGTGAACAAGAACATGATAGATAGATTAATCAAGGAAGGTGTCCTTGAAATTAATAATTATAAATTATTACCGACCTATGAATCTTGTTTATTTGGCAAGATGATCAAGTCACCTTTTAAAAAAAAAGATGAATGAGCCAATGAAGTTCTAGGTCAATACATAGTGATGTATGTGGACCCATGAACATAAATACTAGAGAAGGATACTATTACTTCATTACATTTACAGATAATCTATCGAGGTATGGATACATCTATCTTATGAAGCACAAATCTGAATCATTTGAAATATTCAAACGATTTCATAGTGAAGTAGAAAAATAGGCTGAGAAGAGTATTAAAACTCTTCGATCAGACCGAGAAGGTAAATACCTCACCAGTGATTTTCTAACATATCTAAAGAAGAATGAGATTCTCTCACAGTGGATCCCTTCTGGAATATCATAATATAATGGGATGCCTAAAAAGAGGAATCGAATCTTATTAGATATGGTTCGGTCTATGATGGGATTTGCAAATCTATCAATCTTTTTTTGAGGATGTGCTCTTGAAATTGCCTGCTATATACTTAACAAGGTTTCAAGCAAGTCTGTCGATAAAACTTCATATAAGATATGGAGAGGAGGTAGGCTGATGCTCTTACACCTTAGGATTTGGGAGTGTCTAGCTTATGTCAAGCATTTAAAAATAGATAAGATTGGATCAAAGTCTGATAAATGCTTATTCGTAGGATACTTAAGAAAAATTAAAGGATACTATTTCTACCTCGCTAAAGAAGAAAAGGTGTTCATCAGCAACAGGACAGTCTTTTTGGAAAGAGAGTTTCTTGAAGAAGGAACAAATACCAACAAAATTGAACTTGATGAAGTTCATGAGGTAGAAAAATTGGCACACAAAATTGAATTGGATTGGAGAATCAAATTCTGGAGCCTGTAGATGCACTATTAAGAAAATTCGATAGAGTACCACATCAACTAAACAGATACTATGATTTCTTGGTGTGGGATGGTGATTCTATCAAACTAGATGAGAAGATAAAGATCCGATCGCTTATATGGAAGCCATGCAAAGGTCTGACTTTTAGAAATGGCTTGAGGCCATAAAATCTGAGATAGAGTTCATGGAGATCAATAGTGTATGGATATTAGTTGATCCATCTGAAGGGATAAAACCCACAGGATGCAAGTAGATTTTCAAAAGGAAAAGAGGAGCGGACGAAAAAGTGAAGACCTATAAAGCTCGTCTAGTTGCCAAGGGTTACCATCAATGTTATGGTGTTGACTATGATGAGATGTTCTCACCTATAGCAATGCTTAAGTCCATCCGAATTATGCTTACAATAGCAGCACACTTAGATTATAAGATCTGACAAATGAATGTCAAAACTGCTTTCTTTAGTGGGGAGTTGAAAGAAGAAGTGTATAGATACAACCTGAAGGGTTCACATCCACAGACGAATCTAAGGTGTGCAAACTAAATAGATCTATTTATGGACTGAAGCAGGTATCTAAGAGTTAGAACATACATTTTGATAAGGTGATCAAAATATATGGCTTCGTTAGAAATGAAGAAGAGTCTTGCATCTACAAATAAGCTAATGATTCTATAGTCATGTCTCTTGTACTGTATGTAGATGACATATTATTAATAGAAAATGACATCCCAGCTTTGTAAAGTGTAAAGCTGTGGTTCTCATCATAGTTCTTCATGAAAGATTTGGAAGAAGCATCTTACATCCTAGGGATGAAGATTTATAAAGATAAATCTAGAAAGTTGCTTGGATTATCCCAATCCACATGCATCGATACCATGTTGAAATAGTTCAACATGGAGAATTCCAAAGAAGACTATCTTTCGATAAGCCATGCGATTATTCTCTTCAAGAAGGATTGTCTGACAACCCCTCAGGAGAGAGAGCGTATGAGTAAGATCCCATATGCTTTGGCAGTAGAATCTATCATATATGTCATAATATGTATGAGACTGGATATGGCCTATTCACTAGGGATAGTGAGTAGGTATCAATCTAATCCGGATGAAAACCATTGGAAGGTTGTGAAGACAATCCTTAACTATTTGAGAAATACTAAGGACCAATGACTTATCTTTGGAGATACTTAGTTGAAACTTATGGGATATATTGATTTCAATTTTCAGTCAGATCATGATGATAGCAGAAGCTTGTCGAGTTGCGCTGCATATTCACCTTAAATGGAGGAGCAATATGCTGAAAGAGTTTAAAGCAATATATTATGGCCGATTCTGTATGCGAAGCAGAATAAATTATTGCATCCGATACTGCAAAGGAGGCGGTGTGGTTGTAGAAGTTTATTACCGAGCTTGGAGTGACACCCTTAGTTGATGGCCCTATTCTATTGTACTGTGACAGTACTGGAGCCATAGCTCAAGCGAAAGTGCCAAAGTCATATCAGCATACCAAGCATATTTTGCATCGCTAACACCTTGTACGTGAGATTGTAGATCGAGATGATGTCAAGCTTCGGAAGATCGATGGAAAAGAAAACATAGCCGATCCCTTCACTAAAGCTCTCAAGATCAAAGAGTTCGATGATCATAAGTGAAAGATGGGTATAAGATACTGTCCTGATTGATTTTAGTTCAAGTGAAAGTTGTCAAGAAATATATCTTAAAGCCAATCATTTGGATGATTATACTCATCTTATAATATGTATATAAATTATTTATCAATGAATAAAAATTATTTTGGCATCTTTCATCACAAACTTACATCTTCCTTGCTGGAACTCTTGTGTTGTGATAAAGTCCTTAGAACTATAATGTAATCAATAAAGGAGGATTTATCGAATAGTTTTTAAACATGTTTGCAATCAAATGATACGTCATTAAAGGACGATAATATTTATTGAGTGAAGGTCGTTGTTTACTATATAGGTTGGTTGTCCTCTTAACCAAGGAGTGTGGAGACACTGATATGACATACAGGTGAGATGTAGGAGTACAATGTATCACTGAACAAGTGACTCACCTGCTGAGCGCTCTACTGTCGAGAGCAGCTCGTGATGTATATGGGTATATGTCCCTCAGATCTGAGATCACTATAGTGACTTGCAAGTAATTCACTATGCTTTGGTATCGGACTATCTGCATTTCTAATAAACCGACGGAAGGTAACTGGGTACAGTCAAGTACTTGCGAAGTTTATGTGTGGATCAAGATGGAATTGACCCCTTTGGATCATAGGAGCTAATACATCATTGTATTTTAATTTAGTAAAATCTTGATCAGAGTAATCCATGTGATGGATTTGAAAGGTTGGAATATAATATGGATGATTCTTTTAGGGTTGACAATTTAACTCTAGATCGTTCTAGAGCATTCAGGGTCAAAGGGATCAATTATATGGTAACCATATATATATGTTCTTGAATATTGTCTTGCAAATATTCGACCTATTCGAACGTCAGAAACCATTATTAGATGGTAATTTTGATTAGTACAGAAAATGATTCCTATGCTACTGGCTTATTGTTCGAATCTATAAAGTCACACATAAAGTCAAGCGATGTAGAAAAGGATTGATCTAAGTCTGTATGTTTAATTTGAAAGTATATGACTTGATTGAACAAATAGATTGACTTAATTGAGAATTAAGTTATGGGTCATATGAGATTAAACAGTTGACTATGTCTAGCTAGCACTAGACATGAGGTTCAGGTTCAATTCTAGGGATGAACAAGATTTAATCTATGATCTAAGGAGTCTGTGAGAGATTGAATTTAAGTGCTAATTAATTTTAAATTAGATCTGATTTAATTAGACTTAATTGGGTTCAAAATTCAAGTTAGACTCGGTCCTAAATCTTAAACAGTTTGAGATTGACAGCCTATTTGAAATTGGTTCGAATCAGGTTCGAATTGGATTCGAATTGATCCATATTTGGATTGGATCCTTAGAGTCTACTTTTGCTGGGACTCTTTCCTCTCATGGCCGACCAAAGGAGGGTGGGGTGCTGGTTTTGCCAGCCCCTCTTGGGTGTAGGCATTGGTGCATGGGGGTATATAGTAAGGTGCCTATCCTATCTCAAACAAGACTCCTTCTTAGATAAGGGATGGATTAATTCAAAGCTGATTTGAATTAGGACTCCTAATCTATTGGGTCATAAAGAATCATCTATAAATAGGGACGACCTCTAACTATCAAAGCATAACAATTAGATTATGTACTAAGGTGAGAAAGAGAGAGAGAGGTAGCATGTAAGAGAAGAGAAGAGAAGAGAGGCATCTCTTCTCCTTGGTGTGTGGAATTTGGGCGTCCAACCCATCTTGGCGTGAAGAGTTTTGGCATTCCAATTTCAAGTGTGAGGCATCACACCAAAGGTTTCCTTCCTTCCCTCCTTGTTGCCTTGAGACAATCTGAAGCTTCATCCTGCTTTTCTCTAAAGCCTGGAGTGCATGGAAGTAGAGGATTTGTACATTCAAACCTTCGTGAGCTTCAAATTCAAGAAATCTTTTTGGATTTGATCTCTATTCCACTACATATTAGGTAAAAGATAAAATCTTTATTAGCTTATTATAAAAAATTTTTAGATGCTCTCTAACGATCTGATTTGAATCGTATGTTTTCCTACAGAAGTCACCTTCATTTAGACTCCTTATGTCCTACAGATCCTGCAATGATTTGCAAAGGTGTAAACTACAGTCGATATCCAATATCCAAAAATCTAAAATTAAAGTACTTAATAATAAGTTTGTTTGTATCATATACAATCTTTAGCAATATTTGCTTTCTTGTGCTTCAAAATTGCAAGAAAGTCCTTGCAGTTCCTCTTCTGATGCCCTTCTTTGCCACACTGATAATAGGTACCCTTGGCGGAGACTTTCTTTACTTTTTTTTGGAGATGCTAGCCTTAGGTTCAACTTTTTCTTAAAATCTTTCTCGCCTTTCTCTTGAAGATCTATCTACAAGAAAAATAGGAGTCTTATCACCCTTGAAATGGCTCTTTACTGTCTTCAACATATTAAGCAACTCAGGCAGGCTGGTGTTCAGTTTGTTCATATGATAGTTTATGACAAATTATAAGAAAGAATCAGGAAGTGACTGCAGGATCAGATCTGACTAAGCTCACCATCCATTACAAAATCTAACTATCCTAGACAAGTAATCAGATCAATCATTTTAGGACATGAGTCTGCACGGATGTGCTTTCACTCATCCTGATATAGAACTACCACATAGATATCTCATATCCAGCAGTCCGACTTTTTTTCTATATAACTCCTTTAGATTAAGGAGTATGGAAGGAACATCCATGCCTTTATGTTGCCTCTAAAGCTCATTGCTTATAGAGGCAAGCATGACATATTTGACATCACACTGTCATCTTACCAATCTTGTATGTGGCCTTTTCCTCCTCAATTATATCTTCACCGATCATATCAGATGCAGGGGTATCCAGAATATAAAATTTTCTCCTGTATAAGAATAATTCTCAATTTTTAACCAGTTCACATAATTGAGTCCGATCAACTTATTGGCATCAAATATGCCACGTAGTGAAAATGAAGATATCATTTGCAGATTAATCTACAATAACAAGGAATCATATAAGCGGACAACTCATAATGACGTGCACAACTAGATTAGATCTTTTATCTAATTGTTACTTTTACTATTTTATTGAATACCATAGCCCTTCTTATGATAAATGAGAAATTTATTGATTTTCTTAATGAAGTTGAGATCCTAATTCCTCACAAAAGGCCTTATGGTTGCATAATAAGTCTTCATGTGTTCAAAGATAGAAAATTTTTTCCAATTGCATCTCATGTAACTCTCAACATCTTTCTATCTCTAAAATATTCATAACCTTGTGGTTACATAACAAACTATAATATTTTAGTTAAGTTAGATCCTTCATTTTCATACAGTCATATTTAAATGATACTGCCCTTGTGATTGCATAACAAAGCAACATATCCAAAATACTGTAAACATCAAATATACACTAAGACAATCTCACATCAATCTCATAGTAAGCCTTGTGGTTGCACAACAAACTCACTACAGTTCTTGACCTGATATTGCTTAGTATGAAAAAGGCATATGTAGTATCTACATCATTAAGCAATCCAAACTCGAAACTCAATAGATCAGATTGGCCAGATAAGTGGTGGAAGGCTCTCCGATGCTTTTCTTAGACACCAATAACTTGGTTAGATAACAAATGACCTAATTAAATAACTACTTTTAACACTTTTTGAGACACCAATTGATCAATAAATCCGACATTTAGTCAGCAAGTGAATCCCGACACTACAATTTAATATAATTTTTAATGAGAGTTTTAAACTGATCTCTAATACATCCTAATACTTACATCATATGTAATATGCTGATAAAAAGAATGAAAATAATTTTCATATATCATATTATGCTATATACATGCTAATCAAGTTGTAATATTATTCATATAACTATCCAAAAATTATGATTACTAAAATCATGCAAGGGTGTACTTTGGTTCAACACTTGAGCTAATACCATTTAACTATGATTTGGAGTCAACCCTTTATCCAATTCACATGTCAAATTTGACTTGAGTCAACAAATTGAATCAACATCCAAACCCTAATCATATTAGGCTTGACCAAGTCAATAATAGGCTAGAAACAATACACCCGAATAAAATTGATTCAAACATCAATCTACCATGAATCATAAAATTTTAAATTATGATAAATTTAAAATTAACAACTAAAATTTAAAGTCATACTTGAATTATGGTCAAAAATAATTTTTGATTTTAAGATCGATGCAAGAAATCGATAGAACATTACGGCGTCATATGAACAGATCACATCTATACTAAACAATAGCACCTATTTGATTGAATCTAACAAGGATGGCTCTGATATCACTATTAAATTTTGATCAATAGTAGAATATAGATTTTAAAATTTTTTATATGCATAAAAAGTTTTAACACTTAAAACCTGCATACAGAACTCAAACCTAGAATCACCTTGTAGACTTCAGTCAAATCATTCAAGTATGCAATAGGATAGAAATTATACTTTTTAAAGAAGATGATCAAATGGCAAAATAATCACTATAAGGTTCTAAAGTAAAAACCTCCAACCGTGATCCATACGAAAGATGATCAAGGTCCTTCCAATCGAAATAGTGCTGCAATCTTTCTTCACAAGAATGCTGTCAATGTCCTTCTCCAAGAATGAATCACACCACTACCTATTTGCCTTTGATTCCTCCACTAAGACAACATCAAGAACTCTACTCAAGAGATCTCATCATTAGAGTTTGGTTTAGTACTCCAACACATGAAAAAATCAAACTCTAGGTCAAGCACCCTCACTTGCTTTTTTCTCTCTTCTTCTCTTCTTTTATTTTTTTTCTTAATTTTTCTAAAATTTTTTTGCTTAATCCTCGCTTATCCCATGCCCAAATGCTAGGATATCTACTCCAAAATCCATAGGGGCATCCCCTATAAATAGGAAATGAAGAGGTGTATGGGTCTCCCAAGGGATGCCAACTCTTGGTGCTCCACCTTCTCACATGGAGAAATGAATCCTCATGCAAGAATAAATGGTGTGAGGAGTTTCAAGTACAGAAAAACTCCTCTTCTTCGACACTCATAAATATCATATATTAATGTGTGTGAAAGAAATAAATGGAGCGAAAAACCAAAAGATGTATTAAAAGAAAGACTCTTTTTTATCACATCCATAAATTTTGGCATTGAATTTAGGTAAGTGACATGAAGAACCTCTTTCACACATGAAACACTTCCATATAAAAGTAAGAAACCAATTAAATATGGATCTAATCTAATTAGGTTCAAGGCAACAAGTTAAGTCTAGCTCAACACTTTAAACTAATCAAATTAGAAATTTGGGTTAACACAATATGCTAGCATATCAAATTAACCCTTAGAACTTACAATAAGTTTAAATAAAATTAGATCAAGATCAAATTCTAAAGTGTGTGATCTATTGAGTTCCAAATCTAGCTATTAGTGGACTCAGACTCTTGATCTAATTCTAATCCGATTAGATTAGGTCAGTCCAATTACACCAATTAAGCAGAATCTTTCTAATTAATTTTTGAATTAATTTTTTTAATTCTTACGAGTTCATAAGTCAAGATTGATGTCTATCAATGTGTCAAGACTACTTAAAAGAGATAAAATTTGATAGAAATACTAAAATTATCCTTCAGTGGCAAGTTACATGTAATTCAATCCTTCAGTCATACAACATCCTAGACGAGCAATGGATATGGAATCATGTCAAAACCAAATGCTCATCTACATGTATTTAATCAGAAAATGATGATTCAGTTGATGATATATTGAAAATTACTTTCTAATTATCATCCTGCTTTGGTCCAAAACTTTCAAATCATTATCCTGTGAGTCACATGGGATGTTCGCTCCCCTTATTAGGAGTGACCGATCCTTTATTGACCACTCACAACCTCCATGTATACTTCACTATATCCAGAACATCTCACACAAGGATCAAGAATCAAGTCAGGAATGAACCAAAATATGGATTCATATACATAAGGTACCATGGTAATCTTAGGTCTAAGGATCACTTGCACAACTTCCACTAGAGAACAACCAGCTGACTTGCAAATAAAGCTTCATTGGATGTTCTCTCATAAGTCAATTAATGAATTCATTCTCTAATGAGCACCCACATTCTTACGTTAGTATCACACATAAGTAGTTGTAAGATCAACCATCCTCTCATCGAGCATACATAGAATGCATCATTTTTTTCGATGTCATTGATCTTCGACTTAATGAACCAATGACTAGACATATTTTGATCAAGACTATCAAAGATTTAGATCTCACTGGCATTATCTCCTCATGGTCCTAAAATCATTGCTCTAATCTATGGGGTTCATTATAATCTTAAATAAGTATAAGATGCCGCATATAATGAATCAAAGATGTCTAACTTTATTAATAAATAATATCAAATATATGAGTTTGAAAGATAAAATATAAAAAAATATTCCATGCATCATACATGCGATTGGCTTATAGGATATTATTCTTTCAATTATTATCCTTATTTATTGAATTTAATTTATTTGATCTCTCAACTAAATTAGTTGTTTAAAATTTAAGAGTATGAGTATTTTATGTTGGAATGCACTAAAGATTCTTCATCATTATAATATTCTTTATTTGTCTTTTGAATATAGACTAAAATGATGGATATATATGCAAAAGATGGAGCATTGTCACACACCCACCAACTAGTTGTCCATTAAAATAATAAAGAAATATTGACATCTTATTCTACAAGAGTATGTCTAAAGGAATTTGCTATTACAATCAAAAGTACTATTTCAAGTGACATTTTAAATATGGTAGAAAATGGACTTCATAAATTGACTATGGAGGTCGAAAGGATGCTACATCAAATGAATATAAATGATGTTGATAATGAAAAATAAAAAAAATTATATTAAAATTAAGTAATATGGAGATATGTAGCATACATATCATAATTAAGCCCCCACCTATTAAGAAAGGTCCAACCATTAAAAGGATGGTAGGTGCACTTGAGAAAAGAAGGAAAAAGAAAAGAGAAGTAATACCTAAGGAGGTACAAGTAAGTGAAATTGATTGATAATCTATAAATTATAATACTTAATGTCCATTGAACATTATAACCTACTAAGTGTGACGATGACTTATTAACATCTATATGCTAGAAGGGTCTAATGATGCTTTGGACAATTTGTTTAGTTAGACTCTCTAAACATGTCGATATCCATATATATCTAAATACTTCGATGCCTTATTGTCTTGACCAGTATATAGAGCAAAGATCATAGAACTTTAGTAGTTGATATTTCTCATTAATATATATCATGATAATAGATATATTTATATTTGCAGTATTATATAATTCCAAGTCAACAATAGTTGGTGCCTCGCAAGCTAAACTTTGATATTAATACAAGTATTTAGTTAGAAGTCTTCACGTAATATCACTTTTCAAATTCTTTTAAAGTTTTATAAGATCTAGTGAAACTATCTATTGGAGCTCACCAAATTCTTATTATTTTACAAGTAATTGATTGAAAAGAGGTCGCTACTTAGATTATACATACCTTTTTTTATTCATTAGAGATCTTTTATTATAAACATCTCTCCATTTTTGATACTATTGTATTTATTAATGTGAGATAAATATAGCATTTAGTCATTGAGAATTTGGAGAGTTGACACATATCTGAATTGCAAATTTTACATGGCTTTATTTGATCTCCCACTAGAATAGAAAATTACATCTAAGTATTAGAACAACAACATATAAAGACAAGTAAACTAGAGAAGAAGATAAAAACCTATTCAATAGAGACTGATGCTCTATCCAATATTCACTCTATATACTTGAGAAGAAAAATACTGCAATAATATGACAATTAACAACTAAGAAATGAAACATGCACCATCAAATGTAATAGGAGTACTAATTATGAAAAATATTATTTCGGTGCTTGAAATAGATAATTCAATATAAATTGCAATCACCATTTCTTTATCTCCTACTTGTAAAGTAATTTTGATAGATTTTTTTCTCTAAAATTATACTTGAACATGAAAACAGTGATTGTTAGTGCATATAGATGTAAGTTAAAATCTAAATTAATTTTACAACTTTAATACTCATACTTCGATTGGTAAATACCTTGTGACTTCGGCTTCACTGTATCAAATTTTACTCTCTAAATCTTTTTCTTCGAAGTCAATAATAAAAAGGTGCCAATGATTTTTAAAATATAAAGGCATAAAGAAAAACTCGACTTCACTAACTGCCTTTTTTGTGAGAAATCATAAGCATTTCTTCAATTTCATCCAAGGTTAGAATATTGTATTCTATTAATTTTTGCATTTTACAGAAATATAGAACTTAAAATATAAAAAAAGATACAAAGCAACATAATAGAAAAATATAATATTGTAACATCCTTAAATGCATGAGTGGTGGTATAAAAAGCCATAAATGATCACATTGTCATGTTTGTTTTGAAGAAAAAATGGGTAGTTCAAAGCATGTATTTTTAAAATTTTATAGTAAAATAATAAAAGATTAAATATTTTAATCTTATAAATATATCTTAGATCAGATCTAAACTATTATTAAGGATCTATTATAAAAAATTTATATATAAAATTTGAAATAAAATAAAAAACTGTATCGATCACATCGATGTCCTGAATTTAATCTAACCTTTAGATTATATTGATAGAGTTCAGAACTCATCATTTTTTCATGGATTGATGATCTCCACTATTGATAAGCATAGTATGAAGCTCTCACTGATGCCGAGCAGTCATACAAGTATCCGATCTCTATGGATGGTCCACACAAAGTCCCTCGGACTGATCAGCCCTCTAGGAGAGTGCTAGCTCGTGTAGTCAGCTTCTGATGGCAGATCTAACTTGATCTTCTTCTTCGATCACCTCGAACCTTTTTGATATCAAAGATGAATTAGTAAAGGATGCTGGATGGTGGAGAAAATTTAAATAAAGACTCTCTTCTCTTTGATTTTTTCCTCATCCAAAAATCTAGAACAGTTCTAGATCTCTCACCCAAGAGGAGAATGGTCTCCTCTTTTATTCACGCCAAGAAGGAAAGAAAACCACCCAATCCTCACATCCCAAAGAAGTGTTTGATCCTATTTCTCTTTGGTATCTCATGGTGTAGAGCTTTCTTCTTTTGGCACACAAAATTGTGGCCTTTTTATAGTTGTCGCACAAACCAAATAAAATAGGATAAGGGCTGGAGTTTGTTGCGATTCAAACTCTTTTGAATTTCAATTCAACTTTAACTTTTTCTCACCCTTATCTAACTTAAAGAGGGACTTATCAAAAAAAATTAAGCATGAAAATCAATTAGAAAGACCTCCTTTTCTCATACACAATAGACCCCTTTAAAAGCAGCCAACATGTGGAAGGATATGGATAAAGTTTTAAGTTAAAATTCAAACTAATTTGAATTCAAATAAAAACTAACCAATTCCTATCCTTAATGAGTGAAAAAAAAGAATTATTTTTTAATTTTTTCATATATAAATTAATTTTATACGGTGAGAAAAGGTATGAGACAATTTAGGTGGCGCAAGGGATAGAGTCCTACTCATTGGGACTCTAGGGTTTAACCAATTAGATTTCTTTCAAATCCAATCAAATTAGACCCAAATAAAATATAATAAATCTAATCTAATTAGTTCTTATAACCTTAATTAAATTTGATCAAATTAATAAATTAATTAAGCCATAGATCTGATCAAATCAGGATCATTTCTTCCTTACCGATTAGGTCATCTCATAACCTAATCAGACTTGACCTGATTGAATCAAATTCAATCAGACTTGATCCAGACTTTAATACTCAATCAAATTAAACTAATTAGTAATCTAATTATTAATTAATCCTCCATTAATGATAGAGTCCAAGTCTAGTGGGACTCTTTCTAGAGTCTCCATCCAGTGGGACTCTTCAGCAGAGTCTCCGTCAAGTGAGACTTTTCATCAGAGTCTCCGTTGACTGGGACTCTTCAGATTAGCCAAGTGATTGGAGAGAAACTTTTAATGTGTATGACCCCATAGGTTTGAATCTAAGTCGATAGCACAGGACTGATTTCTGTACCAATTGGAGTAACCATCTAGCAATGGTACCCGACGTCTCGATAAACTGAATGTATGCTAAGCAACACTCAAGAACCTATTTGAATATAGTTACCGTATAATTCATCCCTTTGATCCAAATGCTCAAGGTGACCTAGGATTTAACTGTTAACCCTGATATGGTCATCCACATAGTATTTCAATTTTTAAAATCTATCATATGGATTACCCCAGCCAAAGTTTTACTGAATTGAAACACACTGATACATTAACTCCTACTTATTCGGAGGGGTCAATTTTATCTTGACTCACACACTGACTTCACAAGTGCTTGACTATGCCCAGAAACCTTTCATCATAGAATTAAAAATTTAAGTAGTTCAGTACCAAAGCATAGTGAGTTACTTGCAAGTCACCGTGGTGATCTCAGGTCGGAGAGACACTTATACCTATATCCCTTCGGAGTGACTCTTAATAGCAGAGTACCCCAGAGTTGGTCATGTTCAGTGAAATGTACTCTTATATTTCTCGTGCATGCCATACCAGCATCTCCACGCTTCTTGATTAAAAGGACAACTAACCTATATGGCATACAACGACCTACACTTGATATGTCTATCATCCTAGTAATAGCATATCATTTGATCGCGAACTCATTTAAGGACTAAACGATATATCCTCCTATATCGAATCAAATAGTTCTAAGGACTTCGTCACATAACAGGAGTTCAAAATGAGATGTACACAGTGATGAAAAAAATTAAATAATATTTATTAATTCAATAATTCATATACTATTATAATGATAAGCACAACCATCAACAGACTGACGATTGACTTTGGGACATAATTTCTAACAACTTTCACTTGGACTAAAGCCAATTGATGCAGTATTATATATCCATCTTTGATTTGTAGTCTTCGAACTTCTTAACGTTGAGGGCTTTAGTAAATGGATCGGTTAGGTTCTCCTTTCTATTGATCTTTTGAAGCTCGACATCATCTCGATCCAGGATCTCTCGGATCAGATGGTAGCGGCACAAAATGTGCTTGGTCTGCTGATATGACTTTGGTTCCTTCGCTTGAGCAATGGCACCAGTACTATCGCAGTACAACAAGATGAGGCTATCAAAGGAGGATGCCACTCCGAGCTCGTTGATGAACTTTCGTAGCCACACAGCTTCCTTCGCAGCATCAGATGCCATGATATATTCCACCTCACAAGTAGAGTCGGCCACAGTGTGCTGCTTGAAACTTTTCTAGCAGATTGCTCCATCGTTCAAGATATAAATATATCCCGATACACTTTTGCAGTCATCATGATCCGACTGAAAATTGATGTCCATAAATCCCACAAGTTTTAGGTCAGATTTTTTATAGATAAGCCACTGATCCTTAATATTTCTCAAACACTTAAGGATGGTCTTTACGATCTTTCAATGATCATCACCTGGATCGGACTGGTATCTACTCACTACTCCAAATGAGTATGCCACATCCGATCGTGTACATGTCATGGCGTACATAATAGATCCTACTGTCGAAGCATATAGAATTCTACTCATACGCTCTATCTCTTGAGGAGTTGTCGAACAATCACTCTTCGAGAGAGAAATTTCTTGATCTATCGGAAGATAGCCTTTCTTGAAATTCTCCATACTGAATCTTTTCAGCACAGTATTGATAAACACTTAATTTAAGTCATTTAAAGCAGAAAATTATAGTTAATTTATTTTATTTATTAAAAATTTGATGCTTCCTTTTATATTTTATATGAAAGATGATCGCCGATACAAAGAGTCCGATTCATAGATCAAAAAGACTCAAGTTTGAAGAAAATTAGACTTAAAATAAAATTAAAATAAAAGAAGGATGCATATGGTATTATGAAAAATGAAGATACTATATAAGGAATCCAAAAAAGATATAGACGTCATTTTAAAGAAATAAAAGTTTCTTTTTGGTAATCAAAAAAAAGGAGCGCTTCCTAACAGCTAACGCGTGCGCGTGCGTGGGTGCGGGCGTGCGCGGGCACGGGCGAGCGCGGGCGCGCGGCATGGTGGGGCGCGGGAAGTTTTTGCTGGCGGATGCGAACAGATGAACAGATGCTCATTAAAAAGAAAAAATATGATATTTGAAAATACTTCAAGAGGAAGAATTTGTATTTTCTTTATCTGCTTGTGATCTTTTCATCTCATCCATTCATCTTTTAGTCCTTAGTATTTTCTTTAGTCCCACATCGAAAAATCATGTAAAACTCCTCCCTCCTAACACCTATAAAAAGATTTTTGTACTCCCATTGGAGGGGGAGCCCAAAAATTCTTCTAAAGCCTTGCATAGAGGAAGAGAAAGGGATTACTCCATAAGCAGCTACGCTAGTAGTCTTGGAAGTGGAGAAGAAATTTTGTAACGACACAGAGTGGGTTTATTGTTCTAAACTTTCTTGTATTTCTTATTATGCAATAAAGATTATGCTTTTTATTTAAATTGTCATGAGTTCTTTATTTGCTCTCTTTCATATGCTTTTATTTATGCTTTCCTGTTAGATTAATATTAAGAACAACTTTTACTTTCCGAAGACGCACCGTGATCTATGGGTACGGGGCGTGCCGAGGAAAGAAAAGTTATTTACCTAGTACTTTTCAGAGACACACCATGATCTACGGGTACGGAGTGTGCCGAGGAAAGATAGGTATTTTTTCTAAGATTAATCGCATCTATTTAATTAAAAAAGAGATACAACTCTGTTAGTGCAAATTAATTCAAAACTCCCGAGCTCTTTATTTTCTAATTACATCAATTTTAAGATAATTTATTTTGTAAATCAAAACAATACTTCTTTCTTTTATTTTGCAATCTCAACTTAGCCCAAGGTCCTTGAGGATACGATCTCGACTCATCCTACCTGCGTAGTGAGTAGAGTTATTTTTGGTGCTATCAATGACTACGCATCAAATTTTGGCACCGTTATCGGGGACCTTGGCATGATTGAATTAAAAAAAAAAGCCACTGATATTTCATAACACTTAACTAAAATAGCGTAACCTCAAATATAAAAATTTCTAACTTGATTGGACATCTTGTTTCTTTGCATTGCATCTCCATAATTAACTTTAAGGGCGCAACCCATTAACTAAGATAAGGTGGGAATTTGATTACCCTTCTTTGGCCCACAAATCACTCCCTTGCATTTGCATAACCTAGATCTTAATCTAAAATTAATTAGACGTTGACCCCTAAAGATTTCGAGCTCATTAGGACAAGTGACCCTGAGAGTTGAACCAGGTTAGACTTGGTCAGCTAGCTGGTGTCTAGGCAAGTGGTTTACGGGATGACTGGGCCTGAAGGAAGGTGGTTTTTAATTGGTTTCGTTCGCTGACCTGGCCAATTTAATTGGGGAAAGCAACGGGGGGACTCCCACCAACCTTACACTTACCTGGCCAGTTGGTTGGTCAAGCTCCGACTTGGAGGACTTGAAGGCTAACTACAGTTAGGAGCTGTCTAGAACTAGGGTAACTTTAGGATAAAGAGTCCACTGCATGCTAACTTGATTGTAATTAAAATCTAACCACAACTAATTCTTCTATTAGTTTTAGGATTTCTTAGGATCTCTTCTTTAGAACTTTTTTCTCTCTTCTCTTCTCCTCTTAATAAAAAAAAAAATCCTTAACAGACTAGGATAGTCCTACATAGACCTTTTAGTTGCATGTTAGATCGACGATCACTAAAACCCGACTTGCAACCATTAGACGAAGAATTAGAAAAGACTCTTACAACTATCTGAGTTAGAAACATGGCTACACCTGTTGAGGCTAATCCTCCATGCTCATTGAAAGAATATTTCACTCCATCTTCGTATACCTACACTCCATGCATTCAAGCACCTCCAGTAGAAGCTACCCAATATGAGATTAAGTCTAGCATTATTCAAATATTGCCATCATTCTATGGACTTAGTAACGTGGACCCATACAAACACTTGGATGAATTTTTTGAAATTTGTTCCACAGTAAAAATCCAAAACTTCTCTGATGATGCCCTTAGGTTGAAACTGTTTCCTTTCTCACTTAAGGACAAAGCCAAGTATTGGTTAAACTCCTTAAACTCTATAACCATTTCAACTTGGGATCATCTTCAGAGAGAATTTCTCAAGAAATACTTTCCAATTGGAAAAACAAATCAAATTAGAAAAGCTATCACTAGTTTTTTTCAATTGGAGGGTGAACTTTTTCATGAGATATGGGAAAGGTTAAGGGACCTCATTCGTAAATGTCCACACCATGCTGTCCCTAAATGGCAACTTTGTCAGTATTTTTATGATGGTCTATCGGAGAAACACCGACAAATGGTTGATGCATCATGTGGTGGGACATTCATGCTAAAGAGTGAGGATGAAGCCTGACAGCTCTTTGAAATACTTAGTGAGAATTCTCTACATCATATGTCTTCCACCTCTAGAGAACAACCCATGCTTCAACAAAAAAGAAGTGGAATTTATCAGATTGGAAACGTCATGGATATCCACAGTAAGGTAGATGAATTGTCCCAAAAATTAGATCGTCTTCTAAATACTGGACAATCCCTGATTCCACCTAATCCAATCCAAAAAGTTTGTGCATTGTGTGTAAGTCCGAACCATTTTGTTAATGAATGCCCAGCCGCACCTCAATTTCCTGAGTTTGTGCACGAGCAGGTTCAGCAAGCTCAAGTCCAACAAGCTCGCAGATCAGGAAACGATCCTTATTCGAACACTTATAACCCTGGCTGGAGAAACCATCCAAATTTTTTCTGGAGACCACTACCAGTGGTTGGCCCTGCCGCACCTCGACCTCAATATCAGGACCCAACATATAGGCATGGACCATACCATCAATTTCAAAAGGTTCCTCAACCATCTACTACTGGTCACAGCTCAGCTTTTGAAGAAAAAGTTCTGAAAGTACTAGAACGATTAGAAGTCAACACTCAGACCCTTAACTCTCACACACAATCCATTGCTAATCTAGAGACCCAAATAGGTCAACTAGCGACTGCATTCAGTAGGAGGGAAGGAGAAAAATTATCTAGCTAACCCGAGAGCAACCCAACGATTTCATATTTTTTTACTTTACTGCAGCTACAGGAATTTAGAACAAGAGCCTATTAATCAATGAAGCTATCTTCAACTTTCGAAGCAAAATTATCTCAGGTGCACTCTCTCCTTTTATTTTCTTTGCTTTCCTACTCCATTGAGGACAATGTAGATTAAGTTGGGGGGGAAGGAAATGAAAATTAATCAAATCCTCGAGTATGGTCAGAAATAATTAGTTTTGTGTATCCAAATTTTATTTTGATTAAGAGTCAATTAGGCATCCTAATAAATGAATGATTAACGGTCAAGATAATTTTAGAGATATTGAGAAATAAATTATTAAGAAAACCTAATGAATGGTAGGGTTTAGACTAGACTAAATTTTAGGAGTGATTCTACAACCCTCTTCTTACTGATCTCAATAAAGAATTTGCTTCATGAGAGATTGGGTGGAAAGGTCGAGGTATGCAAAAATTCTCTTTAAAATTGACTTTAAAAAAAAAAAAAAATATTGGTTTCCTACTGAGTAACCGGGCCCTTTCGCTTAAGTAAACATTATGGTTCGCATAAAAAGGTGGGCAATGTTAAAAAAAAATAGTGGATAATAAGGAGACTAAATTGCAAGAAGATAATAAACCAATCTCACATTAAGTTAGAGAATTTAAAGAGTAAAGTAGGGAGTTGGTGAAAGAAAAGCTCTTAAAATTTTTTTAGTTAATATTCAGCCACTAATTGGGTCAAATTGATAATCCAATGAAGTATCTCTTTAATGGTCTGATCAGGTATCATCTATCTTTTGGGATGCCTAACCTAACTTTTGATTCAAGACCGAGTCGGTACACAATACTGATATATCTATTTTACTCGAGAACGAGCAAAATTCAAGTTGGGAGGTGTGATAAACACTTAATTTAAGTCATTTAAAGTAGAAAATTATAGTTAATTTATTTTATTTATTAAGAATTTGATATTTCTTTTTATGTTTTACAGGAAATATGATCGTCAATACAAAGAGTCCGATTCATAGATCAAAAAAACTTAAGTTTGAAGAAAATTGGACTTAAAACAAAATTAAAATAAAAGAAGGATGCATACGGTATTATGGAAAATAAAGATACTATGCAAAGAATCCAAAAAGGATATAGGCGTCATTTTAAAGAAACAAAAGTTTCTTTTTGGTAATCAAAAAAAGGGAGCGCTTCCTAACAGCTAACGCGTGCGCGTGTGTGGGCGCGGGCGTGTGCGGGCGCGCGGTATGGCGGGGTGCGGGGAGTTTTTGCTGGCGGATGCGAATAGATGAACAGATACTCATTAAAAGAAAAAAAATATGATATTTGGAAATACTTCAAGAGGAAGAATTTATATTTTCTTTATCTGCTTGTGATCTTTCCATCTCATCCATTCATCTTTTAGTCCTTAGTAGTTTCTTTAGTCCCACATCGAAAAATCATGTAAAATTCCTCCCTCCTAACACCTATAAAAAGGCTTTTATACCCCCATTGGAGAGAGAGCCCAGAAATTCTTTTAGAGCCTTGCATAGAGGAAGAGAAAGGGACTACTCTATGAGCAGCTAGGCTAGCAGTCTCGAGAGTGGAGAAAAAATTTTGTAACGACACAGAGTGGGTTTATTATTCTAAACTTTCTTATATTTTTTTATATGCAATAAAGATTATGCTTTTTATTTAAATCGTCATGAGTTCTTTATTTGCTCTCTTTCATATGCTTTTATTTATGCTTTCCTATTAGATTAATATTAGGAATAATTTTTACTTTCCGGAGATGTGCCGTGATCTACGGGTATGGGGCGTGCCGAGGAAAGAAAAGTTGTTTACCTAGTACTTTTCGGAGACACGTCGTGATCTATGGGTACAGGGTGTGCCGAAGTAAGATAGGTATTTTTTCTAAGATTAATCGTATCTATTTAATTAAAAAAGAGATACAACTCTGTTAGTGCAAATTAATTCAAAACTTCCGAGCTTTTTATTTTCTAATTACATCAATTTTAAGATAATTTATTTTTTAAATCAAAACAACACTTCTTTCTTTTATTTTGTAATCTCAACTTAGCCCAAGGTCTCTGAGAATACGATCTCGACTCATCCTACCTACATAGTGAGTAGAATTATTTTTGGTGCTATCAATGACTACGCATCAAGTATCAATGTACGTCGACTGAGATAATCCAAGCAAACTTTTAGATCTATCTCTATAGATCTTCATCTCAAGGATAAAGGATGCTTCTCCCAAGTCTTTCATGGAGAATTGTGATGACAACCAAACTTTTATTCCCTGTAATACAGGGATGTCATTCTCGATTAAGAAAATATCATCGACATACAAAATAAAAAATACAACCACAGAGTTATTAATCCATTTGTATATACAGGGTTCCTCTCCATTCTTAATGAAGCCATACATTCTGATCACTTTATCAAAACGTATGTTCCAACTCCGAGATGCCTGCTTAAGTCCATAGATGGACCTTTGAAGCTTGCACACTTTAGACTCATCTGTGGATATGAAACCTTCAGGTTGTATCATATACACCTCTTCTTCTAGCTCTCTATTTAGGAAGGCTATTTTCACATCCATTTGCTAGATTTCATAGTCCAGATATGCTGCTATCGCAAGCATAATCCGAATAGACTTGAGCATTATCACAGGAAAAAATGTCTCATCATAGTCAATACCATAATGCTGACGGTAATCTTTAGCAACCAAATAAGCTTTATAGGTCTTCACCTTTCCATCTGCACCCCTCTTCTTTTTGAAGATCTACTTACACCCTATGGATTTTATCCCTTTAGGTGGGTCAACTAATGTCCATACATTATTGATTTTCATGGACTCTATTTCAGATTTCATGACTTTCAGCCACTTATCAGAGTCAGACCTCTGCATCACATCCATATAGATGATCGGATCCTTATTGTTCTCATCGAGTTCAACTAGATCTCCGTTCTGGACTAAGAACCCATAGTATCTATCCGATTGACATGGTACTTTACTAGATCTCTTTAAAGATATTTCTACAATAGGTTTCATGTTTGATCTAATCAAGTCTGATTCTATGGGTTTACTAGATTGTATCGGTTCTTCTACCAATCAAACTTCATCAAGTTCAATCTTTGAGGTATTAATTCTTTCACCAAGGAACTTCTTTTCTAAAAAGACAGTCCTATTGCTGACGAACACCTTCTGTTCATCAGTAAGATAGAAATAATATCCATTGATCTCTTTTGGGTACCCTATAAATAGATATTTATCAAACCTAGGTCCAAGCTTGTCAATTTTCAATTGTTTGACATAAGTCGGACATCCCCAAATCCTCAGATGAGAGAGTGCTGGCTTATATCCTGTCCACATCTTATGTGGTGTTGCACTTACAGACTTACTCAAAATTTTATTTAAAATATAACAAGCCAACTCGAGTGTGTATCTCCAAAAAAAATCGACAGACTTGTAAAGTCCATCATGAATCGAATCATGTCTAACAGGATTCGATTCCTCCTTTCTGATACACCATTATATTGTGGTGTTCCAGGAGGGATCCATTGTGAGAGAATTCCATTATCTTCTAAGTATGTCGAAAACTCACTAGAGAGGTATTCTCCTCCTCGGTCAGACTAAAGAGTTTTAATAGTCTTTCTAGTTTGTTTCTCTACTTCATTACGGAATTGTTTGAACATTTCAAATAATTCTGACTTATGTGTCATTAAGTAGACGTGCCCATACCTTGATAGGTCATCTGTAAATGTAATGAAATAATAATATCCACCTCTAACACTAGTGTTCATAGGTCCACATACATCAGTATGTATCAGACTTAGAACTTCACTGGCTCGCTTACCTTTTTCAGTAAAAGATGATTTGGTCATTTTTTCAAGAAGACAGGACTCACAGATTGGGAGTGATTTACAATCACTGACTTCGAAGATTCTCTCTTGTATCAACATGTTTATTCTGTTCTTGTTAACATGGCTTAACTTACAATGCCAAAGGTGGATATCGGAGATATCACTAATTCTAAGGCATTTGTTGGATGTGTACATTACACTAACAAGTTGTGAAAATATGTAAATATCATTGTTCAGTTATCCATTCATCACATTAACATCATTCATAATGATATTAAAATTATTTTTTTTATTAAAATTTCATAATTGTACATGGCCAAAAGGCCTACAAAAATAATATTCAATAAAAAAGAAAGACAAAAGTGACATTCACTTAGAATAATTACATTAGACTTGAATAAAAGCTTAATAGTCCCTAACGTTAGAACTGGAACTGATCTTTCATCTCCAATATTAAAGAATCTTTCGTCTTCTTCAAATCTCCTACCGACCTGCAGACCCTGCAATGAATTACAAATATTAAAAGAGCTTTCGGTATCTAATATCCAGGTAGTGGAATCATAAATTGAGAAATTACAAGGTGTTATCATATAATTACCTTGTCCAGCAATAACTTGCTTCTGTCTCGATCTATTCGGATCTTGGGAGACAATGTATTGAGGATAATTTCTTTTCTAGTACCCCTGCTTCTTGCAGTAGAAGCATTTCGCCTGACTCTGATTGGACTTGAATTTTTTGGTCTGACTGGGCTTGGGTGCCCCAGCTCTTTACACCTTTTTCTTGTTCTTCTTGTTCTTCTTTCCTTTCTTAAAGGATCAACGTCCAGAAAAAGATCCTCCCACAATATTCACCGATTCTTTTTGGAGCTGGTGATCCTTCTCAAAGTTTTGCAGTAACCCCAGCAAACCGTGGTAGTTAACTGCAGGCTTTGTCATTCAAAAATGAATAAGAAAAAGGAGGTGGACTTGGACAGAGAGTTTAGAATAGCATCTTTTCTCAACTGCTCATGCAGGAGAAAGCCAAGCTTGCTTAAGTGCTCAATCATCTCGATCATATACAATACATGATCAGTGACTGATGCTCCTTCTCTCATTCAAGTGTTGAAGATGGTACAACTAGTCTTATGCCTCTCAATATCGTCGGGTGTGCCAAAGGACTCGTTCAACATTTGCAACATATCCTGTGGCTGAGCATTCTCGAAATGATGGCTAAACTCATCATTTATCGTCGTCAACATAATACAACAAACCGTAGTTCGATCATTGAGCCACTTTTGATAAGTGTCTCTGACCGTGCTACATGCATTCAGAGCTGGCTCTTTGGGTGCCGGATTTGTTAATACATAAAGATCCATTCATACTTCAGGACTATTTTGAGCTTTCGATACCAGCTATCAAAATTTGATCCCATCAATTTATCACTATCTAATAGTGATCGGAGCGACAAGGTGGTGGCCATAACTGTAAAAGAAAAATCAAAACCTAATTAGTATATGAATTGATTAAGTCTAAAGATATAGATTTTAGTCTAAAGGTTCTCCCACTATTTTATTCAAATTGATAGCCTCTACCTTCAACTCGAAGAATTACACTAATTCCTTAGTGGGGACTAGAATCCACATGGACTGTACATGGGTCCGAGTGTGGCTCGACCAATCCTTGTGTACCCACAGATAGGTTCTTAACCAATTATTTCATCAAACAATTTTTAATATTCAATTTTGCCCCAGACACCTCTTCAGCAGGTGTGTGGTGCCTCCACTGAAGGTTCTGGTTAGATCCAATCATTAACGTGCTAGAATTTAGTGTATCTAACAAACGAGTGATCAGGTCCGAGTGTGGCTCGACCAACTTAACCATCATCAGAAAGATACAACTAAAACAATATATTATGAAAGATAATTCTGACAGCTAGATGAGCACCAGACGTGTGGTGCCTCCAATGATTAACTAAACCATTGGACTCATTATCATCCAACTTAATAGGAGGCTATGATTTAGTTATCGCCATAATTATTTCATTTTAGAGACCTAACAATTTTAGAAGATTTAATTAGTTAAATTGAGAGATGAGATGAGACTTGATCAGTTAATCTTAATCCTCCCATTGACTTCACCAAGTCAGATTTAAGAAGATCAGGCATAAGCTGGTCCAGTCAACCAGTCATGAATTCTCCTACTGACTTCACCAAGTCATAAAGAGGACTCAAGACAAATTGAACTAGGGACACCTAAATCAGTCATACTGATTTTCTAGTTAGCATGGGTCAACTCCAATCATTAAGTGATCTAATCAAAATATGATTCACCATATTGGTCAAGTAAGTGAGATTGATGGGAGGATTATGTCATTAACTCGACATAGACTCAATTTATGCGAGTAGCTCCCAATTAATGACCATCGATCAAAGCTGCCATACTTACCTTAGACACCAACTGGTTAGTCATTTTCAATTTGATCAACTTATAGACTTGGATTTGACCACAGAGCTACGATTAAAGTCTATATTGGTCTAATCAAAGATATGGACTTGACCAACTACAACTATTGAAATTGATCAAGAGAAGAAATTGATCCAATCAGAATTAACTTTTAATTAGATTTGATCAATTACTAACATAGTCCATTATCAATGATTTCTAACCCTAGGTCTATCCCAGTTAAATAGACTTGACGAGCTAACCCATTAACCCATGAGTTATGAAATTAATGCGTTAGATTTTTTATTCTCAAATCTAGATCGTTAATTCTCAATTAAGTTTTGGACTGATATGAGTTCGGATTCGATGTTTGAAAATAGTTTTTAATTTTATAAAATATTTTTATAATCAATTATCTAATGATCAAAACTTTAATTTCAGATCTAATATACATTATTTTAGATCTAAAATATAATTTTATTTTTTTTTTTATTATTCATCATCATGGAAAAGATCGCATAGTACCCTTACACGCCATAGGAGATCTCATCGAATGGATAAATAGGATAGTGAAATCCTAATTTTTCCTTTGATCGGATGACTATGAGGATCTATCCAATCAGATTACTATACTACTCAGATTCAAAATTAACTATTTAGATCTAATCTAAATAATTATAATCAGATTATATGTAAAAAAATTATGCCATAAGAAACCTTGCTCTGATACCATATGAAGGAAAAATGGATAGTTCAAAGTATGTATTTTTAAAATTTTATAATAAAATAATAAAAGATTAAATATTTTAATCTTTTAAACATACCTCAAATCAGATCTAAACTATCATTAAGGATCTATGACATAAAAAATTTACATATAAAATCTGAAATAAAATAGAAAACTGCATCAATCACATCGATGCCCTGAATTTGATCTAATCTTTAGATTATATCGGTAGAGTTCATAACTCATCATCTTTTTATGGGTTGATGATCTTTACTACTGATAAGTATGGTATGAAGCTCTCACTAATGTTGAGCAACTGCACAAGTGTCCAACCTCTACGAATGGTCCACACGAAGCCCCTCGGATCGATCAGCCCTCCGCGGGAGTGCTAGCTTGCGCAGTCGGCTTCTGATGGTAGATCTAACTTGATCTTCTTCTTCGATCACCTCAAATATTTTTGATATCGAAGATGGATCAGTAAAAAATACTGGATGGTGGAGAAAATTTAGATGAAGACTCTCTTCTCTTTGGTTTTTCCCTCATCCAAAAATCTAGAATAGTTCTAGGTTTCTCACCCAAGAGGAGAACGATCTCCTCTTTTGTTCATGCCAAAGAGGAAGGAAACCCACCCAATCCTCACATCCCAAAGAAGTATTTTTGACCCTATTTCTCTCTGATATCTCATGGTGAAGAGCTGTCTTCTTTTGGCACACAAAATTATGGCCTTTTTATGGTTGTCGCACAAACCAGATAAAACAGGATAAGGGTTGGAGTTTGTTGTAATTCAAACTCTTTTGAATTTCAATTCAACTCCAACTTTTTCTCACCCTTATCTAACTTAAAGAGGGACTTACCAAAGAAACTTAGGTATGAAAATCAATTGAGAAGACCTCTTTTTCTCATACACAATAGATCCCTTCAAAAGCAGCCAACGTGTGGAAGGATATGGATAATGTTTTAAGTTGAAATTCAAACTAATTTAAATTTAAATCAAAACCAATCAATTTATATCTTTAATGAGTGAAAAAAGAAAGATTATTTTTTAATTTTCTCATATACAAACTAATTTTATGCAGTAAGAAAAGGTGTGAGATAATTTAGGTAGCGCAAGGGATAGAGTCCTACTCATTTGGGACTCTAGGGTTTAACCAATTGAATTTCTTTCAAACCCAATCCAATTAGACCCAAATAAAATATGATGAACCTAATTTAATTAGTCTCTTATAACTTCAATTAAATTTGATCAAATCAATAAATTAATTGAGCCATAGATCTGATCAAATCAGGATCATTTCTCCCTTACTGATTAGGTCATCTCATAACCTAATCAGACTTGACCTGATTGAATCAAATTCAATCAGACTTGATCCAGACTTTAATGCTCAATCAAATTAAGCTAATTAGTAATCTAATTATTAATTAATCTTTCATTAATGATAGAGTCTAAGTCTAGTGGGACTCTTCTCTAAAGTCCCAATCCAGTGGGACTCTTCAGTAGAGTCCCGTCAAGTGGGACTCTTCACCAGAGTTCCCATTGAATGTGACTCTTTAGATTAGCTAAATGATCGGAGAGAAATTTTAATGTGTGTGACCCCATAGGTTCGAACCTAAACCGATAGCTTAGAAATTGATTCCTATACCAATCGGAGTAATCATCTAGCAATGGTACCCGACATCTGGATAGGTCGAATGTATGTTCAACAATACTTAAGAACCTATTTGAATATAGTTACCGTATAATTCATCTCTTTGACTCAAATACTCAAGGTGACCTAGGATTTAACTGCCAACCCTAATATGGTCATCCATATTGTATTTTAATTTTTAAAATTCATCACATGAATTATTCCGATCAAAGTTTTACTAAATTGAAATGCACTGATATATTAACTCTTACTTATTCAGAGGGATCAATTTCATCTTGACTCACACACCGACTTCACAAGTACTTGACTGTGCCCAAAAATCTTTCATCACTGAATTAAAAATTTAGATAGTCTGGCACCAAAGCATAATGAGTTGCTTGCAAGTCACCGTGATGATCTCAGGTCGGAGGGATACTTATACCTATATCCTTTCGGAGTGACTCTTGACAATAGAGTGCTCCGGAGTTGGTCATATTTAGTGAAATATACTCCTATATTTCACCTGCATGCCATACCAGCATCTTCATGCTCCTTGATTAAGAGGACAACCAACCTATATGACACACAATGACCTACACTTGATATGTCATCATCTTAGTAATAGCATATCATTTGATTGTGAACTCATTTAAGGACTAAACGATATATCTTCCTATATCGAATCAAATAGTCCTAAGAACTTCATCACATAACAGGAGTTTAAAATGAGATGTACATAGTGATAAAAAAATAAATAATATTTATTAATTTATATACAATTATAATGAAAAGCACAACCGTCAACAAACTGACGATTGGCTTTAAGACACAATTCCCAACATGTCTCTAAATATGCATGATGACCAAAATAATCTTTAGCTATAAAAAGTAAGCGACAATATACTAGATTACA
This sequence comes from Elaeis guineensis, assembly GCF_000442705.2. NCBI lineage: Eukaryota > Viridiplantae > Streptophyta > Magnoliopsida > Arecales > Arecaceae > Elaeis > Elaeis guineensis. The sequence goes on from NC_025999.2 coordinate 26,891,399, forward strand.
AGAGAACAGATATTAAAGTATTGTACTATTAATACTTTACATATATGTGATAATTTTTATTTGAATAAAAGTGGATATATACAAAATCTTAAAACAAAAAAGCACTCATCATACTGTTGGGATGCACAGGAGTTTCATGCATGCATTTTAAAAATTTTTCAGTGAAAAATATTAGATTAAATTATTTAATCTATAAATACATGCATAAGATCTGATCTTAAAACTCCTATAAATAGATCGATAACATGATTTATATGCATAAAAATCTAAATCTAAAATGACAAGCATATAAACCAAAAACAGTATTTAGTAATAAATCTAATCTACCACTTCTAGGGTTCCAAACCCAATATCTGAGCATGGGTAGTCGAACTTCATGATCGAGAATGTAGATCTGAGAGTCCTCTCTAATCACTCACAGCAGCACAAGTGTCCGACCTCTACGGATGGTCCACACGAAAGCCCTCGAACCGATCAACCCTCCATGGGAGTGCTAGCTCACGCAGTCAGCTTCTGATGGCAGATCTGACTTGATCTCCTTCTTCGATCACCTCACATTTTTTTAATATCGAAGATGGATCAGAGAAGGATACTGGATGGTAGAGAAAAATTAGATGAAGACTCTCTTCTCTTTAGTTTGTTTCTCATCCAAAAACCTAGAACAGTTCTAGGTCTCTCACTTGAGAGGAGAACAGTCTCCTCTTTTGTTCATGCCAAGGAAGAAGGAAACCCACTCAAAGCTCACATCCCAAAGAAGGATTTTCACTCCTCTTTCTCTTTGATATCTCATGATAAAAGCTCTCTATTTTTGGTGTACAAAATTATGGCCTTTTTATGATTGTTGCACAAACTAGATACAACAGGATAAGGGCTGGAGTTTATTGTAATTCAAACTATTTTAAAATTTAATTTAACTCTAACTTTTTCTCACCTTTATTTAACTTAAAGAAGAACTTATCAAAAAAATTAGGCATAAAAATTAATTAGAAAGATTTTTTTTCTCATACACAATGGGCACCTTCAGAAGCTGCCAACGTGTGGAAGGATATGGATAAGGTTTTAAGTTAAAATTCAACCTAATTTGAATTCAAATCAAAACCAACTAATTTATATCCTTAATGGATGATAAAAGAAGAATTATTTTTTAATTTTCTCATATATAAATTAATTTTGTGCAGTGAGAAAAAGTGTGAGATAATTTGGATGGTGCAAGGGAGAGAATCCCACTCATTTGGGACTCTAGAGTTTAACCAATTGGATTTCTTTCAAATCCAATCCAATTAGATCCAAATAAAATATGATGAACCTAATCTAATTAGGCTCCTATAACTCAATTAAATTTATCAAATCAATAAATTAATTGAGCCATAGATCTGATCAAATCAGGATTATTTCTTCTTTATCGATTAGGTCATCTCATAACCAAATCAGACTTACTTGATTAAATCTAATTCAATCAAACTTGATCCAGACTTTAATGCTCAATTAAATTGAGCTAATTAATGATCTAATTACTAATTAATCCTCTATTAATGATAGAATTTAAGTCTAGTGGGACTCTTCTCTAGAGTCTCCATCTAGTGGGACTCATCAGCAGAGTCTCCATCCACTGAGACTCTTCAGATTAGTCATATGATCGAAAAGAAACTTCTAATGTGTGTGATCTCATTGGTTCGAACCTAAGCTAATAGCACAGAAATAGATTTTGTACCAATTGAAGTAACCATTAGCAATGAACTCGATGTCCGGATAGATCGAATGTATGCAAAGCAATACTCAAGAACCTATTTGGATATAGTTATTATATAATTCATCCCTTTGACCCTTGATGCCAGGATGACTTAGAGTTTACACTGTCAACTCTTAACAGTACATCCATTATATGTCTCAACCTAATAAATCCTGTGACTCCTCACAAGAAATGCCCTGACCAAGGTCTTACTAAATTGAAATACAAAGCATTCTTTCCAATCTCTTGGAGTGGTCAATTCCATCTTGACTCATACACTGACTTCACAAGTACTTGACTGTGTCCAAAAATTTTTTTCGATCCTAAATTAAAAATTCAGATAGTCCGACACCAAAGCATAGTGAGTTGCTTGCAAGTCACCGTAGTGATATCTCAAGTCAGAGGATCACTTATACCCATATTTTTTTGGAGTGACTCTTGACAGCAGAGTGCTCCAGAGTTGGTCACATTCAGTGAAATGTACTCTTATATTTCACCTGTATGCCATACCAACGCCTCCACGCTCTTTGGTTAAGAAGACAACCAATCTATATGGCACACAATGATCTACACTTGATATGTCTATCGTCTTAGTAATAGCATATCATTTGGTCGCGAACTTATTTAAGGACTAAATGATAAATCCTTCTGTATCGATTTAAAAAAGTCCTAAAGACTTTCATCATAACACAGATGTTCGATATAGAAGATGTATAAGCTTATGATAAAAATTATCAAATAAATATTTTATTAATTAATTTATATATAATTACATCAAATAGTACAACCGTCAACAGACTGATGATTGGCTTTGGGATATACTTTCCAACAACTCCCACTTATACTAAAGTCAATCGATACAGTATCGTATATCCATCTTCATTTTGTGATCTTCGAACTCCTTTATCGCAAGAGCTTTAGTTAATGGGTCGGTCATGTTATCCTTTCTATCAATCTTCTGAAGATCGACATCACCTCGATCCACGATCTCTCGGACAAGGTGGTAGCGATGTAGAATATGCTTTGTCTGCTGATGTGCCTTCGGCTCCTTTGCTTGACTATGGCTCTAGTACTATCATAATAAAGCAGAACTGACAATCGATGGAGGGTGCCACTCCAAGCTTGGTGATAAATTTTTTCAGCCATACAGCTTTTTTTGCAGCATCGGATGTCGTGATGTACTCCATCTCGCAAACAGAATCAGCTACGGTGTGCTGCTTGAAATTTTTTCAATAGACAGCTCCACTATTTAGGGTAAAGATATATCCCAATATATTTTTGCTATCATCATGATCTGATTGAAAACTGAAATCAGTGTATCCCATGAGTTTCAAGTTAGATTCTCCATACACAAGCCATTGATCTTTAGTATTTCTTAAATACTTAAGGATGGTTTTTGCAACCTTCCAATAGTTCTCACCTAGATCTGATTGGTATCTGCTCACTACTCTTAGTGAGTATGCTACATCCAATCTTGTACATGTCATGGTGTACATTATAGAACCTACTGTCGAGGCATATAGAATTCTACTCATACGCTCTCTCTCTTAAGGGGTTGTCGGACAATCCTTCTTCGAGAGAAAAATTCCATAACCTATTGAAAGATAGCCTTTCTTAGAATTCTTCATGCTGAACTATTTCAGCATGGTATCTATGTACATTGATTGGGAGAGTCTAAGCAGTCTCTTAGATCTATCCCTATAGATCTTCATCCCTAGGATGTAGGCTATTTCTCTCAGATCCTTCATGGAGAATTGTGATGACAGCCTCACTTTTATTCCCTGTAATGCAGGGACATCATTTTTTATTAAGAAAATATCATCCACATATAAAATAAAAAATATAATTACGAAACTATTAGCCCATTTATATATATATATATATAGGGTTCCTCTCTGTTCTTAATGAAACCATACGTTCTGATGACCTTATCAAAATGTATGTTTCAATTCCGAGATGCTTGCTTCAATCTATAAATGGATCTTTGAAGCTTGCACATCTTGGACTCATCTATAGATGTGAACTTTTCAGGTTACATCATATACACCTCTTCATTCAGCTCTCCATTTAGAAAAACTGTCTTCACATCCATTTGTCAGACTTCATAGGCCAGATATACCATTATCGCAAGCATGATCCGAATGAACTTGAGCATTGTCACAGAAGAGAACATCTCATCATAGTCAATACCATAATATTGATGATACTCTTTGGCAACCAAACGAGCTTTATAGGTCTCAACCTTCCCATCTGTACCCCTTTTCTTTTTGAAGACCTACTTACATCCTATGGGTTTTATCCCTTCAGGTGAATCAACCAATACCATATATTATTGATCTTCATGGACTCCATTTTGGATTTCAGAGTTTCAAATCATTTTTCAGAGTCAGACCACTGCATTGCATCCATATAGATGACTGGATCCTCATTATTCTCATCGAGCTCAACAGAATCTCCGTCCCAGACCAAGAAACCTAGGTATCTATCCGACTGATGATGTACTCTATCGGATCGCCTTAAGGATGTTTGTATATCGGGCTCCAGATTTGATCTTATCAAATTCAGTTCAGATTCAGCTACTGTTGTCGGTTCTTCTACCTATCAAACTTTGTCAAGCTCGACTTTAGAGGTACTTGTTCCTTCACTAAGAAACTCTTTTTTCAAAAAGTGTGTCTTACTGCTGATAAATACTTTTTATTCAGTAGGGAGGTAAAAGTAGTATCCCCTCATTTCCTTGGGGTACCCTACAAAATTACACTTATCGGACCTAGGTCCGAGCTTGTCCGTTTGTAATCGTTTGACATAAGCCGAACACCCCCAGATCTTAAGGTAAGTGAGGTTCGGCCTACGTCCTGACCACATCTCATATGGTGTTTTATTAACTAACTTGTTTGGAACATTATTGAGCACAAAATAGGCTATCTCAAGTGCATATCTCCAAAAGAAGATCACCAGACTTACAAACCTCATCATAGATCGAACCATGTTCAACAATGTTCGATTCCTTCTTTCTTAGACACCATTATGCTGTAGAGTCCCTGAAGGAGTCCATTATGAGAGAATCCTATTCTCTTCAAGATATGTCTGAAATTTACTGAAAAGATATTCACCCCCTCGGTCAGACCGAAGAGTCTTAATACATTTTTCAGTTTGTTTCTCTACTTCATTACAAAATCACTTGAACATTTCAAAAGATTCGAACTTGTGTTTCATCAAGTAGACATACCCATACCTAGATAAGTTGTCTGTGAATATAATGAAATAGCTATACCCTCCTCTGGCACTAATATTCATAGGTCCACAAACATCACTATGTATTAGACCTAGAACTTCACTAGCTCGTTCACCATTTTCAGTAAAAGATGACTTAGTTATATTTTCAAGAAGACAAGACTCACAGGTCAGTAAGGATTCACAATCATTAATATTGAAGATATCCTCTTGTGCTAATCTATTTATCTTATTTTTGTTAATATGACCGAGCCTGCAATGCTAAAGGTAGGCATCTGTGATATTATCTAATTTGAATATTTATTTAAAGTGTACATTACACTCATAGGCTGTGACAATATATAGATACCATTTCTTAATTATCCTCATATTATTGTAACATCATTCATAATGATATCACAATAATCATTTTTTATTGATAAATTATAACTATCATTGGCCTAAAGATCAATAGAGATTATATTCATCAAGAAAGATGGACAATAGTGATAATCATATAAAATGACACTATTAGACTTGAAAATAAGCTCAACGACTCTTAAAGTCCAGATTGAAACTTGACTTTTATCTTCCATATTTAAGAATCTCTCGTCGTTCTCAAATTTTCTACTAATTTGAAGTTCTTGCAACGAATTGTATATGTGAACTAAACTTTTAGTATTCAATACCCAGATAGTAGTGTCACATATAGAGAAATCATAAGCTGTTATCATATAAGCACCTTGATCAGCAACTAATTGCTCGTTTCTCTTTAGCTTATTTAGGTCATAGTCTGCTTAACTCGATTCAGCCCTAAATTTTTTAGCTAGATTGGGCTCAAGACTATTATTCAACTTCCGATACTGACTATCGAAGTTGGATCCAATAAGCTCATCACTGTCAAACAGTGAGTGGAGCAATAAATTACTAGCCATTTCTGAAAAGAAAGAAAATATAGATCTAATTAGTATATGAATTAATCAAGCCTAAAGATATAGACTTTAGTCTAAAGGTTCTTCCACTATTTTATATGAATTGATAGCCTCTACCTCTAATTTGAAGAATTATCTTAATTCCTTAGTGGGTACTAGAATCCACACTGACTGCATGCAGGTCCGAGTATGGCTCGACCAACCCATATGCATCTATGGGTAGGTTCTCAACTAATTATTTTTTTAAATAATTTTAGTAATTAGTTTTGCCCCAGATTTTGTTTCAGTAGGCGATGGGCCTCTACTGAAAGTCCTGATTAGGTCCAACCATTAATATGAATCTACTCAGTGATTCTAACTAATGAATAATCAGACTCAAGTATGGCTCGACCAACCCAATCATTCATCAGATAGTACAATAGAGTCATCATATGATGAATAATAATTTCATCATTTAGAGAAACACCAGACGGATGGCACCTGCAATGTCAATCAAAAATAATGGATCCATTATCATTCACCTTAATGGGAGGCTATGATTTAGTTATCACTATAACTAGCTCATTTTATGGACCTAATAATTTAAAAATTTGATTAACATAATTTATCAAAATAAAATATATAGACCAACTAATCTCAATCCTCCTACTGACTTCACCAAATTAGATCAGGATGGACTAGAAACAAGTCGGTCCAACTGACAAGTCATCAATCCTCCTACTGACTTCATCAAGTCATGTCGAGGATAAAGACAAGTCGAATTAGAGGCATCTAAATCAATCGAACTGATTTTCTAGTAAGCATAGGTCAACCCTAATCATTAAGCGATCTGATCAAAAATTGATTCACTATATTGGCCAGATAAGTGAGATCGATGGGAGGGATATGCCATTAACTCATCATAGACTCAATCTATGCGAGTAGCTCTTAATTAATGACCACCGATCAAGACTGCCAAACTTATCTTAGACACCAACTGATTAATCGATTTCAATTGGATCTACTTATAAATTTGGCTTCGATCGTTGAGCTCAAAATCAAAATCCATTTGGGTCTAATCAAAGACATGGACTCGACCAACTACAACTATTATATTGGCTCTAGAGAAATTTTGATTTAATCTAATTTCTCTTAGTCCATTTGATCTTTGATTCTAACCCTAGGTCTAGCCCAATTAGAAGGACCTGATCAAGCTAACCCATAAACCATCACCCACATTTTATGCGAATGACATTAGATCTTTAATTCACAATTCTAGATCTAATAGATTCAACTTAATTCTTAATTAAGTTTGAGGTTGTGGGTAAGGGTTCAATATGTGAAAATAGTTTCAAATTTTATAAAATATTTTTATAATTAATTTATGCACAATCATTTAGATCTAAAACTTGAATCAGCTCACCTCTGAATTGAGCCTACTCATCACAATGGATCGACTAAGTTTCAAGGCTTAGTTGACTCATTAATATAAATTATTAATCATAATTTTTAGCCTGTAATAATGAGTCAGCTCAATAAAAATTGAGCTGAAGAACTAGGATCCTGAGTCGACCCAAATAATACTGAGTCGACTCAACAGGTGAACTACAATAATTACATTAATTTTAGATCAAAATAATTATACATAAATAGTAATAAAATCAATCATAAATTATTTTAGAACTATTCTAAATATATTTATGATTCTAGATTTTATTTGTAAAGATAGATGCAGCTACTTTTCATACAATTATTATATACACAATCTTAGAATTTTGAGAAAAGTAAAGTTTTCTTTTTGCATTCGTCTTCATGGGATATAGTCACAATGACACCCCTACACATCATAAGAGAATCCAATTGAATAGAAAAAAG
>NC_025999.2:26899223-26935756 GCF_000442705.2 Elaeis guineensis
ACAGCGAAGCTAACTCCAAGGCAAACTGAGCCAGCTTGGGACCATTTTCGATCTGACTCGAAGCTTCTTATAGGTATAACAGCTAGTTCTGCAACGCATCTTATTTCATCCAGAAAATATTTCAACAACTACTTTTTGACCTAAACGGCCAAAAATAGCTAGTTTTGGTTTCAAATTACTCAGGACTTAGAAGAAATCAAGAGAAGATATAAGAAAAATAAGGAAACAAAAGAAAAGCACTATTCAAGTGAGAAAGTCAGCCTTTAAGCATTGATTGCTCTTCAGAGTGTTCAACCACTTCCAATCAATTCCTCTTGACCTTTCTGTGAAGTGTATTCAAGGAGAAACAAAGATCATTTAGTGCAAGCAATTAAAGCTTCTTCAAACAAGCTTCATTGATAATAATCAGTCAGATAAAAGGTTTTATTATTATTGTATAAATTTTATTTTTAAAATTTTTGTAATAAGTTTCAGAAGGACTGAAACTTGAAGGTAGGATTTGATCCAAACCTTGAATTGGATTGGAAGCCTTGGATAAGTCTTATAAAGATTCTGATTGATTGACTTAAGAAAAATCAAAATATGTTGTCTATGATACCAGTGAAAACAAACTTGTTGTATTCTACAAAGAATATAGTAAAATTTTCAAGAGATTGCTTGGACAGTGGACGTAGGTACTTGGAGTATACCCAACCACTATAAATTTTATTGTGCTTGTGTGTATGCTTTATATTTTATCTCTCTTGCATATAATTCTACTTAAATTCACTACATATGTTGTTTAAAATTTTAATAATCCAATTCCTCCTCTCAGGCTATCTAGTAGGACAACAAGTGGTATTAGAGCTTGGTACTCAGCTAGAATTTAATCTAACGATCAAGAGTAAAGATCATAACAACTCAACTGGGAGGTTCACTTACCGAAAGACAATCAATAAATAGGCCACTGCTTTTCAATGATACAAATTTATACCTATTGAAAGGCTAACATGCATATTTCATATAAGCTTTTGATTATGATATATGGAGTATCATAATCATTGGGCCACACACACCCACTATTATAGTTGATGGCATTGCTTCATCTGAACTAAAAAAGGATTGGGATGAAGTAGATAAAAAGCTAGCCCCAATTAAATGCTAAGGCTTTGAATATGCTGTATTGTGTCTTGGATGCAGATGAGTTTAACTGAATTTTTATATGCAATTCAGTAAAAAAATTTTAGGATTGACTTAAAATGATGTATGAAGGCACCAAATTAAGTAAAAGAATTAAAAATTAATATGCTTGTGCATAAATATGAACCTTTCAAAATAGAAACTAGCAAATCAATCACTAAAATATTCATACGATTCACTAACATTATCAATGAACTTAAAAGCCTTAGTAGAGCTTATTCTAACAGTGATTTGATGAGAAAAATTCTCATATCTTTGTCAAAATTTTGGAAAGTAAAAGTAACTGCCATTCAAGAGGCAGAGGATTTGAAAAGCTGTCATTAGAAGAGCTGATTAGATCCCTGATGACTCATGAACTTGTCAAGAAACAGCACAATGAGGAAGGTCGGAAGAAGAAGACAATCACCCTCAAAATCTACTGCAGTTGATGAAAGTGATGAGGAGTCATCTGAAGATGATGAAGATATAGTCTTAATCATCGAAAAATTTAAGAAGTTCATGAGAAGAAGACAAGGGTTCAAAAAAGATCAATGGCTCAAGGAGAATCAAGCAAAGACAAATATAAGAAAAAGGAGCAACTGCTTTACTACAAATATAAAAGTTAGGATAGTTCAGAGCTGAATATCCAACACTGAGAAAAATCTTCAAGAAAACTAAGAAAAAGGCTATGGTCATGACTTGGAGCAGTGATGATGATCTACCTCAGAAAGAGAGGATCAAGATGTTGTAAACTTGTGTTTAATGGCACAAGATGAAGAGGTAACCCCTGAACTATCCTCAAATTTTACTTGAAGAATTTCAAGATGCATTTAATTAGTTAATAGATGAATTTAGAAAAATAAGTATAAAGAACAAAGATTTGAAAAATAAAAATACTTCACTAACCAAAGAGAAAGAAAAAAGCATTGTAAAATAATAAACTATTGTTAGAAGAAAAATCAGACTCTAAAAAATGAAGTAAAAAGACTGAAACCTTTAGTTGACAAGTTTACATGCAGTTCTAAAAAATTATAAAAGAACTTGAATAGTCAAAAAAGAATTTATAATAAAGTCAGAATTGGCTACAAATCGAGAATAAACAAAAGATGTTAAAAAATTTCTTTACTAAGCCATCATTCTCACACTACTTGCTTCGCTATAGTAAAGTAAGACATAAAGTATACACATGCAACTCTAGAAAATCTAATGAAAAAATAGTCAAGAAGATTTGGTTCCAAAAGAAACCACAATTGCTAACCCTAAAGGATCCTAAAAAATTTAGATATCTAAAATAGCTACTTAATTGTTTATAGGAATATCTTGCAGCTAATGGTACTAAAAGAACATGATATTTGGATAGTGACTATTCATGATATTGACAGATGATAAGAATTAATTCATTATCCTAGAAAGAAAGGAACAAAGAGTGGTAACCTTTGGCGATAACAACAAAAGAAAATCATTGGAATTGATAAAATTTGTATCACTCCTTCCATCTTCATTGAAACTATATTGTTAGTAGATAGTTGAAAAACATAACTTCTTAGCATAAGCCAATTATGTGATAAATGATTTAAAATAATTTTTGAATCATGCATGTGCATAGTTTCTAGTCCCTTTGATGAAAGTATCAAGTTTATTGGACATAGGTGTAACATCTATATAGTTGATCTTGATGAAATAACTACTAAGAGTGGTCAATACTTTGTTGCTATGAATGCTAAAATCATAGAGACCAGTTGGCCATGGCATCATAGATTAGGATATGCAAGCATCAATACTTTATTGTTGCTCCTAGATTGATTTTGATGATTACAAAGCAGATTGAAGGGATACCAATATTTTTATTTGAAAAAGTCTTTGTGCTCTTCAGGGGCAAAATCATAATTTTACCAAAACCCTGATTTATAGTATCATTTGGTAGAACAAAAGATTTGTGATTTATTGGCGAAAATTTCATTATTTTTGGACTTGTATTTTTGAAGTTATGAATGTTTGAAATCCATGAGTCGACTCATGAGTCAGCTCATGGCACAATGAGCAGCTTGGCAGCTGAATTTCAGTTTGCATGCTGAATTTTTGGCTTGGCACGGCCTGTGAGTCGACTCATGAGTCGACCCACAAGGCATGAGTCGACTCATGAGTCGACTTCTGCAGTTTTAGGCCAAAAATTACAGAAACTCATTTTCTGGTTGTTGCAACAGAGGTCGACTCATGAGTCGACCCCTGAGGCATGAGTCGACTCATGAGTCGACCCCTGCGACGGGATTTTTCGCAACGGCTAGTTTTTAACCCATTTTAAGTGCTTTTAATGCTCATTTAATGTGCTCTAACGGCTCTTTTTCTGCCTAGAATATTTTCTCTATTTCTTAAAGCTATAAAAGGATTCAAAAGGTGGGAAACATAAAGAGATTGAAAGAATTAAGAAGAGAAAGAAAGAGATTTGAAGAGCATTCAAAGAGCATTCAAGAGCATTCAAAAGAGAAAGGGTTTCTCAAGCCAACTTTTCAGCCCTAATCAAGAGCTCATTTAAAGCCTTCAAGAAGCCATCAATCAAAGCTCACCAACTCCTCAAGCGCTCAATCAATTCTCCATCCACTTTGAGGAAATCCAAAAAGGGGCTTCTTCTCTTGAGTAAAGTGTATTTAAAGTTATATTCGCTCATTAAAGGAGCTTTTCTTGTACTTATTTGTGCTATAAATTATTTTACTCATTTTGAGTGATTTTTTTGTTTTGGAGGGGTTCCAAAATAAGGGAAGGTTGATCCGAACCTGAAATCGGAGTGTATTGGGTTGGCTTGTACCCGAAAAATAAGTGGACTAGCTTGGGATAGCTAGTGTCGGAGTTTCCGATGTTTGTATTCGGGTTGAATACAAGTTTAGTGGATTGGAATTCCCAAGTAGGAGCTTGGGGAGTGGATGTAGGTGCAAGGTTGGCACCGAACCACTATAAATCCTTGTGTTTGTGGTGTGCATAATTGTTCTCTTTAACTCTTCATTATTTCCTTGCATTCTTGCTTTAGGCAATTAATCTTGAACTAAGGTTATTCTCCTCATTCATTTAGCTATTGACAAACATTTTTCATAAGTCATTAGTTAAGCTTAAAATTTTTAGAAACCCAATTCACCCCCCCTCTTGGGTTGCATAGCTGGGCAACAAGTGGTATCAGAGCCCGGTGCTCTAGCCCTCTTTGATCTAAACAATCAAAGAGCCAAAGATCTATGGCAACCCACGTCGGTACTTCTCTAGCCGAGGGGCAATCCACCAACCGACCTCCACTTTTCAATGGGTCTAATTACACCTATTGGAAAGCTCGGATGAAAATATTCATTCAAGCACTCGACTATGATATGTGGAGTATCATAGTGAATGGTCCTCACACACCCACTAAAATTATAGATGGTGAGGAATCAACCAAACCCGAGAAAGAATGGGATGAGGTTGATAAAAAGATGGCCCAATTAAATGCTAAAGCAATGAATGTACTTTATTGTGCTCTTGATGCAAACGAATTTAATCGCATTTCTACTTGTTCTTCTGCTAAAGAAATATGGGATAGGTTAGAAGTAACCCATGAGGGAACAATCAAGTAAAAGAGTCTAAAATAAACATGCTTGTGCATAAATATGAATTGTTTAAAATGGAGCATGATGAGTCCATAACTGTAATGTTTACTCATTTTACTGATATCATTAATGGTTTAAAGAGTCTTGGTAAGTCCTATACTAACAGTGAGCTTGTAAGAAAGATTCTCAGGTCTTGCCAAGAACTTGGGAAGCCAAAGTGACTGCCATCCAAGAAGCGAAGGACTTGAACACTCTACCTCTAGAAGAGCTTCTTGGATCTTTGATGACTCATGAGCTAAGCATGAAGCAACATCAAGAGGAAGAAGTCAAAAAGAAAAGAACCATTGCCCTCAAATCCACAGCTCATCCTGATGAAGAAACTGATGACACTGAAGATGAAGAACAGGATGAAGAGATGGCTCTCATCACCCGAAGATTCAAGAAATTTTTGAGAAAAAAGAAACAGGGGATGAGAAAGAGGCCATTCACAAAAGGGGAACAAAGCAAAGAAAAAGAGAAAGACCAACCCCTTATCTGCTACGAGTGCAAGAAGCCGGGACACTTCAAATCCGAATGTCCACAACTGAAGAAAGGTCCCAAGAAGTTCAAGAAGAAGGCAATGATGGCCACATGGAGTGCGAGTGATGACTCAAGCTCCGATGAGGAAACCTCAACCGAACAAGCCAACCTGTGCCTTATGGCACACGAAAATGAGGTAATTTCTGAAACCCTAGTGATTTTACATTTGAAGAATTGCATGAAGCATTCTATGATTTAGTTGATGAATTAAAGAAACTAGGGATGAAAAACAAAGAGCTGAAATTGAAAAATCAATCCTTAGTGAAACAAGCTGAAACTTTTCAATTGAAAAATCCACCTTGCTTCAAGAAAATCAAAGCTTAAAGAATGAAATTGCCAAGCTGAAACCAATAGTAGATAAGTTCACCTTAAGTTCAAACAAACTCAATATGATTCTTGATAATCAAAAAGCCGTATATGATAAGGCTGGACTTGGCTATAACCCCTTGAAGAAACAAAAATATCTGAAAAATATTTATGTAAATTCTTTAAGTAACAAGTCTACCAATATTACTTGTTTCAAATGTGGTAGAGTAGGACATAAGTCATACACTTGCTTCTTTGACAAATCTGCAAACTCAACTATAAAGAAAATATGGGTTCCAAAAGGAACCATTTTGACTAACCAAAAAGGACCCAAGAAAGCTTGGGTACCTAAAACAAAAACTTGACTTTTGCTTGCAGGTGTGTCTAGCATCCCAAGGAGGAAACAGGAAATGGTATCTTGACAGTGGATGCTCGAGACACATGACTGGTGATGAATCACAATTCATCACGCTTGATGCTAAGGATGGAGGGATGGTCACCTTTGGAGATAATGGCAAAGGAAAGATCATCGGGATAGGTAACATTGGTATCACTCCCTCCAAATACATTGAAAATATTTTGTTAGTTAATGGTTTAAAGCATAACTTACTTAGCATTAGTCAATTTTGTGATAAAGGGTATAAAGTTGTTTTTGAATCATCTGTTTGCATTGTGACTAGTCCTATTAACGATGGCATTAAATTTATTGGACATAGACATGGCAATGTTTATATGGTAGATTTAAATGATTTAGCCAAAATAGACATGCAATGCCTAGTATCCTTGAATGCTAAAGTTAATGAGACTAGTTGGCTTTGGCATCGTAGACTTGCACACATTAGCATGCATTCTCTTTCAAAATTAATTAAGAAAGAATTAGTTCTTGGCTTGCCTAAACTGAATTTTGAAAAAGATAGAATTTGTGATGCATGCCAACTAGGTAAACAAACTCGAGTTTCATTTAAATCCAAAAATATTGTTTCAACTTCTAGACCTTTAGAGCTTTTGCATATGGACTTATTTGGACCAACTAGAACCACTAGTCTAGGAGGAAAACGATATGGTTTTGTAATTATAGATGATTACTCTCGTTTTACTTGGGTTTTCTTTTTAGCACACAAAGATGAAACTTTTCATATTTTCACTAAATTTACCGAAAAGTCACTAATGAAAAAGGATTTTCAATTCAAAATATTCGAAGTGATCATGGAACTGAATTTGAAAATCAAGACTTTGAAAACTTTTGTGATGAAAATGGAATTGGCCATAACTTCTCTGCTCCTAGGACACCCCAACAAAATGGGGTAGTTGAAAGGAAAAACAGAACCTTAGAAGAAATGGCCCGTACCATGCTTTGTGAAAGCAACCTTCCAAGATATTTTTGGGCGGAAGCAATTAACACAGCATGTTACATTTTAAATCGTGCTTTGATTAGACAAATTTTAAAGAAAACCCCTATGAACTTTGGAAAGGAAGAAAACCAAATATTGCATATTTTCATATTTTTGGTTGCCGATGTTTTGTATTAAATAATGGTAAAGAAAGACTTGGTAAATTTGATGCAAAATCAGATGAAGCAATCTTTCTGGTTACTCCTCCACTAGTAAAGCTTTTAGAGTTTTTAACAAAAGAACTTTAGTAGTTGAGGAGTCCATACATGTTGTTTTTGATGAATCTAACGATCTTCCTTCAAGGAAGAATGAGGGTGTTGATGATGCAGATCCTCTAATAGAAGGTATGAAGGAGATCACTCTGAAAGATTCAACAACTCAAGAGGACGAGGAACAAGAAGACAAACAAGATGAGAGAGGTGAAGAAATTCAAGAACAACCTCAAGGTACAAATGACCTACCCAAGGAATGGAGGTATGTTCACAACCACCCTAAGGAGTTAATTATTGGTGATCCTATGCATGGGGTAAAAACTCGTTCTTCACTTAGAGATGTATTTAATCATTGTGCTTTTGTATCTCATCTTGAACCAAAAACTATTGAAGAAGCTGAAAATGATCATAATTGGATTAATGCAATGCAAGAGGAACTTAATCAATTTGAAAGAAATAATGTTTGGACTTTAGTATCAAGACCTAAAAATTATTCAATAATTGGCACAAAATGGGTCTTTAGGAACAAATTAGATGAGCATGGTAATGTAATTAGAAATAAAGCAAGACTGGTTGCTAAAGGATATAATCAAGAAGAAGGAATTGATTTTGATGAGACCTTTGCACCTGTTGCTAGATTAGAAGCCATTAGACTTCTACTTGCATATGCTTGCTTTATGAAATTCAAATTATTTCAAATGGATGTCAAAAGTGCATTTTTAAATGGATATATTGCTGAAGAAGTCTATGTAGAACAACCCCCGGGATTTGAAAATCATGCTTTTCTAATCATGTTTTTAAATTAAATAAAGCTTTATATGGATTAAAACAAGCACCTAGAGCTTGGTATGATAGGCTAAGCAAATTTTTACTAAATAATAGTTTTTCAAGAGGTAATGTAGATACAACCCTCTTTATTAAAAGAAATCAAAATGATATGTTAGTAATACAAATTTATGTTGATGACATAATTTTTGGGTCTACTAATGAATCTCTTTGTCAAGACTTTGCTAAGCTCATGCAGGGGGAGTTCGAGATGAGCATGATGGGAGAACTTACCTTCTTCCTCGGACTCCAAATCAAACAAACAAAAGAGGAATCTCCATCACCCAAAGCAAGTACACCAAGGAACTACTCAAAAGATTTGGAATGGAGAACTCCAAACCATTGGCACACCCATGAGCCCCTCATGTAAGCTTGACAAGGATGATGAAGGTAAATGTGTAGACTTAAAATACTATAGAGGTATGATTGGCTCATTATTATATTTAACTGCAAGTAGGCCTGATATCATGTTTAGTGTTTGTTTATGTGCTAGATATCAATCTAATCCTAAAGAATCTCATTTGAATGCTGTTAAAAGAATCCTTAGATACTTGAATGGTACTCAAACTCTAGGGTTATGGTACTCTAAGGACTCACAAATTGATTTATTAGGATATTCAGATGCTGATTTTGCTGGATGTAATTAGATAGAAAAAGCACAAGTGGAACTTGCCAATTTCTTGGAGTTAACCTAATCTCCTGGTTTAGCAAGAAACAAAATTCGGTAGCACTGTCTACGGCTGAGGCCGAATACATTGCAGCCGGAAGTTGTTGTGCTCAAATCTTGTGGATTAAGCAACAACTCGAAGACTTTGGAATCAAACTTAATGAAACACCAATAAGATGTGACAACACAAGTGCCATAAATCTATCTAAAAATCCAATTCAACACTCAAGATCCAAACATATTGAAATAAGACATCATTTTATAAGAGAACATGTTCAAAACAAAAATATAATTCTTGAATATGTTTGCACTGAAAATCAATTAGCTGATATCTTTACAAAGGCCCTTAGTGAGGACAGATTCTGTGAAATTAGGAGAAATCTAGGAATTCTTGATCCATATGCCTAAATATTTCTCAAATTCCAAAGATTTGATGTCAAAAATTTTTTGAGCTCAATTTCCATCATCTTCTTGGTCCCAAAAGCTCAAGATTATCATTCTCATAACTTGTCATTGAGCAAAATTCTTCTCCCAAAATTTCAAATTTTTCTGGAATTTATTCATATTTTTTTTGAATTTTGAGTTTCATGAGTCGACCCCCTTGAGTCGACCCTATGGCAAACTTGTAATTCTGCCAACTTCCCACGGGCTCCTTCTTTTTAATTGGAATCCTGTTCGTGAGCCGACTCATCTCTTCATCTTCCTCCCTCCAAGAACCGCATCTCATTCCCATTCTCTCCAAAACCAAGGATCTAGCTCAAGGTTGTTCTCCCTTCTCCTCTCCACCACAAATCACCGCCTGGGAAAGGAGATTTTCGCATCTTCTCCCTTTGATTGAAAAGGTTGGAGCGTGCCCTAGCCTCCACCGTTCTTCTCAAATCCGCCTCTTCTCTCCGCCAAAATCCCTCTCCATTCTTTTGTAATCCTTCTTCCACTCATCCACTTAATCCTCCAAGTCTCTCTGCCTGCTGCTGTGTTGAGAATGGCTCCGAAGATGAAGCTTCCTCAAAGAAGAAAGTCGGTCCGTGAGCTAGAAGAAAATGTCCGGAGAAAAAGGCAAGCTGCTCAGTCCTCCACTGCTCCCACTCCGCTTCTGTGTCAGCTCAAGGTCCTTCTCAATCATCCCTAAGCCCCAGTAAGATCCCTCTATCTGATAGGAAAGTTGAAACCGGAAAGAATGTGGATTTTCGGTTCTTTGAAAAAGAGGGTTTCACATTTGGAACAAAAATTAAAAATCAGGGTTGGGGTTTCTACTGCTCTCTTAAGGAAGTTACTTTTGTTGACCTAGTTAGAGAATTTTATCAGAATCTACATTATGGGAATGGGTCAGTGACTTCGACAGTTAAGGGTGTTGATATTTGTTTGGATCCTGTCATATTGGGAGAAATACTACATTTGCCCTGTGAGGGTTACTCTTACATGGAACTCCCAGTAAAGAAGAGGGATCAGTGTTATTCTAGGGGGAACCTACACAGGGAGTTTAAATAAATTGGAAGCAAAAATTTTGTCTATTGAGATGAGGATCTTACATCAGTTAGTGACGAAGCTCTTCTTCCCTAGGAGTGGTAGGCATGATCTACTTTCCAGCAGAGATATTTGTATTATGTTTCATGTTATCACTCAAACCCCCCTGAACCTCCCGGCATTAATGATAGAGGCCATGAGAGAGACATTGAACAGATCCAAGGCACATTTGCCTTTTGGTATGGCCCTTACTCGAGTTTTTAGGAGGTTTGGAGTTAGCTTTGAGGGGGAGGCATCTACTAAGCTTTCTCATGTAGACACCTTCAACCAACACACTCTGCACCGAATGGGATTTACAAAAACTGATGGTGGTTGGATCAAGGGTTCTGAGGAGAGAGCTGAGGACAGAGTAGAAGATAGAGCTAAGAAGAAGGTCCATCATCTCCTATCCATGACTTCAGGGCAGCATCACCAGATATCCAGTTCATTCCAGACCCAGAGGCTGGCCCTTCAGAGTTCACCAGGAGGCCCACACCAGTATATCAGCCAGAGAGCAGCGCACCTACATCAGAGTTCAGATGGCTGATGATCAGATCGAGCAGATATCACAGCGTGTGGCTTCCTTACTATCTAGACAGTGGAGCACTTCTACATTTACACCAGGGGCCACTTCATCTGATCAGACTTTGACTCCCCATATCTCCACTGTGTTTCAGTTGATCTCAGATCAGTCTATCCGGATTCAGCAGCTTGAGGACACCGTTTGGAGACTGACTGGGAGAGTTCTTGACTTGCAGGGGCAAGTCCTAGCTTTGGCCCATCCTCAGCCACAGGAGTCCACTATTGAGGTCACAGACCTTACTGCAGAGGCTGGCAGGCTCAGAGGTGCACTGGAGGGTGGATATGAGTTACTGAGGAGAGAGATCGAGGCTCGAGTGAGCATGCATCCATTCAGTTCACTGCTCTACTTCAGTCTGTTTTCAGAGCACTGAACGTTCTTGATTCCATCAGACTCACTCTTTCTGTCCAGTCCTTGGCCTCGTAGCGTTCTCAGCCTCCTAGTTCATCTCGCTCACCTGCTCGTGCCAGAGGCAGACGGGGTAGAGGACGTTCTTCTGGTCGAGATCCATCATCTCCTCATCCTATCTCTGATGACTCCGACCCATCTAGTCATGATCTTTACTAGATCCTAGGTGTTAGTGTCTAGGATCTGTATTTTGGAGCCATGTATTGACATCAGCTAGTTGACTTTTATGTTATGAAATTTGTATTGAAACAATTATGGTTTTAATCATCTTTTACTTATATATCTACTCTTTGTAATGATGTCAATCATCTTTTGTTTATATATCTTCCCTTTGTTGAAACTAATTCTCCTTGTTGAAATATCTTCTCTTTGTTGATGATTGCTGTTAATAATTGCTGTATTAAGGGGAGCAAACATCAATGATAAACACTAAAGAGAAAACGTATTCAGAAAAAGAGGGGGAGTTAACAATGTTTGATGATGTCAAAAAGGGGGAGAAATTAAAGAAAAAGAAATCCATCAAAAGCAAAACCATAAATTATTAGAAATTATAAAGAAAAGAGACATATCAAAAGCAAAATTATAAATTATTAAAAGACTTGAAAATAAAATGAATGAATTGGGAAGAAATTTAAAGAACAATATCAAAAGTAAAATTATTACATGACTTAAAAATATAATTGCTAAGTACAATGCAAATGAGCAACCTTTAAAATTACTTCTTTAAACATGCTCTGATATGCTTTAAAATTCTTACTTGCTCTGATACATCTTAAATTTAAAATGCTCTGATACACTTTCCAAATTAACTCTTAGACATGCATTGGCACACCTAATTATTTTTGCTCTGATACTAAAACTAAAATCAAATGAGAATGAGCAAATTTTCAAGATACAGCTTGCTCTGATAACAAAAACAAATTTTCTGCTCTAACACCAAAATCACATAATCCAATGAGCAAATTTTCAAATCTTTAAGCAAATGGGCAAACTATTTATGCATATGACCATTTGTATCACATGCCAAAAGAATCAATACTCTTTTCAAGCATATGCACTTATAATGCATCCTTTTGAAATTCATGATTCACATAAATACTTTTGTTCAAGTGTTTTATCATCATCAAAAAGAGAGAGATTGTTGCTCCTATATTGATTTTGATGATTACAAAGCAGATTGAAGGGATACCAATATTTTTATTTGAAAAAGTCTTTGCGCTCTTCAGGGGCAAAATCGTAATTTTACCAAAATTCTGATTTAATAGTATCATTTGGTAGAACAAAAGATTTGTGATTTATTGGCAAAAATTTCATTGTTTTTGGACGTGTATTTTTGAAGTTATGAATGTTTGAAATCCATGAGTCGACTCATGAGTCAGCTCATGGCACAATGAGCAGCTTGGCACGCTGAATTTTCAGTTTGGCACGCTGAATTTTTGGCTTGACATGGCCTGTGAGTCAACTCATGAGTCGACCCACAAGGCATGAGTTGACTCATGAGTCGACTTCTGCAGTTTTGAGCCAAAAATTACAGAAACTCATTTTCTGGTTGTTGCAACAGAGGTCGACTCATGAGTCGACCCCTGAGGCATGAGTCGACTCATGAGTCGACCCCTACGACGGGATTTTTCTGCAACGGCTAGTTTTTAACCCATTTTAAGTGCTTTTAATGCTCATTTAATGTGCTCTAATGGCTCTTTTTCTGCCTAGAATATTTTCCTCTATTTCTTAAAGCTATAAAAGGATTCAAAAGGTGGAAAACAAGAAAGAGATTAGCAAGACATTAAGAAGAGAAAGAAAGAGATTTGAAGAGCATTCAAGAGAGCATTCAAGAGCATTCAAAAGAGAAAGAGTTTCTCAAGCCAACTTTTCATCCCTAATCAAGAGCTCATTTAAAGCCTTCAAGAAGCCTTCAATCAAAGCTCACCAACTCCTCAAGCGCTCAATTAATTCTCCATCCACTTTGAGGAAATTCAAAAAGGGGCTTCTTCTCTTGAGTAAAGTGTATTTAAAGTTATATTCGCTCATTAAAGGGGCTTTTCTTGTACTTATTTGTGCTAAAAATTATTTTACTCCTTTTGAGTGATTATTTTTGTTTTGGAGGGGTTTCAAAATAAGGGAAGGTTGATCCGAACCTGAAATCGGAGTGTATTGGGTTGGCTTGTACCTGAAAAATAAGTGGACTAGCTTGGGATAGCTAGTATCGAAGTTTCCGACATTTGTATTCAGGCTGAATACAAGTTTAGTGGATTGAAATTTCCAAGTAGGAGCTTGGAGAGTGGATGTAGGTGCAAAGTTGGCACCGAACCACTATAAATCCTTGTGTTTGTGGTGTGCTTAATTGCTTCTCTTTAGCTCTTCATTATTTCCTTGCATTCTTGTTTTAAGCAATTAATCTTGAACTAAGGTTATTCTTCTCATTAATTTAGCTATTGACAAACATCTTTCATAAGTCATTAGTTAAGTTTAAAATTTTTAGAAACTCAATTCACCCCCCCTCTTGGGTTACATAGCTGGGCAACAACATAGTAGAATATTTCTATGCTATAAAGAAGGTTTGCATGCGACTCATCCTATATATATAACTAAGAAACCATGAGCCATCAAAAGAACAAATTGCATGGCTTATGTTGAATTCAAAATTGATCATAAGAATTTATGGGGTATGAGTAAAGTTAGCATTAATCATAATAATCATCTAATAATTTCTGACAAATATGTTAAAGTCACATCACAAACTGCTCCCATTCATATGATGGTTATTGATCAAATAAAAAGAGCTGGAGTGAGTCCTTCACAAGCTTACCATTTTTTTCAAAAGATCCCAAGTTTTCAAATATGTTGGATTTACAAGAATTAATTACTTTAATTATTTACATATAAAAAGAGTGAGATAACTTAAGGTTGGAGATGCATAAATTCTCTTAGATTATTTGAAGAGTCGGTAGAAAAAAAAATCCTTCATTTTATCAGCTATATAGGTCGATGAAATAGGGCAAATAGCTAATTTCTTTTGGATAAATGGGCAATCAATTATGGACTATGCATATTTTGGGGTGTGGTTTTATTTGACACTACTTTTAAGACAAACAAATATGAAATGGCATTTGTTGTGCTTCTTGGTAATAATTATCACAGGCAGAAAGTTGTGTTTGTGGCAATTTTATTATTTATAAAATAATTGATTCATTTATTTGGTTATTTAGAACCTTTATAGCTATATTGTCTGGGAAACAACATACTAAATGAATAAATATATATCATTCTCTTAATATTAATGATATTTATCCTAATCTATCTTGATTAATCTGTATGAATATCTATTCAATATATTATTCATGTGTTAGGAATCAGATTTGAATAGGTGACATGAGGATTTTCAGTCCCAAAAATAATCTTCACAGATTAGTGTGCTGCCATGTGGAGGACTATTAAAATGGCCCTATCCAATCATGCCACCGTGTGTGTGTGTATGCATATATTTAAAAATATTATGAAAAATCTTTTTCATATATATTCAAGTCATTTCAGATTTCAAACTAAGTTCAAAACTTATATATATAAATGCCACCTTATGGAATATTTTTAGTCACGATGGAAAAGCCTAGTTAAAAAATATAAATTCGAGAAAAAGTGATGCATGAATGAATTATATGAAGTGCATGAGAAATGGACTTTAGTATATCATCAAGAGTCCTTTTATACTAATATGATAACAATACAATGAAGTGGGAGTATGAATAGTTATTTCAAAAGCTTTTTCTACAAAATATTATCTCTTTCAAAGTTTATAGAAAGTATGAGAAAACAATAAATCTATTTTGAGAGAAGAAAATATATAAAAATTTTAAATTAAGACAAACAAAATCAGTTGTCTATATCCATAGACTACCTATATTAATAGAAGTAGTTGAAAAATATATAATGCACATTTATAGCGATTTTAAAGAGGGGTTTGGAGCCAATTTATATGTCTTTATGAATATATAGGATACAAGGGTGGCAAATATATTTATGAAATTACTCCATCAAATAGTTATTATTGGATTTTGGTCACACAGTGAAATATAGATTTTAAAAATTTTTAACATGCATAAAAAGAGTTTTAAGATTTAAAACCAACATACCAGAACTTAAACCCTAGAATCACCTTTTAGACTCCAATCAAATCATTCAAGCATTTAATAGGATAGAAATTATACTTCCTAAAGAAAATAATCAGATGACAAAATAATCTCCAAAAGACTCTAAAGTAGAAGCCCTCCAACGGTGATCCACACAAAAGATGATCAAGATCCTTCCTAACCGAAATAGTGCTATAGCCTTTCTTCACAAGAACGCTATCGATGTCATTCTCCAAAAATGAATCACACCACTATCTATTTGTCTTTGATTCCTCTACCAAGACCATGCCAAGAATCTTTTCTCAAGAGATCTCACCATATAGAGTTTGATTTTGTACTCCAACATATGAAAAAATCAAATCCTAGGTCAAGCAGCCCTCACTTGCCTTTTTTTCTCTTCTTCTCTATCTTTCTATTTTTTCCTCTCTTCTTTTTCTTAATTTTTTTCAAAATTTTTTTGCTTAATTCTCACTTATCCCACACCCAAATGCCAGGATATCTACTTCAAAATCCATAGGGGGCTTCTCCTATAAATAGAAAATGAAGAGGTGCATGGGTCTCCCAAGGGGCGCCAACTCTTGGTGCTCCACTTTCTCACATGAGGAAATGAATCGTCATGCAAGAATAAATGGTGTGGAGGAGTCCCAAGTATATAAAAACTTCTTCTCTTCCACACCCATAAATATCATATATTAATAATGTGTGAAAGAAATAAATAAAGTAGAAAATAGAGAGATGTATTAAAAGAAAGACTCTTTTTTTACCACACCCATAAATTTTGGCATTGAATTTAGGTGGGTAACATGGAAAACCTCTTTCACTTATGAAACACTTCTATATAAAGATAAGAAACTAATTAAATATGGACCTAATCTAATTAGGTTCAAGACAATATGTTAAGTCTAGCTAAAATACTTTGAACTAATCAAATTGAGAACTTGGATTAATACAATGTGCTAACATATCAAATTAACCTTTAGAACTTATAATAAGTTCAAATAAAATTAGACTAAGATCAAATTCCAAAGTGTGCAACCAATTGAATTTCAAATCTAACCAGCAGTGGATCCAGGCTCTTGGTCTAACCCTAATCTGATTAGATTAGATCAGCCCAATTGTATCAATTAATTAAATTTTTTTAATTAATTTTTGAATTAAATTTTTTTAATTCTTGTGAGTCCATAAGTCAAGATTGACATCTAGCAATGTATCATAACTATCTAAAAGAGATGAAATTTGATAGAAATACTAAAATTATCCTTCAATGATAAATTATCTGTAATTCAATCTTTCAGTCATATAACATCCCAGACGAGCAATAGGTATGAAATCATATCAAAATTAAATGCTCATCTATATGTATCTTGATCAGAAAATGATGATTCAGTTGATAAAATATTAGAAATCTCTTTCTAATTATCATTCTACTTTGGCCAAAGACTTTTCGAATCATCATCCTGTGAGATCATATAGAATGCTCGCTCTCCTTTTTAAGAGTGACCAATCCCTTATTGACCACTAACAACCTTCATGCATACTTCACCATATCCATAACACCCTATACAAGGATCAAAGAATCAAGCTAGGGAATGAACCAAAATATGGATTCATATACACAAGATACCATGATGATCTCAAGTCTAAGGATCATTTGCACAACTCTCACTAGAGAACAATCAGCTGACATACAAACAAAGCTCTATCGAATATTCTCTCGTAGGTCAATTCAGTGAACTCATTCTCTAATAAGCACCCACATCTTTGTATTAGTGTCATCCACAAGTGGTTGTGAGATCAACCATCCTCTCCATCGAGCATACATAGGATGTGTCAGTCTTTTCGATATTATTGATCTCTGACTCAATAAATCAATGATTAAAAATATTTTAGATCAGGACTATCAAGAATTTAGATCTCACTAGCATAATCTCATCATGATCCTAAAATCATTATCCTAATCTATGGAGTTCATTATAATCTTAATCAAGTATAAGATATAGTATATAATGAATCAAAGATGTTTAACTTTATTAATAAATAATATCAAATATATGAGTTTGAAAGATAAAATATAAAAAAAATATTCCATCGCGTCACGTATGCGATTGACTTGTAGGGCATTATTCTTTCAATCTCCTACTTGCACTAAAGCTAATCATCCCTATACTTGATGTCCATGCAATCTAGGTGGCGGTCAAACTACTGCAATGACAAGACGTTAGTGAATGGATCTGCTATATTGTTCTTGATGTCAACTCACTCAACGATCACATCGCATCTTTCGACTATCTCTCGAATGAGGTGAAACTACCTTAAGATGTGTTTGGATTTGTGATGAGACCTTGATTCCTTAACTTGAGCAACTATCCCAATATTGTCATAATAAAGAGGCATTGGTTGTTCAATTTCAGAAACTACATCTAACTTTAAGATGAATTTTTTCATCCAGACGACTTCCTTAGCAACCTCACTAGCAGCAATATACTCAATCTCAATGACTGACTCAGCAACAGTTTACTGTTTAAAAATTTTTCAATTTACTGCACCATCATACAGAGTGAATACATATCCAGATATGAATTTGCTATCATCCGAATCAGATTAAAAATTGAAATCAGTAAAGCCTTTCAGTTTTAAATCAGATCCACTATATATAAGAAAAATATCTCTAGTCCTTCTCAAGTACTTGAAAATATTTTTCAAAGCTTTTCAATGATCATCCTCTATATCTACCTGAAATCTGCTTACAATGTCTAAAATATAAGCCACATCAAGCCTAGTACACACCATAGCATATATAATTGATCCTAGAGCCGAAGCATAAGGAATAAAACTCATTTTATTTCTCTCTTTAAGTGTCTTAGGAGATATCTTCTTAGAGAGTTGTGTGCCATGACTCATGGGTAAGTAATCTCTTTTACTTCCCTTCATATTGAATCTCTTCAACACAAGATCTATGTACCTAGACTAGGACAAGCTAAGCATCTTTTTCAATCTATCCCTATAGATCTTCATACTAAGTATATAGGATGCTTCACCCAAGTCTTTCATGATAAATTTTTGTGAGAGCTATGTTTAGACCGATTGCAACATAGGAATGTCATTCTCAATGAGCAGTATATTATCCACATATAAGATCAAGAAGATAATGATACTCCTACTAATCTTCTTATATATATATATGATTCATTCATATTTTTGATAAAGTCAAATAATTTGACTGTCTCATCAAAATAAATGTTCTAACTCCTCGATACTTGCTTTAATCCATAAATAAATTTTTTTAGTTTGCATACTTGATTTGCCCTCCCACTGGAGATAAATCCCTTAGGCTGAGTTATATAAACTTCTTCCTCAAGATTTTTATTGAGAAAAGCAGTCTTAACATCCATTTGTCAGATCTTATCATCATGATATACAGCTATAGCAAGCATAATCCGAATAGACTTGAGCATGGCTACAGGTAAAAAGGTTTCTTCATAGTCAATAACTTGTCTTTGTCTTAAAATCTTTTGCTACTAGCCTGACCTTATAGATCTCTACCTGGGCATCTCTCTAATCTTCTTCTTAAAGATCCATTTTTACAGTCTATTGGAGTCACACCCTTAGGCGTATCAACCAAAGTCCAAACTTGATTGGCATACATAGAGTCCATTTCGAATTTTATTGCTTCAAGCCATCTGTTAGAGTCACTACTCATGACTACTTCTGAATAGATTGTGGGATCATCATTCTCAATAATGTGTGATGAGTTGTTATTCTCAATGATAAATTCATACATGAGTGGTACATTACGCACTCTACCTGACCTTCGAAGAAGAAGTGTGTGTTGTGGCTGTGCCTCAATAATGGGAACATGAGGTTGAGGATCAACTTATGGACTCTCCACATGTTGCTTCTGGATAGATTGTAGGTCTTAAACTTTCTCAAATTCAACTATCCTCCCATTTTTCCCTTTTTGGATGAACTCTTTCTTCAAGAAAGTGACATGCCTACTAACAAACACCTTTTGTTGAGTAAGATGGTAGAAGTAGTATCCTATATTCTTCTTAGGATAACCTACAAACCTGCATTTATCTGACCTAGAACTTAGCTTATGTTTTTTAATATTCTTGACATAAGCAAAATAGTTTCAAATCTTAAGATACTTAAGATTAGGCTTTCTATCTCTCCATATCTCATTGGAGTACTAGAGACAGATTTACTAAGTATCCTGTTTAAAACATATGCGACAGTCTCTAGGGTATGACCCTAGAAAGAGATCGAAAGATTTGTGAAGCACATCATGGACTACATCATATCTAATAAGGTGCGATTCCTTCTTTCCATAATATCATTTAATTATGGAGTATAGGGAGAAGTCTATTGAGAGAGAATTTTATTTTTTTTAATGATAAAAAAATTTACTAGTTAAGTATTCGCTTTCTCGATCAGATTAAAGAGTTTTAATATTCTTATCAGTTTATTTCTCAACCATTCTTTAGTACTCCTTAAACTTATCAAAGACTTTGGATTTGTATTAAATACATATATCCAAATCTAGATAAATCATCAGTAAATATGATGAAGTAAGAGGATCTACCTCTGGTCTTAGTCGATATTAGACTACAAACATCAGTATGTACTATATCTAAAATGTCACTCATCATATCTCCATGTCCAATAAATGGAGTCTTGATCATCTTACTCATAAGATAAGATTCACAAGTTTCATATGATTCAAAAATTATAAAAATTAAATAAAATTTTTTTGTATAACTTGTTAATCCTTGATTCATTGATATGACCAAGTCGGTAGTGCCAGAGATATATGACATTCATATCTTTTTTCTTTCTTTTCTTTATTTGGTTAACATGAAGAATATTATCATTAAGTGACAAGAATAAAAGATTATTATCAACAAAAATATTTCTATAACACTCATTAGAAAAATAAATAGAGCAACTATTACCCTTTCCTTTTATTTCAAAATCTTGTTCCAGTAACATAGGTATAGAAATAATATTTCTAATAATATTATGGATATAATAACAGTCTTTCAATTCTAAAACTTTGTCCGAAGATAACTTCAACAGCTTGGTTCCTATGGCTTCAGTCTGAATGGACTCTCCACTAGCGTCGAACAGTATTTGTTAAGAAATATTTTCTAAAGTCAATCGTTTGGATAATTATGCTTATTTTATAATATGTATATAATTATTTATCAATGAATAAAAGTTATTATAGCATCTTTCATCACAAAGTTACATCTTTCTTGCTAGAACTCGTGTTGTGATGAAGTCCTTAGAACCATAATATAATCGGTTAAGAAAAATTTATCGAATAGTTTTTAAACATGTTGGTGATCAAATAATACGTCTTAAAAGATGATGATGTTTATCGAGTGAAGATCATTATTTGCTATATAGATTGGTTGTCCTCTTGATCAAGGAGTGTGGAGATACTAGTATAGCATACAGATGAGATGTAGGAGTACATCGTCACCGAATAAGTGACTTACCTATTGAGCACTCTGCTATCGAAAGTAGCTCGCGATGCATATGGGTATAAGTATCTCTCAAACCTGATATCATCATAGTGACTTACAAGCAACTCACTGTATTTTAATGCAGTGACAGAAGGCAACTGGGTATAGTCAAGTACTTGCGAAGTCTGTATGTGAATCTACATAAAATTGACTCCTCTGAATCATAGGAGCTAATACATCATTATATTTTAATTTAATAAAATTTTGACCAGAATAATCTATATGATAGATTTGAAAAGTTGGAATACAATGTGGATGATTCTTTCAGGGTTGACAGTTTAACCTTAGATCGTCCTAAAGTATTCAAGGTCAAAGGGATGAGTTATGTGGTAACCATATGCATAGGTTCTTGAATATTATCTTATAAATATTCAATTTATTCAAATATTAGAAATCATCATTAGATAGTAACTTCGATTGGTACAGAAAATAGTTTCTATGCTACCGACTTAATATTCGAATCTATAGAGTCACGCACAAAGTCAAACAATGTAGAAAAGGATTGACCTAAGTCTATATATTTAATTTAAAAGTACATAAATTGATTGAATAAATAGATTGACTTGATTGAGAATTACATTATGGGTCATATGAGATTAAACAGTTGATTATGTCTAGCTAGCACTAGACATGAGGTTCAGGTTCAATTTCAGGGATGAACAAGATTTGATCTATGATCTAAAGAGTCTGTGAGAGATTAAATTTAAGTACTAATTAATTTTAGATTAAATCTGATTTAATTAGACTTAATTAGATTCAAAATTCAAGTTAGACTTGATCCTAAATCCTAAATTGTTTGAGATTGATAGTCTATTTGAAATTGGTTCGAATCAGGTTCGAATTGGATTCGAATTGATCCATATTTGGATTGGATCCTTAGAGTCTACTTTTGCTGGGACTCTTTCTCCTCATGGTAGACCAAAGGAGGGTGGGGGTGCTAGTTTTGCCGTCCTCCTCTTGGGTGTAGGCGTGGGTGCATGGGGGGTGCCTAGTAAGCTGCCTATCCTGTCTCAAATAGGACTCTTTCTTAGATAAGGAATGGATTAATTCAAAGCTGATTTGAATTAGGACTCCTAGTCTATTAAATTATAAAAAAATCATCTCTAAATAGAAAGGACCTCTAACTATTAAAGCATAACAATTAGATTGTGTGCTAAGGTGAGAAAGAGAGAGAGAGGTGGCGTGCAAGAGAAGAGAGGCGTCTCTTCTCCTTAGTGTGTGGAATTTGGGTGTTCCAGCCATCTTGGCATGAAGAGTTTTGGTATCCCAATTCTAGTGTGAGGTGTCACATCAAAGATCTTCTTCCTCTCCTCCTTACTGCCTTAAGAAAATACAACGATCTAAAGCTTCATCTCACTTTCCTGAGAAGCCTGACGTGCGCGTGAAGTAGAGGGTTTGTACATTCAAACCTTTACAAGACTGCGGATTCAATAAATCTTTTTGAATTTGATCTCTATTCCACTGTGTATCAAGTAAAAGATAAAATCTTTGTTAGCTTATTATAGAAAAATTTTAGATGCTCCCTGGTGATCCGATCCTGAATTGAATTTTTCTTTACAACTGTTATTAGAATTAGGCTTTGATATATGGATGCATAACTGATTTTTTATGATAGATCTATATATGATTTGTGATTAGAATATTATGTTAGATATTAAATTTAATTTAAATCTATGTAAATAAAATTTATGATCTGATTTTGATTAGATTTCATGAACCTAATCAATGGTTGGTTAAGATTTATTATAAATATATTATAACAGAATTTTATTATTATAAATTTTTTGTTGGAATAACAACCTCTTTTAAAGTCTATTTTAAACTAGTTTTAATAAATTTTTTATGTTATTATTTCAAATTAAAAGTAAGACTTATTTCAGATTTGAATTAAATCTGTTTTGACAGATTTTTAGATTTGATTTCTATCAAAAAATTCTACACAACATCGAAACAGATCTAATAAAAAATTTAATCTTTATGTGTTCATATATGCATCTAAATATTTTTCTATATGATTTCATATCTGAATTTAATATTTTATATTATGTATAAATTAAATTTTAGATCTGATATGATATATGTGATACATTAAATCTGATTAAATTAGATGAAGAACATGGTTGATATGATCAAAGTCATGTTCATGCCTACTTTATTTTGATAATTACATGTAGATGTGATTTGTATTTTAAATTATATTTCAGATCTTAGTAGCCCAGTACTCAGATTGATGAGATTATCAGATCATCCGATCATAAGAGAAAGTAGGGATTGATATCCCTCTCTTATCCATTCAACGGATTCTTTTATGACGTGTAGGAGTGTCATTGTGATCCTGTTTTATGAAGAAGAATAGCGAACAGATTTTCATAAATTATTTTGATCATAAATAAGTTTAGATATATTTAAAGTGATTTATGATAATAAAATAAATTTAGATATAAAAATTATTTTAAAATCTGAATAGCATGTTATATTAGATGTAATTGGTAGTGATGTAAAAGTAATCAAGATACATATGATTTATATATAAAGTTTCAATCATACTTATGCATGTTTAATCATTACACATAAATATAAAAATTAGTTTTTATGATATAAAATATATAGTATACTTCACTTAAAATCTTGATAGAATAGTTCTACAAATTGAAATACATATTTCACACACTTAATTTAAAATTAAATTTTAAAATGATCTAGATTTGAGAATTGAAGATTTTAAGACACCATATAAATCGATGGACAATGGGTTAGTCTGAATCAGATCCTCTTATTGGGTTAGATCTAGGGTTAGAAATATATATGGACTAAATAGAGAAATTGATTAAATCTAATCAAGAGTTGAATTAGATTAAATCAGAATTTTTCTAGATCAACCTCAATAGTTGAAGCTGGATCAAGTCTATATTTTTTGACCTTACTAAATAGACCATGATCATGGCTCAGTGGTTGAGCTCGAATCTTCTATTAGATCAAATCGAAACCAATTAACCAGTTGGTATCTAATGTAAGTTTGGTAGTTTTGATCGGTGGTCATTAATTGGGAGCTACTCATGTAAATGGCGTCTATAGTGAGTTAATGGCATATCCTTCCTACCGATCTCACTTACCTGACCAATATGATAGATTATATTTTGATTAGATCACAAATCAATTCGAGCTGACCTATGCCATTAAGGTAAGTCAGTATGACTGATTTAGATATCTTTAGATCAGTATGTATAAAATCCTCTTCATGACTTGATAAACTCAGTGGAAGGATTTACAACCTATAAGTCAATTTCTTCTCTTATTCTCAAATTATTAAATCAAATTTTTTAAATTATTAGATCTTTAAGATGATATAGTTATGGGGATAATTAGTTCATAGCCTTTCATTAAGGTGCATGATAATGAGTCCAATATTCTAAATATGCATTGGAGGCACCACACGCTTGGTATCTATTGGGTATTGAAATTATCATTCATAATATGACTATCTTGTTATGCCCTTCAAATCAATGCTCAGGTTGGTCAAGCCATACTCAGATCTGGATATTTATTTATTGGATGCATTTAGTGTAGTCAAATTAATAGTTAGACCTAACCAAGATTTTCAGTGAAGGTGCCACATGCCTGCTAAAGAGATGCCTGAGACAAAATCAAATTGTTAGAAGTTATTAGGAGAAATAATTGGTTAGAAACCTACCTATAGATGCAGTAGAGTTGGTTGAGCCACACTCGGGCTCGAATACAGTCTGTGTAAATTTTAGTACCCACTAAAGAATTAATGTAATTCTTCAAATTGAAGGTAGAGGCTATCAATTCGTATAAAATAATGAAAGTACCTTTAGACTAAAGTTCATGTCTTTAGGATTAAAATAATTCATATACTAAAAGATTTATATTTCTCCTTTTCAGCTATGGCCAACACACTATCATTTCGTTCATTGTTGGATAGCGACAAGTTTATCGGACCCAATTTTGATAGCTGGTATCAGAAGTTGAAACTCGTTTTGGAGCATAAAAGGATCTTATACATGCTTACGGATCCAGTACCCGAAGAACCTACTGCCAACGCATCCGTGCTGTGAGTGATACTTATTTAAAATGGCTCAGTGACTGCATGACTATGTGTTTCATCATGAGGATAGTCATGAATGATGAACTTAGCCATAAGTTCAAAGATGCACAATCAGAGGATATGATTCAAATATTGAATGAGTCTTTCGGCATCCCTGAAGATATGGAGAGATATAAAATCTCCTGCACTGTATTCAATATTCGTATATGAGAGGAGGCATCAGTCACCGATTATGTATTATATATGATCGAGCAGATTGAACGCTTAAGCAAACTTGACTTTCCGTTATATGAACAGTTAGGCAAAGATGCTATCCTGAACTTGCTACCAAAATCTTACCCATCCTTCTTGAGTCATTATAGAATAATCAAGCCTGCAGTGAACTACCATAGTTTGCTAGGATTGCTGTAGACGTTCGAGAAAGATCATCAGCTCTAGAAAGAGCCGGTGCATGTAGTGGGAGGTTCGTCTGCAAATCGTCGATCCTTTAAGAGAGAAAAAAAGATGTAGAAAAATCATACCGTCAATCCAAAGCTAAAATAGAGCAAAAAGTCAAAAATTGATAAGAACTAGACAGAATACTTCTTTTGAAAGAAGCTGGATCATTGAAAAAGAAATTATCTAGCATATATAGCTTTCCTTGACCCAAACAGGCCAAAAAGTAAGAGAAATAAGCAATCAGTTGCTTCACTAGGTACTTATATGATAACTCCTAATAATTTTTCTGTTTGTGATACTACTACCTGGGTATTAGATACCAAAAATTTGATTAATTTTTATAATTTATTGTAGAGACTGTAGGTCAGTAGAAAATTTAGAGAAGATGAGCTATTCCTGAACATTGGAGATGGAAGCCTTGTTCTAGTTCTGGCTTTAAGAACTATACAGCTTATTTTTGAGTCTAATAGTTTCATATTAGATGAGTGTCATTATTATCCTTCTTTTTTAATGAATATTATCTTTGTAGGCCTTTTGGCCAAACTTGATTTTAAATTTTTAATGAAGGATGATTTTTGTGATATCATTATAAATGATACTACAATTATGTGTGGATAATTAAAATATGACATATATATATTATCACAATCTGTTGATGTAATGTATACATTGAACAAATATCTTAAGATAGATAATGTCAGTGATTCCTACCTTGAACATGATAGATAGATTAATCAAGGAAGGTGTCCTTGAAATTAATGATTATAAATCATTACCGACCTGTGAATCTTGTCTATTTAGCAAGATGATCAAGTCATCTTTTAAAGAAAAAGATGAACGAGCCAATAAAGTTCTAGGTCTAATACATAGTGATGTATGTGGACCCATGTACATAAGTGCTAGAGGAGGATACTATTACTTCATTACATTTACAGATAACCTATCGAGGTATGGATACGTCTATCTTATGAAGCACAAATCTAAATCATTTGAAATATTCAAACGATTTCATAGTGAAGTAAAAAAATAAACTGAGAAGAGTATTAAAACTCTTCGATTAGATCGAGAAGGTAAATACCTCACCAGTGATTTTCTAATATATCTAAAGGAGAATGAGATTCTCTCACAGTGGATCCCTCCTGGAACACCACAATATAATGAGATGCCTAAAAGGAGGAATCAAATCCTATTAGATATGGTTCGGTCCATGATGAGGTTTGTAAATCTATCAATCTTTTTTTGAGGATGCGCTCTTGAAACTGCCTGCTATATACTTAACAAGGTTTCGAGCAAATCTGTCGATAAAACTTCATATAAGATGTAGATAGGAGGTAGGCCGATGCTCTTACACCTTAGGATTTGGGAGTGTCTAGCTTATGTCAAGCATTTAAAGATAGATAAGATTGGATCAAAGTTCGATAAATACTTGTTCGTAGGATACTTAAGAAAAATTAAAGGATACTATTTCTACCTTGCTGAAGAATAAAAGGTATTCATCAGCAACAGGACAGTCTTTTTGGAAAGAGAGTTTCTTGAAAAAGGAACGAATACCAACAAAATTGAACTTAATGAAGTTCATGAGGTAGAAAAATCGGCACACACAGAATCGAATTGGATTGGAGAATCAAATCTGGAGCCTGTAGATGCACTATTAAGAAAATCTGATAGAGTACCACATCAACTAAATAGATACTATGGTTTCTTGGTGTGGGATGGTGATCCTATCAAACTAGATGAGAAGATAAAGATCCGATCGCTTATATGAAAGCCATGCAAAGATCCGACTTTTAGAAATGGCTTGAGGCCATAAAATCTGAGATAGAGTTCATAGAGATCAATAGTGTATGGATATTAGTCGATCCACCTAAAGGGATAAAACCCACAGGATGCAAGTAGATTTTCAAAAGAAAAAGAGGAGGGGACAGAAAGGTAGAGACCTATAAAGTCCGTCTAGTTGCCAAGGGTTACCATCAATGTTATGGTGTTGACTATGACGAGACGTTCTCACCTATGGCAATGCTCAAGTCTATCTAGATTATGCTTACAATAGCAGCATACTTAGATTATAAGATTTGACAAATGAATGTCAAAATTGCTTTCTTTAATGGGAAGCTGGAAGAAGAGGTGTATAGATACAACCTGAAGGGTTCACATCCACAGATGAATCTAAGGTGTGCAAACTAAATAGATCTATTTATGGACTGAAGTAGGTATCTTAGAGTTAGAACATACATTTTGATAAGGTGATCAAAATATATGACTTCGTTAGAAATGAAGAAGAGTCTTGCATCTACAAATGAGCTAATGATTCTATAGTCATGTCTCTTATACTATATGTAGATGACATATTGTTAATAGAAAATGGCATCCCAGCTTTGTAAAGTGTAAAGCTATGGTTCTCATCATAGTTCTTCATGAAAGATTTGGGAGAAGCATCCTACATCCTAGGGATGAAGATTTATAAAGATAAATCTAGAAAGTTGCTTGGATTGTCCCAATCCACATGCATCGATACCATGTTGAAATAGTTCAACATGGAGAATTCTAAGGAAGACTATCTTTCGATAGGCCATGCGATTATTCTCTTCAAGAAGGATTGTCCGACAACCCCTCAGGGGAGAGAGCGTATGAGTAAGATCCCATATGCTTTGACAGTAGAATCTATCATATATGTCATAATATGTACGAGACTGGATATTGCCTATTCACTAGGGATAGTGAGTAGGTATCAGTCTGATCCAGATGAGAACCATTGAAAGATTGTGAAGACAATCCTTAACTATTTGAGAAATACTAAGGACCAATGGCTTATCTTTGAGGATACTTGTTGAAACTTATGGAATATATTGATTTCAGTTTTCAGTCAGACCATGATGATAGCAGAAGCGTATCGAATTGCACTGCGTATTCACCTTAAATGGAGGAGCAATATGCTAAAAGAGTTTAAACCAATATATTGTGGCCAATTCTATATGCGAAGCAAAATAAATTATTGCATCCAATACTGCAAAGGAGGTGGTGTGGTTCTAGTTAATGGCCCTATTCTATTGTACTGTGACAGTACTGGAGTCATAGCTCAAGTGAAAGTGCCAAAGTCATATCAGCATACCAAGCATATTTTGCGTTGCTAACACCTTGTATGTGAGATTGTAGATCAAGGTGATGTCGAGCTTCGGAAGATCGATGGAAAGGAGAACATAGCCGACCCCTTCACTAAAGCTCTCAAGATCAAAGAGTTCGATGATCACAAATGAAAGATGGGTATAAGATACTGCCCTGATTGATTTTAGTTCAAGTAAAAGTTATCAAGAAATGTGTCCTAAAGCCAATCATTTGGATGATTATACTCATTTTATAATATGTATATAAATTATTTATCAATGAATAAAAAATATTTTGGCATCTTTCATCACAAACTTACATCTTCCTTGCTGAAACTCTTGTGTTGTGATAAAGTCCTTAGAACTATAATGTAATCGATAAAGGAGGATTTATCGAATAGTTTTTAAACATGTTTACAATCAAATGATACGTCATTAAAGGATGATAATATTTATTGAGTGAAGGTTGTTGTTTGCCATATAGGTTGGTTGTCCTCTTAATTAAGGAGTGTGGAGATACTGATATGACATACAGATGAGATGTAGGAGTACAACGTGTCACTGAATAAGTGACTCACCTACTGAGCACTCTACTGTCGAGAGCAGCTCGTGATATATATGGGCATGTGTCCCTCAGATTTGAGATCACTATAGTGACTTGCAAGCAATTCACTATACTTTGGTATCGGACTATCTGTATTTCTAATATACCGACGGAAGATAACTAGGTACAGTCAAGTACTTGTGAAGTTTATGTGTGGATCAAGATGGAATTGATCCCTCTGAATCATAGGAGCTAATACATCATTGTATTTCAATTTAGTAAAATCTTGACCAAAGTAATCCATATGATGGATTTGAAAGATTGGAATATAATATGGATGATTCTTTTAGGGTTGACAATTTAACTCTAGATCATCTTAGAGCATTCAGGGTCAAAGGGATCAATTATATGGTAACCATATATATATGTTCTTGAATATTGTCTTGTAAATATTCGACCTATTCGAACGTCAAAAATCATTACTAGATGGTAATTTTGATTAGTACAGAAAATGGTTCCTATACTACTGACTTAGTGTTCGAATCTATAGAGTCACGCATAAAGTCAAGTGACATAGAAAAGAATTGATCTAAGTCTGTATGTTTAATTTGAAAGTATATGACTTGATTGAACAAATAGATTGACTTAATTAAGAATTAAGTTATGGGTCATATAAGATTAAACAGTTGACTATGTCTAGCTAGCACTAGACATGAGGTTTAGGTTCAATTCTAGGGATGAACAATATTTAATCTATGATCTAAGGAGTCTGTGAGAGATTAAATTTAAGTACTAATTAATTTTAGATTAGATCTGATTTAATTAAACTTAATTGGGTTCAAAATTCAAGTTAGACTTGATCCCAAATCTTAAACAGTTTGAGATTGACAGCCTATTTGAAATTGGTTCGAATCAAGTTTGAATTAGATTCGAATTGATCCATATTTGGATTGAATCCTTAGAGTCTACTTTTGCTGGGACTCTTTCCTCTCATGGCCGACCAAAGGAGGGTGGGGGTGCTGGTTTTGCCACCCCTCTCTTGGGTGTAGGCGTTGGTGCATGGGTGTTGTTCCCTAGATTGATTTTGATGATTACAAAGCAGTTGAAGGGGTACTAATAATTTTCATTTGAAAAAGACGTTTTGCTCTTCAGGGGCAAAATCATAATTTTACCAAAACCCTGATTTGATAGTATCAAATGGTAGAACAAAAGATTTGTGATCTATTGACGAAAATTTCATTATTTTTGGACTTGTATTTTGAAAGATATGCATGTTTGAAAATCATGAGTCGACCCATGAGTCAACTCATGGCACATGAGCTATTTGGCACGCAGATTTTTTAGCTTGGCATAACCTGTGAGTCGACCCATGAGTCGACCCCCAAGGCATGAGTCGACCCATGAGTCGACTCCTGCAGTTTTTAGGCCAAAAATTATAGAACCCTATTTTCTGGTATTCTTCCACAGAGGTCGACCCATGAGTCGACCCCCAGGCATGAGTCGACCCATGAGTCGACCCCTGTGACGGGATTTCTCCGCAACGGCTAGTTTTTAACCCATTTTAAGTGCTTTTAATGCTCATTTAATGTGGTCTAACGGCTCTTTTTCAGCCTAGAATGTTTTCCTCTATTTCTTAAAGCTATAAAAGGATCCAAAAGGTGGGAAACATTAAAAAGAGAGATTTTTGGAAGAGTTAAGAAGAGCATTCAAAAGAGCATTCAAGAGCATTCAAAAGAGAGATTTGGAAGAGTTAAGAAGAGCATTCAAGAGAGCATTCAAGAGCATTCAAAAGAGAGATTTTGAAAAAGGGTTTTTCAAGCCAACTTTTCAGCCCTAATCAAGAGTTCATTCAAAGCTTTGAAGAAGCCTTTAAACCAAGCTCACCAACTCCTCAAGTGCACATTCAAGTCTCCAACCACTTTGAGGAAATCCAAAAAGGATCTTCTTCTCTTGAGTAAAGTGTATTTAAAGTTATATTCGCTCATTAAAGGAGCTTTCTCTGTACTTGTTTGTGCTATAAATTATTTTACTCAGTTTGAGTGATTGTTTTTGTTTTGAAAGGGTTCCAAAACAAGGGAAGGTTGATCCGAACCTAAAATCGGAGTGTATTGGGTTGGCTTGTACCCAAAAAATAAGTGGTCTAGCTTGGAATAGCTAGAGTCAGAGTTTTTGATGTTTGTATTCGGGTTGAATACAAGATTAGTGGATTGAAATTTCCAAGTAGGAGCTTGGAGAGTGGATGTAGGTGCAAGGTTGGCACCGAACCACTATAAATTCTTTTGTTTGTGGTGTGCATAATTGCTTCCCTTTAACTCTTCATTATTTCCTTGCATTCTTGCTTTTTGCCATTAGTCCTGAATTAATTTAACTCTCCATATTCGTTTAGCTTTGCCAAATATTTTTCATAAGTCATAAGTTAAGCTTAAAATTTTTTAGAAACCCAATTCACCCCCCCTCTTGGGTTGCATAGCTGGGCAATAAGTGGTATCAGAGCCCGGTGCTCTAGCCCTTCTTTGATCTAAACAATCAAAGAGCCAAAGATCTATGGCAACCCACGTCGGTACTTCCCTAGCCGAGGGGGAATCCACCAACCGACCTCCACTTTTCAATGGGTCTAATTACACCTATTGGAAAGCTCGGATGAAAATATTCATACAAGCACTCGACTATGATATGTGGAGTATCATAGTGAACGATCCTCACACACCCACTAAAATTATAGATGGTGAGGAATCAACCAAACTCGAGAAAGAATGGGATGAGGTTGATAAGAAGATGGCTCAATTAAATGCTAAAGTAATGAATGTTCTTTATTGTGCTCTTGATGCAAACGAATTTAATCGTATTTCTACTTGCTCATCTGCTAAAGAAATATGGGATAGGTTAGAAGTAACCCATGAGGGAACCAATCAAGTAAAAGAGTCTAAAATAAACATGCTTGTGCATAAATATGAATTGTTTAAAATGGAGCATGATGAGTCTATAACTGGAATGTTTACTCGCTTTACTGATATTATTAATGGTTTAAAGAGTCTTGGTAAGTCCTATACTAACAGTGAGCTTGTAAGAAAGATTCTCAGGTCCTTACCAAGAACTTGGAAAGCCAAAGTGACTGCCATCCAAGAAGTCAAGGACTTGAACACTCTATCTCTAGAAGAGCTTCTTAGATCTTTGATGACTCATGAGCTAAGCATGAAGCAACATCAAGAGGAAGAAGTAAAAAAGAAAAGAACCATTGCCCTCAAATCCACAGCTCCACCAGATGAAGAAACTGATGACACTGAAGATGAAGAACAGGATGAAGAGATGGCACTCATCACCCGAAGATTTAAGAAATTTTTGAGAAAAAGAAAATAGGGGATGAGGAAGAGGCCATTCACAAAAGAGGAACAAAGCAAAGAAAAAGAGAAAGACCAACCCCTTATCTGCTACGAGTGCAAGAAGCCAGGATACTTCAAATCCGAATGCCCACAACTGAAGAAAGGTCCCAAGAAGTTCAAGAAGAAGGCCATGATGGCCACATGGAGTGCGAGTGATGACTCAAGCTCCGATGAGGAAACCTCAACCGAACAAGCTAACCTGTGCCTTATGGCACACAAAAATGAGGTAATTTCGAAACCCCTAGTGACTTTACATTTGAAGAATTACATGAAGTATTCTATGATTTAGTTGATGAATTAAAGAAACTAGGGATGAAAAACAAAGAGCTAAAATTGAAAAATCAATCTTTATTGAAACAGACTGAAAATATTTCAATTGAAAAATCCACCCTGCTTCAAGAAAATCAAAGCTTAAAGAATGAAATTGCCAAGCTGAAACCAATAGTAGAAAAGTTCACCATGAGTTCAAATAAACTCAATATGATTCTTGATAATCAAAAAGCCGTGTATGATAAGGCTGGACTTGGCTATAACCCCTTAAAGAAATAAAAATATCTAAAAAATATTTATATAAACTCTTTAAGTAACAAGTCTACCAATATTACTTGTTTCAAATGTGGTATAGTAGGACATAAATCATACACTTGCTTCTCTAACAAATTTGCAAAATCAACTATAAAGAAAATATGGGTTCCAAAAGGAACCATTATGACTAACCAAAAAAGACCCAAGAAAGCTTGGATACCTAAAATAAAAACTTGACTTTTGCTTGCAGGTGTGTCTAGCATCCCAAGGAGGAAACAGGAAATGGTATCTTGACAGTGGATGCTCGAGACACATGACTGGTGATGAATCACAATTCATCACGCTTGATGCTAAGGATGGAGGGATGGTCACCTTTGGAGACAATGGCAAAGGAAAGATCATCGGTATAGGTAACATTGGTATCACTCCCTCCAAATATATTGAAAATATTTTGTTAGTGGATGGTTTAAAGCATAATTTACTAAGCATTAGTCAATTTTGTGATAAAGAATATAAAGTTATTTTTGAATCGTCTGTGTGCATTGTAACTAGTCCTGTTAATGATGGCATTAAATTTATTGGACATAGATATGGTAATATTTATATGGTAGATTTAAATGATTTAGTCAAAATAAACATGCAATGCCTAGTATCCTTAAATGCTAAAATTAATGAGACAAGTTGGCTTTGGCATCGCAGACTTGCACACATTAGCATGCATTCTCTTTCAAAATTAATTAAGAAAGAATTAGTTCTTGGTTTGTCAAAACTGAATTTTGAAAAGGATAGAATTTGTGATGCATGCCAATTAGGTAAACAAACAAGAGTTTCATTTAAACCCAAAAATATTGTTTCAACTTCTAGACCTTTAGAGCTTTTGCATATGGACTTATTTGGACCAATCAGAACCACTAGTCTAGGAGGAAAACGATATGATTTTGTAATTATAGATGATTACTCTTGTTTTCTTGGGTTTTCTTTTTAGCACACAAAGATGAAACTTTTCATATTTTCACTAAATTTTACCGAAAAGTCATTAATGAGAAAGGATTTTCAATTCAAAATATTCGAAGCGATCATGGAACTGAATTTAAAAATCAAGACTTTGAAAACTTTTGTGATGAAAAGAGAATTGGCCATAACTTCTCTGCTCCTAGGACTCCCCAACAAAATGGAGTAGTAGAAAGGAAAAACAGAACCTTAGAAGAAATGGCCCGTACCATGCTTTATGAAAGCAACCTTCCAAGATATTTCTGGACGGAAGCTATCAACACAGCATGTTACATTTTAAATCGTGCTTTGATTAGATAAATTTTAAAGAAAACCCCTTATGAGCTTTGGAAAGAAAGAAAACCTAATATTTCTTATTTTTATGTTTTTGGTTGCCGATATTTTGTGTTAAATAATGGTAAAGAAAGACTTGGTAAATTTGATGCAAAATCAGATGAAGCAATCTTTCTTGGTTACTCCTCCACTAGTAAAGCTTTTAGAGTTTTTAACAAAAGAATTTAGTAGTAGAGGAGTCCATACATGTTGTTTTTGATGAATCTAACGATCTTCCTTCAAGGAAGAATGAGGGTGTTGATGATGCAGATCCTCTAATAGAAGGTATGAAGGAGATCACTCTGAAAGATTCAACAACTCAAGAGGACGAGGAACAAGAAGACAAACAGGATGAGAGAGGTAAAGAAATTCAAGAACAACCTCAAGGTACAAATGACTTACCCAAAGAATGGAGGTATGTTCACAATCACCCTAAGGAGTTAATTATTGGTGATCCTATGCATGGGGTAAAAACTCGTTCTTCACTTAGAGATGTATTTAATCATTGTGCTTTTGTATCTCATCTTGAACCAAAAACTATTGAAGAAGCTGAAAATGATTATAATTGGATTAATGCAATGCAAGAGGAACTTAATCAATTTGAAAGAAATAATGTATGGACTTTAGTATCAAGACCTAAAAATTATTCAATAATTGGCACAAAATGGGTCTTTAGGAACAAATTAGATGAACATGGTAATGTAATAAGAAATAAAGCAAGATTGGTTGCTAAAGGTTATAATCAAGAAGAAGGAATTGATTTTGATGAGACCTTTGCACCTGTTGCTAGATTAGAAGCCATTAGACTTCTACTTGCATATGCTTGCTTTATGAAATTCAAATTATTTCAAATGGATGTCAAAAGTGCTTTTTTAAATGGATATATTGCTGAAGAAGTCTATGTAGAACAACCCCCGGGATTTGAAAATCATGCTTTTTCTAATCATGTTTTTAAATTAAATAAAGCTTTATATGGATTAAAACAAGTACCTAGGGCTTGGTATGATAGGCTAAGCAAATTTTTACTAAATAATGATTTTTCAAGAGGTAATGTAGACACAACCCTCTTTATTAAAAGAAATCAAAATGATATGTTAGTAATACAAATTTATGTTGATGACATAATTTTTGGATCTACTAATGAATCTCTTTGTCAAGACTTTGCTAAGCTCATGCAGGGGGAGTTCGAGATGAGCATGATGGGAGAACTCACCTTCTTCCTCGGACTCCAAATCAAACAAACAAAAGAAGGAATCTCCATCACCCAAAGCAAGTACACCAAGGAATTACTCAAAAGATTTGGAATGGAGAACTCCAAAGCAATTGGCACACCCATGAGCCCCTCATGTAAGCTTGACAAGGATGAAGAAGGTAAATGTGTAGACTTAAAATACTATAGAGGTATGATTGGCTCTCTATTATATTTAACTGCAAGTAGGCCTGATATCATGTTTAGTGTCTGTTTGTGTGCTAGATTTTAATCTAATCCTAAAGAATCTCATTTGAATGCTGTTAAAAGAATCCTTAAATACTTGAATGGTACTCAAACTCTAGGGTTATGGTACTCCAAGGACTCACTAATTGATTTATTAGGATATTCAGATGCTGATTTTGCTGGATGTAGATTAGATAGAAAAAGCACTAGTGGAACTTGCCAATTTCTTGGAGTTAACCTAATCTCCTGGTTTAGCAAGAAACAAATTCGGTAGCACTGTCTACGGCTGAGGCCGAATACATTGCAGTCGGAAGTTGTTGTGCTCAAATCTTGTGGATTAAGCAACAACTCGAAGACTTTGGAATCAAACTTAATGAAACACCCATAAGATGCGACAACACAAGTGCCATAAATCTAACTAAAAATCCAATTCAACATTCAAGGTCTAAGCATATTGAAATAAGACATCATTTTATAAGAGAACATGTTCAAAACAAAGATATAACTCTTGAGTATGTTTACACTGAAAATCAATTACTGATATCTTTACAAAGGCCCTTAGCGAGGATAGATTCTGTGAAATTAGGAGAAATCTAGGAATTCTTGATCCTTATGCCTAAGCATTTCCAAGGAATCGATTTGAGATCAATTTCCATCATCTCTCTTGTCCTAAAAGCTCAAGATTATCATTCTCACAATCTGTCATTGAGCAAAATTTCTTCTCCCAAAAATTTAAATTTTTTCGGAATTTATTCATTTTTTCTGAATTTTTGTGATTCATGAGTCGACCCCCTAGGGTCGACCCATTGGCAAACTTGTAATTTTCGGCCAACATCCCACGGGCTCATTCCATTTTGTCTTAAAACCTGTTCAT
>NC_025999.2:26935856-26952978 GCF_000442705.2 Elaeis guineensis
TTTCTGGATCCTTATACTCTGAGAGAAATATTGATCGTAGAATGCAACCCGAAATCTTTCTCAGGT
This sequence comes from Elaeis guineensis, assembly GCF_000442705.2. Classification (NCBI taxonomy): domain Eukaryota; kingdom Viridiplantae; phylum Streptophyta; class Magnoliopsida; order Arecales; family Arecaceae; genus Elaeis; species Elaeis guineensis. The sequence goes on from NC_025999.2 coordinate 26,935,923, forward strand.
AAGTATTTTGCCATCTTGTTCATGCTTGCACTGTAGTCGCTGACACCAGTTGTATGCTTCTCCTTGTAGTAAATAAGCTGCATATCGAATCTTTTCTTCATCAAGACACTCTTGGACAGCGAAGGCTTTCTCCATCTCCATTATCCAGTTATCAGCCTCCAAAGGTTCAGTAGTCCCCTTGAAAGCTGGAGGGGCAAGCTTTTTAAATTCTGAAATGTTGTTCCGTTGTACTGGTTGCTCTCCATGTTGTGGTGGTGGATGCTGATGTTGTTGTGTATCTCGTTGTATCTGCTGTTGTTCAAACATTTGCTGCTGTATTTATTGTTGTGCTTGTACCATCCTGATTAGGATCTGTATTAATTGAGCTATATCTGGTTCTTGACGTGCTCTCGAAGCACTCCCATTAGGATCTACAACTCCCTCTCCTGAGGGGTGCCACTGGTTAGATGGGGAGTGCTACCATCCCATGGTTGTGATGTCTCTCTAGCAATTTCTTGAGTAGTTCTTGTCATTCTACGGGGAGACATGATAACCTTGTAGTAGTAAAATCCTATTAGATTCATTTATCTATTTGTTAGGATGGGTTTATTATGATGTTCATACTCTAACATCCCAATATTCTTAATATTTACCCACCTACACTCATACTATGTCAAATTCTATGTGTCATAATTTATCCACTTATGCTCTGATACCATATTAATTGTCACGCCCCCGATCCGAGATTTGTGAATCGAGGGTCACGGCAACCGCCGCATACTCATGAAGAACTCTCTCCATAAGCATGCAAGGCATCTCATCACGATATCAATGCATCACAACGGAATAAATTCAAATAATTATTATTCAACTGAAATTCAAGTAATTAAATCAAATATCTTACATCCAATAAAATTTTTGCTAAAAATAAAAACAATAGATCTAAGTTCAATTGAAGTTGACAATGCTAATCTCGCTTCTAAAAGCTCTGTCCCAATATTTCATCCCACGCTCGATATTAATTATCTGAATCTAAAAAATAAAAAGAAAGGTAATGAGCTAGACAGCCCAGTAAGTAACAAATATCTCAACTAGATAATTCAGATATTATATAATTTTCAAGAATAATGCTGCAAATAAACATAAGAGTATATTTCATGCTGATTTAATACAAATCAAATATTTTCAAATATTCACATATAATATAATCATAAATCCGATTCGATTTAAAACACTCGTAACTGAACAGCCTTGACTATGACCAATGTTTAACCCTCATTGGCAGGGTCCACAGAATACCAGCACACAACCCCCACTGGCAGGGTCCACAAATACCAGTGCACAACCCTCACTGGCAGGGTCCACAAACACCAGCGCACAACCCCCACTGGCAAGGTCCACAAATACCAACGTATAATCCCCATTGGCAAGGCCCACTGAAACATAGTTTGGCTGAGAGCATAAATCCGATCTATATCAAAACACTTTGTACCATAATATATATCATAATCTTTCACTAAATATATGCATAAATCGATATACCATAACATTTCAAAAGCACTTTTCTTTAAAAATATAATTTCATAAATCATGCATAATTTCAGAGAATAATTATTTATTTTCAGAATAAATATGGAATATCTCGAGAAGATGATTCATTACTTACCTTTCATGGAGCACTGAATGAAAAGATCAACTAACTTCTAGGAGATTCTTTCGTTCCTATTATCCAAAATTATATTTTTACATTAATTTTAATTCAAAATTAAATCTAACAAATCTCAAAATCAAAACCTCACTTAAAATCAGACTCTTCGCTAAACTCGATCAAAATCATCAATGAAGCCTTCCACTTCGCTAATCCTAGAGGAATAACTTTAGAGAGAGAAAAATCCATCAAGAGAGAGAAATAATCTAGAGAGAGAAAATTTTAGAGAGAGAAAGTCCAATTTCAGAGAGAGAAAGTCGGGGTTCAGACTGAAAGAAGAGAGAGGAGAGAGAGAAACTCTCTCTCTTATCATTTATTTTATTTTATTTTATTTTATTTATTTATTTATTTATTTATATATATATATAAGTATATATATATATTTTATTATTATTATTATTATTATTATATTTATTCTTTTCTTTTCTTTTCTTTTTTCTTTTTTTTTTTCTTATTTTCTTCTTTTTCTTTTCTTTTCTTTTTTTTTCTTCTTTTTTTCTTCTTTTCTTTTCTTTTTCTTTTCTTTTCTTTTTCTTTTCTTTTCTTTTTCTTCTTCTTCTTGGCTCTTCCCGCGTCGGAACTGGGGACCGGCGTCCCCTCTTTTGCCGGGCCGTTCAGGCCACGGCCGCCACAGCGGAGGCCGGCGGCCAACGGGGGCCACTCCCCGGTCACGGAGGAGCATGGCCGGCGATCGATTCCGATCGCCGGCACCAGAAAATTCAAGGAAAAGAGACCCAAAAACAGAGTCTCTTTCCCGACTGTAGATCGGCAACACTCGTCGCCGGCAGCCTCAATCAAAAATACGAAAAGAAAGGGAAGGAAGAGAGGAAGGAAAGGAAAGCTCACCCCCGGCCTCCGGTGACCTCACCGATGAGAAATCACGACGAGAAACCAACAGTGCCCGCGGCTCTACTTCGGGAAAATCAGAGAGAAAGAGAGGGAGAAGAGGCCGATGATCGATCTCAAGAGAGAGGGGAGACCTTCTTATAGAGGGTCCTAGGATTTTGAGAGATCCTAGGACTCCTAATAGGCTTGGGTCTCGCCGGAGAAGAAGACTCCTACCGGGAGTCTTCTTCCCGGTTTTTACTCTATTTTTTTTTTTTTTTGGGCTAGGTCTGCTAGGCTGGGCTTTGTTTGGGCTATCACACTTACGATAAAAATTATCAAATAAATATTTTATTAATTAATTCATATATAATTACATCAAATAGCACAACCATCAACAGGCTGACGATTGGCTTTGGGATACATTTTCCAACAACTCCCACTGTACTAAAGTCAATCGATACAGTATCGTATATCCATCTTTATTTTGTGATTTTCGAACTTCTTTACCGTAAGAGCTTTAGTTAATGGGTCGGTCAGGTTATCCTTTCTATCAATCTTCTAAAGATCGATATCACCTCGATCCACGATCTCTCAGATAAGGTGGTAGCAATGCAGAATATGCTTTGTCCGCTGATGTGCCTTCGGCTCCTTTGCCTGAGCTATGGCTCCAGTAGTATCGTAATAAAGCAGAACTAGATAATTGATGGAGGGTGCCACTTCAAGCTCAGTGATAAACTTTTTCAGCCACACAGCTTTCTTTGCAGCATCGAATGTCACGATGTACTCCGCCTCGCAAACAGAATCGGCTACGGTGTGCTGCTTGAAATTTTTTCAATAGACAGCTCCATCATTTAGGGTAAAGATGTATCCCGATATATTTTTGCTATCATCATGATCTGATTGAAAACTAAAATCAGTATATCCTATGAGTTTCAAGTCAGATTCTCCATAAACGAGCCATTGGTCTTTAGTATTTCTCAAATACTTAAGGATAGTTTTTGCAACCTTTTAATAGTTCTCACTTAGATCTGATTCATATCTGCTCACTACTCTTAGTGAGTATACCACATCCGATCTTGTACATGTCATGGTGTACATTATAGAACCTACTACCAAGGTACATAGAATTCTACTCATACGTTCTCTCTCTTAAGGGATTGTCGGACAATCCTTCTTCGAGAGAAAAATTTCATGACCTATTGGAAGATAGCTTTTCTTAGAATTCTTCATGCTGAACTATTTCAGCATAGTATCTATGTACGTTGATTGGAAGAGTTCAAGCAGTCTCTTAGATCTATCCCGATAGATCTTCATCTCTAGGATGTAGGCTGTTTCTCTTAGATTCTTCACGAAGAATTGTGATGATAGCCTCACTTTTATTTTCTATAATGTAGGGACATCATTTTTGACTAAGAGAATATCGTCCACATATAAAATAAAAAATATAATTACTGAACTATTATCCCACTTATATATATATAGGATTCCTCTCCGTTCTTAGCATCATACATCCCTTTTCTTGCTGGTTTTTTTTTTTTAGAGCTCTTCTCCTCCCTCTCTCTTCGTCCTCTAGATCTCTTCATCCTTTGGAGTATCCAAGCTTCTTGAAGAAAAAAGAAGAGATCAACCATCAAATTTACTTGCAGGCTAGCACCTCCAAGTCTCTAATCTGCACCAGTCTTCATGTAGATTTTCTGATAGAGGCCAGATAACTTCATGTGGCTATGAGTAATCTGAAGAATACCTTCTCTAACCATTAGATCAAAAAAAATTAATATCAAAGTCATTTGATAATATTTTCTATTTTATCCTGATCGCAATATTAGATTTAATAGTTAGATCTAGAATTTCAGCATCGATGAGATCAATGTGTTTTTATTTTTAGATCTAAAGTACATATTTTTTATATCATAAATCATAATATAGTAGTCTAAGATTAGATCTTATGCATATAATTAGGATTAAATTTTTTAATCTTTTATTTTCATTGCATAAAAATTTTAAAATCACATGCATAGTACTACTGCATATTTTTTTCAATAGGTATCAGAGTATGGTTATTTTATTATGAATTATTATAACTTTAGATCTGATTTTTTATGTTAGATCTGATTATTTATGATTTAGATTAGATCTAAATAAGTTTATTTTTAAATTTGATTATCATCTGTTTATATTAGATGTTCTAAGTAGCAAAGTACTCGGATTGGATAATCACCAGACTGTCCGGTCATAAGAGCAAGTAGGATTATATGATCCTCTCTTTTCATTCAATAGGATGCTCTTCATGATGTGTAGGGGTGCCACTGTGAGGTCCCATGAAAAAAAAAGTGAAAAGAGAAAAACTTACTTTCTTGCAAAATCTTAGATCTGGAAACCCAAAGTATTGTTGTATGTGATACAAGTTGCAAAGAAACTAGTTACATCTAATCTTGATTAATTAAAATTATTTTGATTTAAAATCATAAAAAATTTAGATTTGATCTAAAAGATTTTATGATTCAATGTAAAATATTTATATAAAAATTATTTTTAAAATCTTAACCATGTTGATGCAAAACTTAATTGAGAATTAAGTGTCAAGTTGATTGAATCTAGAATTGTGATTTGAGATCTAATGATGTTGCATAAAACATAAGACATGGGTTAGCTCAAATCAGGTCCTTCTCTTTAATTGAGTTAGACCTAAGGTTAGAATCAAAGAATTGATTGATCATGTAGAGAAATTGATTAAGTCTAACTAAATATTAAATTAGATTAATCAGAGTTTCTCTAATACAATAGTTGTGGATGGTCAAGTCCATGTCTTTAATTAGACTAAATAGATCTTGATCATTGCTCAGTGGTTGAATCCGAATCATTAAGTTGGTCAAATTAAAACTAGTTAACCAATTGATGTCTCAGATAAGTTTGGCATTTCGATCGGTGGTTTTTAATTGGGAGTGGCTTACCTGACCATTTTGATGGTATCTAAGGCAAGCTTAGCAGACTCTCCCATTGATCTCACTTACCTGATCAATTTGGTGAATTAGATCTTGATTAAATCATTAAATGATTCGAGTTAGCCCATACCATTAAGGTTGATCAGTGTAACTAATGTAGGTGCCAGTTCAATCAGCATAACCTAACTCGATTTTGTGACTTGATGAAATCAGTGGGAGGATTGTGGTCCACTGATTGATCTCTTCTTCTCTAAATTGATTAAATTTTTTAAATTATTAGGTTCCTAAAATGAGCTGGTTATGGTAATAACTAGATCATAGCCTCCTATTAAGATGAATGATAATAGATCCATTATTTCTGATTGACACTGCAGGTGCCATCCGTCTAATGTTCTCTTTGAATGATGGAATTATTATTCATCATTTGATGACTCTATTGAACTATCTGATGATGGTTGGATTGATTGAGCCATCCTCGGGTCTGATCACTCATTAGGTAGAATCACTGAGTAGGTTTATGTCAATGGTTTGACCTAACCGAAATTTTTAGTGGAGGCCCATCACTTACTGAAATAAAATCTAGGACTAAATTAATTACTAGAAGTTGTTTGGAGAAACAACTAGTTAAGAACCTACCCATAGGTACATATGGGTTGACCGAGCCATCCTCGGGCCTCTATGCAGTCTGTGTAGATTTTAGTACCTGCTAAAGAGTTAAGATAATTCTTCGAATTGAAAGTAGAGGCTACCAATTCGTATAAAATAGTAGGAAGATTTTTAGACTAAAATTCAAATCTTTAGGATTAATAAATTCATATACTGATTAGATTTTGTATTTTTTTTGTGTGTATAGATATGACTTCAAATTTATCACTTCGATCACTATTGTACAGTGAGAAATTAATTGGACAGAATTTCGATAATTGGTATCGAAGCCTAAAGATAATCCTGGAGCACGAGCAGATCCTCTATGTGATAATGAATCTGGCATCTGAGGAGCCTGCTCCCAATGCCCGAGATGCGATCTAAGATACTTATTTAAAGTGGCTCAACGATCGCACCATGGTTTGTTGCATTATGCATGTCTCTATGAATGACGAGTTCAATCGAAAATTTGAAGAAGCTCAACCAGAGAAAATACTTCAAGTGTTGAGGGATTCCTTTAGTACTCCTGACGACGTTGAGTGGCACAAGACTAGTTACACCATTTTCAATATCCAAATGAGGGAGGGGGCATCTGTTACCGATCATGTATTGTACATAATCGAATAGATTAAAAAACTGAGCAAACTCGGCTTCTCTTTGCATGAATAGCTAGGGAAGGATGTGATCCTGAACTCACTGCCCAAGTCCTACTTGCCATTCCTTAGTCATTTTAGAATGACGAAGTCTGTAGTCAACTATCACGATCTGTTGGGGTTGCTACAAACTTTTGAGAAAGATCACCAGCTCCACAAGGAGATGATGAATTTAGTGGGAGGATCTTCTTCAGATAATCATCATCTCTTTAAAAAAGAGAAGAAGAAAAAGAATACAGATACTAGGAGTCAGTCCCAAAAACCCAAGTTAAAAACTGATCAAAGTCAGGTAGAGTACTTCTTTTGCAAGAAGTAGGATCACTGAAAGAGAAATTATCCTTAGTATAAAGCTTCCCTTGACCCGAGCAGACCAAAGAAGAAGCAGCAATCAGCTGCTGGACAAGATACTTATGTGATAACACCTTATAACTTCTCTCTTATTGATATAATGATCTAGGTATTGGATACCAGAAGCTTTATTCATATTTACAATTCATTACAAGGTCTTCAGGTCAGTAAGAGATTCGAGAAAGGCAAGAGATTCTTGAACGTTGGAGGTGGAAGATCAATGTCAGTTAGCATTAGGAATCATCAAGTTTGTATTCGAGTCTCAGTACATTGTTCTTGATGAGTGTCATTACTGTCCTAATTTTCTTTTGAATGTTATTTCTATAAGCCTTTTGGCCAAGTCTAACTGAAATATCAATAAAAAAAAAATTTTGTGATATCATTTTGAATGGTGTTATAATTTTGCATGGATAGTTGAACAATGATATCTATGTTGTATCTAGACCTAATGTAATGTACATTTCAAATAAATATCCTAGAATAGATGATGTCACAGATGCCTACCTTTGGCATTGTAGGCTAGATCATATAAATAAGAACAGCATGAACAAGTTAGCTCATGAAGGAATTCTTAATAAAGATGATTATGAATTGTTATCTACCTATGAGTCTTGTTTGCTTGAAAAGATGATCAAATTATCTTTTACTAAAAAAGGTGAACGAGCCAGTGATGTGCTGGGTCTGATATATACTGATGTATGTGGACCCATGAGCACATGTGCCAGAGGAGGGTATAGCTATTTCATTACATTCACAGATAACCTATCTAGGTATGAGTATATCTACTTGATGAAACACAAGTCCGAATCATTTGAAATATTCAAATGGTTTCATAATGAAGTAGAGAAACAAACTGGAAAGAGTATAAAACTCTTCGATCTGATTGAGGAGGTAAATATCTCTCTAGTAAATTTCTGACATATCTAAGAGAGAATAAGATTCTCTCACAATGAATCCCTCCAAGGACACCACAGCATAATGACATCTCGGAAAGAAAGAATCGAACTTTGTTGGATATAGTTCGGTCCATGATGGGATTTGCAACTCTACCAATCTCTTTTTAGGGATATGCACTTGAAACAGCCTATTTTGTACTCAATAATATTCTAAGCAAGTCAGTTAGTAAGACATCATATGAGATATGGTCTGGACGTAGGCCGAACCTCTCTTACTTCAAGATCTGGGGATGTCTGGCTTATGTTAAATGATTACAAACTAACAAGCTCAGTCCTACGTCCGATAAATATAATTTCATAGGATAACCCAAAGAAATGATGGGATATTACTTTTATCTGTCTGCTAAATAAAAGATATTTATCAGTAATAAGGCATACTTTTGAAAAAAAAAATTCTTAGTGAAGGAATAAGTGCCTCTAAAATCGAGCTTGATAAAATTCGACAGGTAGAAAAACTGACACCAATGATTGAATTTGAATCGAATTTGATGTGATCAAATCTGGAGCCCAATACACAAACATCCTTAAGGTGATCCGATAGAATACCACGTCAATCGGATAGATACTTAAGTTTCTTGATCCGAGATGGAGATCCTCTTGAACTCGATGAGAACAATGAAGATTTGATCACCTATATGGATGCGATGTAGAGATCCGACTCTGATAAATGGTTTGAATCCATGAAATCTCAGATGGAGTCAATGAAGGTCAACAATGTATGGATATTGGTTGACCCACTTGAAGGGATAAAATCTATAGGGTGTAAGTGGATCTTCAAAAGAAAGAGGGATGTAGATAGAAAGGTGGAGACCTATAAACCCCATTTCATTGTTAAGAATTATCGTCAACATTATGGTATTGACTATGATGAGATATTTTCTCCTGTAGCAATACTCAAGTCTATTCGGATCATGCTTGTGATAGCAGCATACATAGACTATGAAGTCTGGCAAATGGATATGAAGACAGCTTTTCTAAATGGAGAGCTGAACGAAGAGGTGTATATGATACAACCTAAAGGGTTCACATCCACAGATGAGTCCAAGGTGTGTAAGCTTCAGAGATCCATTTATGGATTGAAGCAAGCATCTCAGAGTTGGAATATACATTTTAATAAGATAATTAGAACATATGGCTTTGTTAGGAATGGAGAAGAATCCTACATATATAAGTGGGCTAATGATTCAATAATTATATTTCTTATTTTATATGTGGATGATATTCTCTTAATCGAAAATGATGTCCCTACATTACAGAAAATAAAAGTGTGGCTGTCGTCATATTTCTTCATGAAGAATTTGAGAGAAGCAGCCTATATTCTAGGGATAAAGATCTATAGGGATAGATCTAAGAGGCTGCTCGGGCTCTCCCAATCCACGTATATAGATATTATACTGAAATAGTTTAGTATGAAAAATTTCAAGAAAGGCTATCTTCCGATAGGCCATAAAATTTTTCTTTCAAAAGGAGATTGTCCTACAACTCCTCAAGAGAGAGAGCATATGAGTAGAATTTTATATGCTTCGATAGTGGGTTCTATTATATATGCCATGATATGTACGAGATCAGACGTAGCATACTAGGAGTAGTGAACAAATACCAGTTTGATCCAGGAAAGAACCACTAGAAGGTCGTAAAGTTCATTTTAAAGTATTTGAGAAATACTAAGGACCAATGGCTTGTATATGATAAAACTGACTTGAAACTAGTGACGTTTACCGACTCCAGCTTTCAGTCAGACTACGACAATAGTAAAGTGTGTCGGGTTATATTGTTATCCTAAATGGTGAAATGATCTGCTGAAAAAATTTCAAGTAGCACACTGTGGCAGACTCTATTTGCGAGTATATCACGACATCCGATGCTGCGAAGGAAGCTGTATGGTTGTGAAAGTTCATCGATGAGCTCGGAGTGGCACCCTCTATTGATGATCTTATTTTGTTATACTACGATAATACTGGAGCCATTGCTCAAGCCAAGGAGCCAAGGTCCCATCAGTGCACCAAGCATATTCTGTGCTACTATCATCTTATCCGAAAGATCGTAGATCGAGGTGATGTCTATCTTCAAAAGATCGATGGAAAAAAATTTGGCCGACCTCTTTACTAAAGCCCTTGAAATCAAGGAATTCGATGATCACAAATCAAAAATGGGTATACGATACTATACCGATTGACTTTAGTTCAAGTGGAGTTGTTGGGAAATGTGTCCCAAAGCCAATCATTAGATGATTGTGCTCATTTTGTAAATTATATATGAATTTTTATTAATAAAAATTATTTAATATTTTTATTACAAATTGTCCATCTTTGAACTTCTGTATTGTGATAAAGTTTTTAGGACTAGAATTAATCGACAAAGGAGGATTTGTCATTAAGTCCTTAAAAATATTCGCAATCAAACGATACACTATTACTCGGACGATAGCGATATCAAGTGTAGGTCATTGTGTGCCATATAAGTTAGTTATCCTCTTAATCAAGGAGTGTAGAGACACTGTTATGGCATTCAGATGGAATCTAGGAGTACATTCGCATCGAACGTGATCATGTGCCGAGCATTCTGCTATCAAGAGTAGCTCGTGAAGGGTATGGGTATAAGTGTCTCTCAGACCTAAGACCACCACGGTGACTTATAAGCAACTCACTATACTTTAGTATCAGATCATCTGAGTTTCTAATTTAGTGATGGAAGGATATTGGGTGCAGTCAAGTATTTATCAAGTCGGTGTATGAGTCAAGACGAAACTGACCCCTCTGAATTAGTAGGAGATATGCATCAGTGTATTTCAATTTAGCAAAATCTTGGCTAGGATAATTCATAAGATGAATTTGAAAGATTGAAATACAATATGATCGACTAAATTAGGGTTAATAGTTAAATTCTAAGTCATCTTGAGCATTTGGGTCAAAGGGATAAATTATACGGTAACCATATGCCAGTAGATTCTAGAAGGTTGCTTTGCAATACTTTGACATATCCAATCATCGGGTCACCATTGCTAGATGGTTATATTGATTGGTATAAAAAGTTATTCCTATACTACTGTCACGCCTCCGACCCGAGATTTGTATCGAGGGTCATGGCAACCGCCGCATACTCATAGAAAATTTTTTCCATAAGCATGCAAGGCTTCTCATCATGATATCTTACACATAAAGTTAAATAATTTTTCAACTTTTAATAAATCAAACCTTATTTCAAATAACAAATCAAAACTCAGTGTCCAAAAGAAAAATAATTGTCTGACAAAGTCAACACTAAAAAAATAAAAGTCTTGAATCAATTCTGAGAAAATCCTAAATCAATGAGCTAATTCCATCTCTAATCGCTCTCCCAACCGAAATCCCGCATCACGCTAATTTTCTGGATCTGTAAGAAAAACATAAAACTCATCATGAGCTAAACAGTCCAGTAAATAGTGTATACCTTTAACTGAATAAATCAGACAAATAATACTATACATATCGATTTACTGATAATAACAAAATCAATATGTAATTTCATGAAATCATAATCATACTATCAATCCTATATAAAATTCAATTCATCATAATTTCAAATTATGCTTTTCATCTTAAATTCATCAATTTCTTAAGTTCTTCTTACCAACCATGACTATGACCACATTATCCCTGTGGCAAGGTCATAATACCGCGTATCTGCTTGCGGTGGGCTGCGAATCATCTGGCAGCCAAGTCCTTTGGAACCGCTGGTCTCGCTGGTGGTTTGTCACTGGTCTCTCTAGCAACATATCGCTGGTCTCGCTGGCGACATAAACCCTCAGGATAGTCAATTGCCAACGTATATGTCCCCATTGGTGGGGTCCTCAACACAGTCAGGTTGTCAAATTCATATTGTCTTTCAATTCATATATTATTTTCAAAAATAATATAAATAAATGATATTCGAGTCAAATCAATCATATCATTCTTTGAGATCATACATCATCATAATAATTGTTCAACAAATAACTTCAATCATAAATAATTTTCTATAATTAACTTTAATCATAAATAATTTCAACAATTATTTCAATAAATAATTTCAATCACAAGCATGCATAAATTTATTTAATTCAAAATTTATAATTTATCAGATAAATTCAATAAAAGTAAACACTACTTACCTCAAAAGACAATCCAAACTATAAATTCTAGAAATCTCGAAAATCCTTCTCTGAACCTGATACGTCAAATATCATATTTTTAATCAAAATTTTATCGAATTAAAAATAATTAAAATTTGTTAAAATCTAATGTCCCCACAAGGATCAACTTGACGACAGCATCCAGAATTTTCAGACTAATCCATGAAAACCCTACTTATATTTCTTTTTATTATTATTATTATATTTATTTATTTTTATTTTTATTTTTTTTATTTTTAATTAATTCTATAAATCCTAAAAATCTAAGAGAGAGAGAGCAGAGAGAGAAAGTTTCTCTCTCTTTTTTTTCTTTTCTTTTCTTTTCTTTTTCTTCTTTTTCTTCTTTTTTTTCTTCTTTTTCTTCTTTTTCTTCTTCTCGGCTCCTTCCACGCTGGAACAGAGGACCGGCGTCCCCTCCTTTTGTCGGGCCATTCAGGCCACGGTCGCCACGACGGAGGCCGACGATAGAGGGGGGCCACTCCCCCAGTTACGAAGGAGCATGGCCGGCGATCGATTACGATCGCCGGTGCCAGAAAATCCAAGGGAAAAGAGGCCGAAACAGGGGTCTCTTTTTCGATCGAAAATCGATGACACCCGTCGCCGGCAGTCACGTGCAAAGGTAGGGAGGAAAAGGAAGAAAGAGAGGAAGGGGAGGAAGACTTACCTCGGCCTCCGGTGACCCCACCGGCGAGCAATCACGGCAAGAACCAAACGGTGTCTGCAGCTCCGATCGGAAAAAATAGAGAGAAAGAGAGGGGAAAAAGGCCGATGGTTGATTTCTAAGGAAAGGGAGGTCTTCTTATAGAGGGCCCTAGGACTTTGAGAGGTCCTAGGACTCCCAATTTGCCCGGGTCTCGCCAGAGAAGAAGACTCCTATCGGGAGTCTTCTTCCTGATTTTTTCTCTGTTTTTTTTTTCCTGGGCTTGGGTCTTGCTGGATTGGGCTTGGGTTTGGGCTATGACATTCTTCACCCCTAAAAAGAAATTTCATCCTCAAAATTTTTCATACCTGTGGTCTCGAAGAGCTGAAGATATTTTTGCTTCATTTCTTCCTCTAGCTCCCAAGTAGCTTCTCTTTCCAAATATCGACTCCACTGTACCTTGACATAAGGAATGTTGCAACGTCTCAGCACCTGTTCTTTACAGTCCATGATCTGTATTGGATATTCTTCATATGATAGATCTTTTCTGACTTGCACTGGTTCAAGTTCCACGATGTGACTTGGGTCTGGTAAATATTTCTTTAACATAGAAATATGAAAAATATTATGTACTCCTGCAAGTGAAGGTGGTAAGGCAAGTCGATAAGCCACCTCACCAATTCTTTCCAAAATCTCAAACGGACCCACATATCTAGGATTCAATTTGCCACGAATGCCAAATCTTGAGATTCCTTTTGAAGGAGATACTTTGAAAAACACATGGTCACCAACTTGAAATTCTAATTTTCGTCTCCTATTATCTACATAACTTTTCTGTCTGCTTTGTGCTGTCCGAAGTCGTTCTTTAATTAATTGAATCTTCTTGACTGCTTGTTGAACAAGTTTGAGATCCAATATTCTTCGCTCACCAACATCATCTCAGTGAATCGGCGATCGACATCTTCTACCATATAATGCTTCATAAGGTGCCATACCAATGCTAGCTTGATAACTGTTATTGTAAGCGAACTCAATCAAAGGTAGATGCTCATCCCATGAACTTTTCAATCCAAAATATAGGTTCTCAACATATCTTCTAAGATCTGAATAGTTCTCTCTGACTGACCATCAGTCTGTGGATGAAAAGCTGTACTGAAGTTTAATTTTGTTCCTAATGCCTTGTGTAAGCTCTTCCAAAACTGTGATACAAATCTGATGTTTCGATCCGATACGATGGTCACTGAAATTTCATGTAGCCTTACAATTTCTTTCATATACAACTTTGCTAGTCTTTTCAAAGTAAATCCAACTCTAATTGATAGAAAATGTGCAGACTTTGTCAATCGGTCCACAATCACCCAGGCTGCATCATTTTTACTGGGAATCTTCGGTAGTCCAGTTACAAAATTCATAGTGATATGTTCTCACTTCCATACTGGAATATCAAGAGGTTGAAGTAGTCCCGCAGGTCTCTGATGTTCAGCTTTAACTTGTTGACACACCAAACATTGAGCCACGAATTGAGCGATCTCTCTCTTCATATTATTTCATCAGTATATTTTCTTTAAGTCTCTATACATCTTAGTACCTCCCGGATGAACTGTATAACCGGTCTGATGTGCCTCCTGAAGTATTTCATGCTTGAGTACTGAATTATTGGGTACGCAAATCTTGTTTTTGAACCTCAACGAACCATCTTCATGTATCTTGAATTCAGATTGAACACCAGCTTCCACTGAATTCCTTATTTTCATTAGTTGTGGATCATCATTCTGGGCAACTGTAATTCTTTCAATGAGTGTTGGCTGAACCCTCATGTTGGCTAATCGTACTGTTGAGTCATATATTCGGATGTCTAATTTCAGTTTTCTTATATCCTTCAATAATTGACTTTGATGTGTGATTAAAACCATCAGATTTCCCACAGATTTTCTACTAAGGGCATCAGCAACAACATTAGCTTTTCCCGAATGATAATGGATTGTTAAATCATAATCCTTTAATAGTTCTAACCATCTTCTCTGTCTCATGTTTAATTCTTTCTGCGTAAAAATATACTTCAAACTCTTATGATCAGTAAACACTTCATACTGCACACCGTATAAGTGATGTCTTCAAATTTTTAAGGCAAAAATCACTGCAGCTAATTCCAAATCATGTGTCGGATAATTCTATTCATATGATTTCAATTGCCTTGAGGCATAGGCCACTACCTTACCATGTTGCATCAATACACAGTCGAGTCCCTTTTTAGATGCATCACTATATATTGTGAATCCTTCATCTCCTGTTGGTATAGTAAGGATAGGGGCCGAAACTAACCATTGTTTTAACTCTTGAAAACTCTGTTCACAATCTTCGGTCCACTCGAATTAATCTCTTTTTGAGTAAGACGAGTCAATGGTGTAGCTATGCAGGAGAATCCTTCTACAAATCGTCTGTAATATCCTGCCATTCCCAGAAAACTTCGAATCTCAGAAATATTTGTAGGTCTGTTCCACTGCATCACAGCTTCCACTTTTTTTGGATCCATAAAAATTTCATCCTTAGATATGATGTGTCCTAAAAAGACTATTTTGTCCAACCAAAATTCACACTTCTTAAATTTGGCATAAAGCTTTTCTTTCCTCAATATTTGTAGTACACACCGTAAATATTTTTCATGCTCCAATTTGCTTCTTGAATATATCAAGATATCGTTAATAAATACGACAATAAACTTATCAAGATAGGATCTGAATATTCTGTTCATTAAATTCATAAAGGCTGCTGGAGCATTGGTTAACCCAAAAGGCATCACTAGAAATTCATAATGTCCATAACGAGTTCTAAATGTAGTCTTTGGTATGTCCTCTATTTTAATTTTTAACTGATGATATTCTGAACGAAGATCAATTTTAGAAAAGACTTGTGCACATTGCAGCTGATCAAACAAATCATCAATTCGAGGTAGAGGATATTTATTTCTGATAGTATTCTTATTCAACTCTCTATAGTCGATACAAAGTCTCATACTACCATCCTTCTTCTTCACAAATAAGACTGAAGCTCCCCAAGGAGATACATTAGGCCTTATAAAACTTTTATCTAATAAATCCTGTAATTGGTCTTTTAACTCCTTCAACTCCATAGGGGCCATTCTGTAAGGAGCTTTAGAAATCGGACTGGTATTGGGTGCCAACTTAATGGTAAATTCAATTTCTCTGTCTGGTGGTAGTCCGACTAAATCATCAATGAATACATCTGAAAATTTATTTACGATAGGAATATCCTGTAACTTTAATTCATCATGTTCTTTATTCTTTATTGATACTAGATAACCTCTACATCCCTTTCTTAATATCTGTCTAGCTTGCACAAATGAAATAATACGTGGAGGGATGGTTCCTATACTTTCATCAAAACTGAATGTTAATTCTTTCGGTATGTGAAAATTTATTCTCTTTCCATGACAATCCACAGAGGCATGATAAGTAGCAAGCCAATCCATTCCTAGAATGACATCAAAATTATGCATATCTAGGACCATCAAATCTGTCAATAATTCTCTTTCTCCTATTCTGATACTACATGACTTGCACACACTTTCGGTACTCAGAATACCACCTACTGATGTCTCAACATATAATTTAATTTTCATAGGTTCACATACTATATCATGTTATCTAATAAAAGTAGTGGATATAAAGGAGTGTGTAGCACCAGAATCAAACAAAACTGAAGCATGAATACCAGATACAGGAATGGTACCTGTCACCACAGCATTAGAGGCCTGAGCATCCTGTTGTGTGAGTGCATAGATCCTTCCTTGAGTTTTCGGCCTTTGACCTCCATCCTTTATTTGTGTGGGTCTATTTTCATCCATCTGGGGGCAATCTGTAATCTTGTGTCCTTTCTGTCCACATCTAAAATATGAACCAGTATTCCATGGGCAATTAGAAGACTCATGCTCTCTTCGGTCATATCTCGAACATCTAGCTGTCTATTCTCATGATTCTTATCAATTGCTGGCTTCTTTGCTGGATCCTTATTGTTTTGATTTCGTCCTTGAGTTCCACCAAACCTATTTCTCTTCTTCTGATTCCGTTCTCGCTCCGCATGAGCTTCATTAACTTTCCTCTCAATTATTAAGCTTTGTTCACAACTGAGGCATAAGTAGTTAGCTCATAGGGTACAACTTATTTTCTAATTTCTGTCTTCAGTCCCA
>NC_025999.2:26953078-26979609 GCF_000442705.2 Elaeis guineensis
AACTACTTCTAGGTATGAGAAAATATTCACGTAAAAAGTTTTTCATGTGAATAATAAGAGGGCACAGAGAAAGGAGGCGCAAGGAATTTGAATTCAAATTGATTTCTTCATCCTATTAGGTTTTTAACCCAACCAAATTAGGTTAGACCCAATTGAACTACTAAACCTAATCTAATTAGATAACAAATAGTCTTGATTAAATTTTAATCAGATCAAAAATTAATCAAGCTCAAGTCTGATCAAATCAGAAATCGAACACTCTTAGTAATTAGGTCATCTCATAACTTAATCGGATCAAATCAAATGGAATCCAATTCAATTAGATTTGATCCAAATCTTAATGCTTCATCAAATTAAGCTAATTAGTAATCTAATTATTAATCAATCTTTTTATAATTTATTAATAATTAGTAAATTAATTTATTATAATTTTTGTACAGAATTAATCATCAATCGAATTGACTATTTTATCCTAGAAAGATTCTTAATCGTCGATCAGCTATATGATCAGTCAGAAACTTCTTTTGGAGTATGACCCCATAGGTTCGAATCTAAACCAGTAGTATAGAAATAATCTTCCTATACCTATCAAGGTGACCATCTAGCAATGATACCCGACGTCCGGATAGGTTGAAAGATTACAAAGCATCATTCAAGAACCTATTGGCATATGATTATTGTATAATTCATCCCTTTGACCCAAATGCTCAAGGTGGCTTAGGGTTTAACTGTCAATTCTAATTTGATCATCCACATTGTATTTTAATTTTTTAAATCCATCATATGGATTATCCTGATCGAGATTTTACTGAATTGAAACACACTGATATATTAACTCCTACTTACTCAAAGGGGTCAATTCCATCTTGACTCACACACTAACTTCACAAGTATTTAACTGTGTCTAGAAACTTTTCATCACTGAATTAAAAATTCAGGTAGTCTGGTACTAAAGCACAGTGAGTTATTTGTAAGTCACCGTGGTGATCTCAGATCAGAGAGACACTTATATCCATATCCTTCGTGAGCTATTCTTGACAGCAGAGTGCTCAGCAATTGATCACATTCAGTGAGATATACTCTTACGTCTCACTTGCATGCCATGTCAGTGTCTCCACACTCCTTGGTTAAAAAGATAACCAACGTACATGGCACATAATGACCTACACTTGATATAGTTATCATTCTAATAATAGTGTATCATTTGGTCATGAACATAAGGTTTAAGGACTAAACAATATATCCTCTTATATCGAATCAAATAGTCCTAAGGACTTCATCACATAACAGGAGTTCAAAATAAGATGTATGCAGTAATGAAAAAATTAAATAATATTTATTAATTTAATAATTCATATACAATTACAATGATAAGCTCAATCGTCAACAAACTGATGATTGGTTTTAGGACACAATTCCTAACAACTCCTACTTGGATTAAAGCCGATTGGTACAGTATCGTATATCTATATATGATTTATAGTCTTTGAATTTCTTGACATCGAGGGCTTTGATAAATGGATCGATCAAGTTTTCTTTTTCATCGATCTTCTGAAGCTCAACGTCACCTCGATCCACGATCTCTTGGATCAGGTGGTAGCGGCATAGAATGAGCTTGATCCACTGATGTGACTTCGGTTCCTTCGCTTGAGCAATGACGTCAGTGCTGTCGCAGTACAACAAGATGGGGCCATCAAGGAAGGGTGCCACTCCGAGCTCGTTGATAAATTTTTGTAACCACACAGCTTTCTTTGCAGCATTAGATACCGTGATATATTTCACCTCATAAGTAAAATTGGTCACAATATACAGCTTGAAACTCTTCCAGCAGATTGCTTCACCATTCAGGATATAAATATATCCTAACACGCTCTTGTTGTCGTTATGATCTAACTGAAAACTAAAATCTGTAAACTCCATAAGTTTTAAGTTAGATTTTTCATAGATAAGCTACTGATCATTAGTATTTTTCAAACACTTAAGGATAGTCTTTACGACCTTCCAGTGGTTTTCATCTGGATCGGACTGGTATTTGCTCACTACTCCTAGTGAGTATGTCACGTCCGACATCATACATATTATGGCATACATAATAGATCTCACTGTTGAAGCATATGAAATTCTACTCATACGCTCTCTCTCTTGAGGAGTTGTCGGACAATCACTCTTCGAGAGAGAAATTCCTTACTCTATTGGAAGATAGCCTTTTTTGAAATTCTTCATGCTGAATTTTTTCAGTACAGTATCAATGTACGTTGACTGGGATAATCCAAGCAATTTTTTAGATCTATATCTATAGATCTTCATCCCAAGGATGTAGGATGCTTCTCCCAAATCTTTCTTGGAGAACTGTGATGACAAGCAAACCTTTATTTCCTGTAATACAAGAATGTCATTTTCGATTAAGAGAATATCATCCATCGATAAAATAAGAAATACTATCATAGAATTATTAACCCACTTGTATATGCAGGGTTCTTCTCCATTCTTAATGAAGCCATACGTTTTGATCACTTGATCAAATGTATGTTCCAACTTCAAGATGCCTACTTAAGTCCATAAATAGATCTTTGAAGTTTATGCACCTTAGACTCATTTGTGGATATAAAACCTTTAGGTTATATCATATACACCTCTTCTTCTAGCTCTCTATTTAGGAAGGCTATTTTCGTATCTATTTGCCAAATTTCATAGTCCAAATGTGTTGCTATCGCAAGCATGATCCGAATGGACTTGAGCATTATCACAGGAGAACATGTTTCATTATAGTCAATACCATAATGCTAACAATAATTTTTGACAATCAGATGGGCTTTATAGGTCTCCACCTTCCCATCTGCGTCCCTCTTTCTTTTGAAGATCCTCTTACACCGTATGGATTTTACTCCTTCAAGTAGGTCAATCAATGTCCATACATTGTTGATCTTCATGGACTTCATTTTAGATTTCATGACTTCTAGTCACTTATCAGAGTCAGACCTCTGCATCGCATTCATATAGATGATCGAATCTTCATTGCTCTCATCGAGTTTGACTGGATCACTATCTCGGATTAAGAAATCATAGTATCTATCTGGTTGATGCAGTATTCTACCGAATCTTCTTAAAGATGTTTCTATAATAGGTTTCAGATTGGATCTAATCAAATCTGACTCTATGGATTTACTAGATTGTATCGGTTCTTCTACCGATCGAACTTCATCAAGTTCAATCTTTGAGATATTAGTTCCTTTCTCAAGAAACTTCTTTTTTAGAAAGCTGCTCTATTGCTGACGAACACCTTCTGTTTATTAACAAGGTAGAAGTAATATCCCTTGGTCTCTTTTGGGTACCCTACAAATAGATACTTGTCAGACCTGTTGGGAAATATGTTCCAAAGTCAATCATTAGACGATTGTGCTCATTTTATAAATTATATATGAATTTTTATTAATAAAAATTATTTAGTATTTTTATTACAAATTATCCATTTTTGAACTTCTATGTTGTAATGAAGTCCTTAGGACTAGAATTAATCGATAAAGGAGGATTTATCGTTAAGTTTTTACAAATATTCATGATCAAAAGATACACTATTACTAGGACGATAGCGATATCAAGTGTAGGCCGTTGTGTTCCATATGAGTTGGTTGTCCTCTTAATCAAGGAGTGTGGAGACACTGTTATGACATGCAGATAGAATGTAGAAGTACATTCGCATCGAACGTGATCATGTGTCAAGCACTCTACTGTCAAAAGTAGCTTGTGAAGGGTATGGGTATAAGTGTCCTTCAGATCTGAAACCACTATGGTGACTTGTAAGCAACTCACTGTACTTTAGTACTGGTCTATTTAAGTTTCTAATTTAATGATAGAAGGATACTAGGTGCAGTCAAGTACTTATCAAATCATGTGTGAGTCAAGATGGAATTGACCCCTCTGAATTAGTAGGAGATATGCATCAGTATATTTCAATTTAACAAAATTTTGATTAGGATAATTCATAAAATAAATTTGAAAGATTAAAATATAATATGGTTGACTAAATTAGGATTGACAGTTAAATCCTAAGTCATCTTGAGCATTTGGATCAAAGGGATGAATTATACGGTAACCATACGTCAGTAGGTTCTAGAAGGTTGCTTTGCAATACTTCGATCTATTCGATCGTTGGATCATTATTGCTAGATGGTTACATCAATTGGTATAGAAAGTTGTTTATATACTACCAGCCTAGGTTCGAACCTATAAGATCATATGTATGAGAAAATTTGGTCAGATCTGATGGCTGAAGAGTCCAATTGGATTGTGACTCTGGTGACGAGTCTTACTGGAACTAGGACTTTGGAAAAGAGTCCCACTGGAACTGAAATTCTACTATTAATGAAGAATTAATTAGTAATTAATTTAATTTGATTGAGTAAAGAGCTTTAGATCAAGTCTAATTAAATTAGATTCAGTTCGACTCAGATTGGGTTTGATATGATCAATCCTGATTGCAAAGAAAAATTTGATCCTGATTCGATCATGGTTTGGAATCAGCTCATTCCTAAATGAGTTAGAAATTTAATGAGATATTTAGATTTTTAATTGAATTAGGTTCATTTCTATCAGCGAGTTCAATCCAAATTTGATTTGGATTAGAATCAAATTAGAAATAAAGAGTCCTTGTTAATTTGGACTCTATCCTTATCTCCTTGCGCCACACATGGACCCTTGCCCATATCTCCATACCAAATAAGATTTGGCTTGACCTTTTTGGTATCAAAGTAGTAGTCCCAATAAGGATGGGTGGCAATGATTGATGACTCATAATCCTATCTCTTGTCAAATTTGAATACAATCTGAATTAAAGATAAAATGAAAACAAGGAAAGGAATTTTTCATACAAAGAAGGTTGTTGGTGCCATAATAATTTTTTCTTTATTTTTCTTAAAGAGTTCTTGGGTGTGTGAGACACCAAAATAAATCTGAGGTGTGGTGATTGTGGCCTTCTTCCCTTGGATGAAAAATCCTAGTCTTTGCCTATAAAAAGGGGTCACCTCTTCTTAGCATCATACATCCCTTCCCTTGCTGGTTTTTATTTTTTTAGAGCTCTTCTCCTCCATCTCTCTTCCTCCTCTAAATCTCTTCATCCTTTGGAGTGTCCAAGATTCTTGAAGAAAAAGGAAGAGATCAGCCATCAAATTTGCTTGCAGGCTAGCACCTCCAAGTCTCTAATCTGCACCAGTCTTCGCATGGATTTTCTGATAGAGGCCAGATAACTTTGTGTGGCTGTGAGTAATCTGAAGAATACCTTTTCTAACCATTAGATCAAAAAAAATTAATATCAAAGTTGTTTGATAATATTTTCTATTTTATCCTGATCGCAATATTAGTTTTAATAGTTAGATCTAGAATTTCAGCATCGATGAGATCAATGTATTTTTATTTTTAGATCTAAAGTATATATTTTTTATATCATAAATCATAATATAGTAATCTAAGATTAGATCTTATGCATATAATTGGAATTAAATTTTTTAATCTTTTATTTTCATTGCATAAAAATTTTAAAATCACATGCATAGTACTACTGCATATTTTTTTCAATTGGTATCAGAGCATGGTTGTTTTGATATGAATTATTATGATTTTAGATCTGATTTTTGATGTTAGATCTGATTATTTATGATTTAGATTAGATCTAAATAAGTTTATTTTCAAATTTGATTATCATCTGTTTAGATTAGATGTTCTAAATAGCAAAGTACTCAGATTGGATAATCACCAGATCATCCGGTCATAAGAGCAAGTAGGATTATATGATCCTCTCTTTTCATTCAATGAGGCACTCTTCATGATGTGTAGGGGTGCCACTGTGAGGTCCCATGAAGAAAAAAATGAAAAGAGAAAAACTTACTTGCTTGCAAATCTTAGATCTGGAAACCCTAAGTATTGTTGTATGTGATACAAGTTGTAAAGAAATTAGTTACATCTAATCTTGATTAATCAAAATTATTTTGATTTAAAATTATAAAAAATTTAGATTTAATCTAAAAGATTTTATGATTTAATATAAAATATTTACATAAAAATTATTTTCAAAATCTTAACCATGTTGATGCAAAATTTAATTGAGAATTAAGTGTCAAGTTGATTGAATCTAGAATTATGATTTGAGATCTAATGACATTGCATAAAACATAGGGCATGGGTTAGCTCAAATCAGGTCCTTCTCTTTAATTGAGTTAGACCTAAGGTTAGAATCAAAGAATTGATTGATCATGCAGAGAAATTGATTAAGTCTAACTAAATATTGAATTAGATTAATCAGGATTTCTCTAATACAATAGTTGTGGATGGTCAAGTCCATGTCTTTAATTAGATCAAATGGACCTTGATTGTAGCTCAGTGGTTGAACCCGAATCATTAAGTTGGTTAAATCAAAACTAGTTAACCAATTGATGTCTCAGATAAGTTTGGCATTTTGATCGGTGGTTTTTAATTAGGAGCGGCTTACCTGACCATTTCGATGGTATCTAAGGCAAGCTTAGCAGACCCTCCCATCGATCTCACTTACCTGATCAATTTGGTGAATTAGATCTTGATTAGATCATTAAGTGATTCAAGTTAGCCCATGCCATTAAGATTGATCAGTGTAACTGATCTAGGTGCCAGTTCAATCAGCATAACCTAACTTGATTTCGTGACTTGGTGAAATCAGTGGGAGGATTGTGGTCTACTGATTGATCTCTTCTTCTCTAAATTGATTAAATTTTTTAAATTATTAGGTCCCTAAAATGAGTTGGTTATGGTGATAACTAGATCATAGCCTCCTATTAAGATGAATGATAATGGGTCCATTATTTTTGATTGACACTGCAGGTGCCATCCGTCTAATGTTCTCTCTGAATGATGGAATTATCATTTATCGTAGATGACTCTATTGAACTATCTGATAATGGTTGGGTTGACCGAGCCATCCTCGGATCTGATCACTTATTAGGTAGAATCACTGAGTAGGTTCATGTTAATGGTTTGACCTAACCGAAACTTTTAGTGGAGGCCCATCGCTTACTAAAATAAAATCTAGGACTAAATTAATTACTAGAAGTTGTTTGGAGAAACAATTAGTTAAGAACCTACCCATAGGTGCGTATGGGCTGATCGAGCCATCCTCGGGCCTCTATGCAGTCTGTGTAGATTCTAGTACCCGCTAAAAAATGAAGATAATTCTTCGAATTAGAGGTAGAGGCTACCAATTCGTATAAAATAGTAGGAGGATCTTTAGACTAAAGTCCAAATCTTTAGGATTAATAAATTCATATACAGATTAGATTTTGTATTTTTTTTGTGTGTATAGATATGACTTCAAATTTATCACTCCGATCACTATTATACAGTGAGAAATTGATCGAATATAATTTTGATAATTGATATCGAAAGCTAAAGATAATCCTGGAGCACGAGCAGATCCTTTATATGATAATGAATCCGACATCTAAGGAGCCTGCTCCCAATGCCTGAGGTGCGGTCTAAGACATTTATTTGAAGTGGCTCAACAATCGCACCATGGTTTGTTGCATTATGCATGTCTCTATGAATGACGAGTTCAGTCAAAAATTTGAAGAAGCTCAACCAAAGAAAATACTTCAAGTGTTGAGGGATTCCTTTGGTACTCTTGACGACGTTGAGCGGTATAAGACTAGTTGCACCATTTTTAACATCCAAATAAGGGTGGGGGCATCTGTTACCGATCATGTATTATACATGATCGAATAGATTAAAAAATTGAGCAAACTCGACTTCTCTTTGCATGAACAGCTGGGGAAGGATGTGATCCTGAACTCACTGCCCAAGTCCTACCTACCGTTCCTTAGTCATTTTAGAATAATAAAGCCTGTAGTCAACTATCACGGTCTGTTAGGGTTGCTACAGACTTTTGAGAAAGATCACCAGCTCCACAAGGACATGGTGAATTTAGTGGGAGGATCTTCTTCAGGTAGTCATCATCTCTTTAAGAAAGAGAAGAAGAAAAAGAATAAGAAGATGCCAGATACTAGGAGTCAGTCCCAAAAACCTAAGTTAAAGGCTGATCAAAGTCAGGTAGAGTGCTTCTTTTGTAAGAAGTAGGATCACTGAAAGAGAAACTGTCCTCAGTATAAAGCTTTCCTTGACCCGAGCAGACCAAAGAAGAAGCAGCAATCGACTGCTGGACAAGATACTTATGTGATAACACCTTATAACTTCTCTCTTATTGATATAATGACCTAGGTATTGAATACCGGAAGTTCTATTCATATTTACAATTCATTGGAAGGTCTTCAGGTCAGTAGGAGATTTGAAAAAGGCAAGAGATTCCTGAACATTAGAGATGGAATATCAGTGTCAGTTCTAGCATTAGGAATCATCAAGTTTATATTCGAGTCTCAGTACATTGTTCTTGATGAGTGTCATTACTATCCTAGTTTTTTTTTGAATGTTATTTCTATAAGCCTTTTGGCCAAGTCTAATTATGAAATATCAATAAAAAAAAACTTTTATGATATCATTTTGAATGGTGTTACAATTTTGCATGGGTAGTTAAACAATGATATCTATGTTGTATCTAGACCTAATGTAATGTACATTTCAAATAAATATCCTAGAATAGATAATGTCACAGATGCCTATCTTTGGCATTATAGGCTAGGTCATATCAATAAGAACAGGATGAACAAGTTAGCTCATGAAAGAATTCTTGATAAAGATGATTATGAATTGTTATCTACCTGTGAGTCTTATTTGCTTGAAAAGATGATCAAGTTATCTTTTACTAAAAAAGGTGAACGAGCCAGTGATGTACTGGGTCTGATACATACTAATGTATGTGGACCCATGAACACATGTGTCAGAGGAGGGTATAGCTATTTCATTACGTTCACAGACGATCTATCTAGGTATGGGTACATCTACTTGATGAAATACAAGTTCAAATTATTTGAAATATTCAAATGGTTTCATAATGAAGTAGAGAAACAAACTGGAAAGAGTATAAAACTCTTTGATCTGATCGAGGGGGTGAATATCTCTCCAGTAAATTTCTGATATATCTAGGAGAGAATAGGATTCTCTCACAATGAACCCCTCTAAGGACACCACAGCATAATGACATCTCGAAAAGAAGGAATCAAACTTTGTTGGATATAGTTCGGTCCATGATGGGGTTTGTAACTCTACCATCTCTTTTTGGAGATATGCACTTAAAACAACCTATTTTATGCTCAATAATATTCTGAGCAAGTCAGTTAGTAAGATACCATATGAGATATGGTCTGGACGTAGGCCGAACCTCTCTTACTTCAAGATCTGGGGATGTCCGACTTATGTTAAATGATTACAAACTAACAAGCTCAGTCCTATGTTTGATAAATATAATTTCATAGGATAACCCAAAGAAACGATGGGATATTACTTTTATCTATCTCCTGAGTAAAAGGCATTTGTTAGTAATAAGGCATACTTTTGAAAAAAAAAAATTCTTAGTGAAGGAATAAGTGCCTCTAAAATCGAGCTTGACGAAATTCGACAGGTAGAAGAACTGACACCAATGATTGAATTTGAATCGAATTTGATGGGATCAAATTTGGAGCCCAATACATAAACATCCTTAAGGTGATCCGATAGAGTACCACGTCAACCGGATAGATACTTAAGTTTCTTGGTCCGAGATGGAGATCCTCTTGAACTCGATGAGAACAATGAGGATTTAATCACCTATATAGATGCGATGTAGAGATCCGACTCGGATAAATGGCTTGAATCAATGAAATCCCAGATGGAGTCAATGAAGGTCAACAATGTATGGATATTGGTTGACCCACCTGAAGAGATAAAATTCATAGGGTGTAAGTGAATCTTCAAAAGAAAGAGAGACGCAGACGAAAAGGTGGAGACCTATAAAGCCTATTTCATTGTTAAGGATTATCGTCAACGTTATGGTATTGACTATGATGAGATATTTTTTCTTGTAGCAATACTTAAGTCTATTTGGATCATGCTTGTGATAGCAGCATACGTAGACTATGAAGTCTGGCAAATGGATATGAAGACAGCTTTTCTAAATGGAGAGCTGAACGAAGAGGTGTATATGATACAACTTGAAAGGTTCACATCCACAGATGAGTCCAAGGTGTGTAAGCTTCAGAGATCCATTTATGGATTGAAGCAAGCATCTAGGAGTTGGAATATACATTTTAATAAGATAATTAGAACATATGGCTTTGTTAGGAATGGAGAAGAATCCTGCATATATAAGTGGGCTAATGGTTCAATAATTGTATTTCTTATTTTGTATGTGGATGATATTCTCTTAATCGAAAATGATGTCCCTACATTATAGGGAATAAAAGTGTGACTGTCGTCACAATTTTTCATGAAGAATTTGAGAGAAGCAGCCTATATTCTAGGAATAAAGATCTATAGGGATAGATCTAAGAGGCTGCTCGGGCTCTCCCAATCCACGATATAGATACTATGCTGAAACGATTCAGCATGAAGAATTTCAAGAAAGGCTATCTTCCGATAGGCCATAAAATTTCTCTTTCAAAAGGAGATTGTCCTACAATTCCTCAAGAGAGAGAGCGTATGAGTATAATTCTATATGCTTCAATAGTGGGTTCTATTATATACGCCATGATATATACAAGACCAGACGTAGCATACTAGGAGTAGTGAGCAAATACCAGTTTGATCCAGGAGAGAACCACTAGAAGGTCGTAAAGTTCATTCTAAAGTATTTGAGAAATACTAAGGACCAGTGGCTTGTATATGGTAAAACTGACTAGAAACTAGTGGGGTTTACCGACTCCAGCTTTTAGTTAGACTACGATGATAGTAAAAGTGTATCGAGTTATATTGTTATCCTAAATGGTGAAGCGATCTGCTGAAAAAATTTTAAGTAGCACACTGTGGCAGACTCTGTTTGCGAAGTGGAGTATATCGCGGCATCCGATGCTGCGAAGGAAGCTGTATGGTTGCGAAAGTTCATCGACGAGCTCGGAGTGACACCCTCCATTGATGGCCTTGTTTTGTTATACTGCGATAATACTAGAGCCATTGCTCAAGCCAAGGAGCCAAGATCCCATCAGTGCACCAAGCAAATTCTGTGCTGCTATCATCTTATCCGAAAGATCGTAGATTGAGGTGATGTCTACCTTCAAAAGATCGACAGAAAAAAAAAATTTGGCCGACCTCTTTACTAAAGCCCTTGAAATCAAGGAGTTCGATGATCACAAATCAAAAATGGGTATACGATACTGTATCGATTGGCTTTAATTCAAATGGGGTTGTTGGGAAATGTGTCCCAAAGCCAATCGTTAGATGATTGTGCTCATTTTATAAATTCTATATGAATTTTTATTAATAAAAATTATTAGATATTTTTATTACAAATTGTCCATCTTTGAACTTCTGTATTGTGATTAAGTTTTTAGGACTAAAATTAATCGACAAAGAAGGATTTGTCGTTAAATCCTTAAAAATATTCGCAATCAAATGATACACTATTACTCGGACGATAGCAATATCAAGTGTAGGTTATTATGTGCCATGTGAGTTAGTTATACTCTTAATCAAAGAGTATGGAGACACTGTTATGGCATCCAGATAGAATGTAGGAGTACATTCGCATCGAACGTAATCATGTGCCGAGCACTCTGCTATCAAGAGTAGCTCGTGAAGGATATGGATATAAGTGTCCCTCAGACTTGAGACCACTACGGTGACTTATAAGGAACTCACTGTACTTTAGTATCGGATCATCTGGGTTTCTAATTTAGTGACGGAAGGATATTGGGTGCAGTCAAGTATTTATCAAGTCGATGTATGAGTCAAGATGAAACTGATCCCTCTGAATTAGTAGGAGATATGCATTAGTCTATTTCAATTTAGCAAAACCTTGGCTAGGATAATTTATGAGATGAATTTGAAAGATTGAAATACAATGTGGTTGACTAAATTAGGGTTAATAGTTAAATTGTAAGTCATCTTGAGCATTTGGGTCAAAGGGATAAATTATACGGTAACCATATGCCAGTAGGTTCTAGAAGGTTGCTTTGCAATATTTTGACCTATCCAATCATCGGGTCACCATTGCTAGATGATTATATTGATTGATATAAAAAGTTGTTCCTATACTATCGACCTAGATTTAAACCTATGAGGTCATACATATTAGAAGATTTGGTCAGATCTGATGGCTGAAGAGTCCAATTAGATTGTAACTTCGGTGACGAATACTACTGGGACTAGGACTCTAAAGGAGAGTCCCACTAGAACTAAGACTCTACTATTAATAGAGAATTAATTAGTAATTGACTCAATTTGATTGAGTAAAGAACTTTGGATCAAATCTAATTGAATTAGATTCAGTTCGACTCAAATTGGGTTTGATATGATCAATTCTGAATACAAAAAGAAATTTGATCCTAATTTGATTAGGATTTGGAATCAGCTCATTCCTAATTGAGTTAGAAATTTAATGAGATATTTAGATTTCTATTTAGATTAGGTTCATTTCTATCGATGGATTCAATCCAAATTTGATTTGGATTAGAAACAGATTAGGAATGAAGAGTCCTTGTCAACTTAGACTCTATCCTTATCTTCTTGCACCACACATGGACCCTTGCCCATATCTCCATGCCAAATAGTATTTGGCTTGATCTTTTTGGCATCAAAGTAGTAGACCCAATAAGGGTAGGTGGCAATGATTGATGACTCATAATTCTATCTCTTTTCAAATTCAAATGCGATCTGAATTAGAGATAAGATGAAAATAAGGAAAGAAATTTTTTATACAAGAAGTTTGTTGGTACCATAATAATTTTTTCTTTATTTTCTTTGAGAGTTCTTGGGTGTGTGAGATTCCAAAATCCTTGTCCACATTGTAGAGCCTTTTCTGGAATTTTTTGGATGCCCAAAATTGGTTTGAGGCATGGTGATTTTGGCCCTCTTCTCTTAGATGAAAAACCCTAGTCTTTGCCTATAAAAAGGGGTCACCTCTTCTTGGCATCATACATCCCTTCCCTTGCTAGTTTTTATTTTTATAGAACTCTTCTCCTCCCTCTCTCTTCCTCCTCCAGATCCCTTCATCTTTTGGAGTGTTAAGGTGCTTGAAGAAAAAAAAGAGATCAGCCATCAAAGTTGTTTGCAGGCTAGCACCTCCAAGTCCCTGATCTGCGCCAGTCTTCGTGTGAATTTTTTATAGAGACCAGATGACTTCGTGTGGCTGCAAGTAACCTGAGGAATATCTTCTCCAACTGTTGGACTAGAAAAAATAATATCAAAGTTGTTTGGTAATATTTTCTATTTTATCCTGATCGCAATGTTAGATCTAATAGTTTGAACTAGAATTTCAGCATCGATGAGATCAATATATTTTTATTTTCAGATCTAAAGTATATATTTTTCATATCATAAATTATGATATAGTAGTCTAAGATTAGATTTTATATATATGATTGAGATTAAATTATTTAATTTTTTATTTCTGCTGCATAAAAATTTTAAAATTGCATGCATAACACTACTGTATATTTTCTTCAAGACCTAGGTCCAAGGTTGTCAGTTTTCAAATATTTGACATATGCTGGACATTCTCAAATTCTAAGGTGAGAGAGTACTGGTTTATATCTTATCCACATCTCATGTGATATTTTATTTACAGACTTACTTGAAATTTTATTTAAAATATAACAAACCAACTCGAGTGCATATCTCCAAAAGGAGATGACAGACTTGCAAAGTCCATCATGGATCAACCATATCTAACAGGGTTCGATTCCTCCTTTCTGATATATCATTATGCTGTGGTATTTCAAGAGGATCTATTGAGAGAGAATTTCATCCTCTTCTAAGTATGTCAGAAACTCACTGGAGAGGTATTCTCCTCCTCGATCGAATCGAAGAGTTTTAATATTTTTTTTCAGTTTATTTCTTTACTTCATTATGAAATCATTTGAATATTTCAAATGATTC
Source organism: Elaeis guineensis (assembly GCF_000442705.2). Lineage (NCBI taxonomy): Eukaryota > Viridiplantae > Streptophyta > Magnoliopsida > Arecales > Arecaceae > Elaeis > Elaeis guineensis. The sequence continues at coordinate 26,967,059 of NC_025999.2, forward strand.
TGACTTATGTATTATTAGGTAGATATGCCCATACCTCGATAAGTCGTCTGTAAATATAATGAAATAATAATATCCATCTCTGGCACTGGTGTTCATTGGTCTACATACATTAGAATGTATCAGACCTAGAACTTCACTGATTCACTCACTTTTTCAATAAAAAGTGACTTGATTATTTTTTCAAGAAGACAGACTCACAGATTGAATGTGATTCACAATCACTGACTTCGAAGATTATCTCTTGTGTCAACTTGTTTATTCTGTTCGTGTTAACATGACCTAACCTACAGTGCCAAAGGTAGATATCGGAGACATCACTAATTCTATGACATTTGCTAGATGTGTACATTATACTAATAGATTGTGATAAAATATAAATTTTATTATTCAGCTATGCATTCATCATATTAACACCATTCATAATGATATTAAAATTATTTTTTTTATAAAAATTTCATAATCGTACATGACCAAGAGGCCTACAAAAATAATGTTCAATAAAAAAGAAAGACAAAAGTGACATTCACTAAGAATAATTATATTTGACTTGAAGACAAGCTTAATAATCCCTAATGCTCGAACTGAAATTGATCTTTCATCTCCAACATTAAAAATCCTTCGCCTTCTTCAAATCTCCTACTGACCTACAGACCCTGCAATGAATTACAAATATTAAAAGGGCTTTCAGTATCTAATACCCAGGTAGTAGAATCACAAATTGAGAAATCACAAGGTGTTATCATATAAATACCTTGTCCAGCAATAACTTGCTTCTTTCTCGATCTGTTCGGATCCAGAGAGGTAATGTACTGAGGACAGTTCCCTTCCATTTTTTACAATAGAAGCATTCAGCTAACTCTGATCGGACTTGAGTTTCTTGATCTGACTTGGCTTACACTTTGCACCCTTTTCTTTTCTTCTTATTCTTTTTTCCTTTCTTAAAGGGTTGATGTTCAGAAGATGACCCTCCCACAACATTCATCGACTCCTTATGGAGCTGATGATCCTTCTCAAAGTTCTGCAGCAACCCCAACAAATCATGGTAGTTGACTGCAGGCTTTATCATTCAAAAATGAGTAACAAAAGGGAGGTAAGACTTGGGCAGAGAGTTCAAAAAGGCATCTTTCTCTAGCTACTCATGCAGGGGAAGTCGAGCTTACTTAAGCACTCAATCATCTCGATCATGTACAGTATATGATCAGTGATTGATGTTCCTTCTCTCATTTGAGCATTGAAGATGGCACAACTAGTCTTATACCTCTCAACATCGTCGGATGTGTCAAAGACTCGTTCAACATTTGCAACATATCCTATAGCTGAGCATTCTCGAAACGATAGCTGAACTCATCTATCATTACCGCCAGCATAATATAACGAATCGTAGTTCGATCATTGAGTCACTTTTGATAAGTATCTCTGACCATACTACGTGCGTTTGGAGCTGACTTCTCAAGTGCCAGATCTGTCAATACATATAAGATCCATTCATACTCCAAGACTATTTTGAGCTTTCGATACCTGCTATCAAATTTGATCCCATCAATTTATCACTATCTAATAGTGATTGAAGCAATAAGGTGGTGGCCATAACTGTAAAAGAAAAATTAAAATCTAATTAGTATATGAATTGATTAAGCCTAAAGATATAAATTTTAGTCTAAAAATTTGCTCACTATTTTATTCAAATTAGTAGCCTCTACCTTCAATTCAAAAATTACACTAATTTCTTAATGGGTACTAGAACCACATGGGCTGCACACGGGCCCGAGTGTGGCTCGACCAACCCCTATGAACTCATAGATAGGTTGTTAACCAATTATTTCATCAAATAATTTTTAGCATTCAATTTTGCCCCAAACACCTCTTCAGCAGGCGTGTGGTGCCTCCATTAAAAGTTTTGGTTAGATTTAATCATTAACATGCCAGAATTTAGTGCATCTAATACACGAGTGATCAAGTTTGAGTGTGGCTCGATCAATCTGACCATCATCAAAAAGACACAACTAATCAACATATTATGAATGATAATTTTGACAGCCAGATGAGTACCAGGTGTGTGGTGCCTCCAATGATCATCCAAACTATTAGACTCATTATTATCCAACTTAATGGAAGGCTATGATCCAGTTATCACCATAACTATTTCATTTTAGGACCTAACAATTTTAGAAGATTTCAATCTATACGAGTAGCTCTCAATTAAAGACCATCGATCAAAGCTGCCATATTTATCTTAGATACCAACTGGTTAGTCATTTTCAATTTAATCAACTTATAGACTTAAGTTCATCTACAGAGCTACAATCAAAGTTCATGTTGATCTAATCAAAGATATGAACTTGACCAACTATAACTATTGAAATTGATCAAGAGAAGAAATTGATCCAATCAGAATTAACTTTTAATTGATTTGATCAATTACTAACATGGTCCATTATCAATGATTTCTAATCCTAAGTCTAATCCAGTTAAATGACTTGACTCGAGCTAATTCATTAACCCATGAATTATGAAATTAATCCCTTAGATTTGACCCCATAATCCTTTCTTGATTTGTATGGATAGTTTATAGTAAATTACTATGTGAATAAGATTGACTGCACCTTGGCCAATTGTTAAACCTGTTAGTAACTGCTAAAGGGGCCTTGAAGGATTCAAGGTGCATGGCTCTTATTGTGGAGTGGGCTACTTCTACTAATAGAAAGTCTAATTGAAAGAAGAAGAAGCCCATGAAGAGGCAAAAGAATAGGAGCAAACCAAAAAAGAAAAAGTTCTTAAGAAAAATATCGCTGATAAGGAAAAGTATTTCTACTGTAATATTGACAACCATTGGAAAAGAAACGGTCCCGTATACCTAGAGTTTCTAAAGAACTAGGAGGATAGACCTTTGGAGGGTATGTCAAACCAGCTCATAGTAAGTGCTGAGGATTTGAGAGATCCAGAGTTTAGATGAACCTAAAGTACATATAACATCTCAAGCTTGGTCATATTAGAGAGGATAGGATAAATAAATTGGAGAAAGATGGGCCTCTTGGTTTATTGATGTAATACCAACCCTAAAGCATGATTCTTGAAGCAGCAAAAAAGAGAAAAAAAAAAACAAACTAATTTAAAGAAGACTCCCATAAGGAGTCTTCTTCCACAAATGACTCCTCAATAGAGTCAGAAATCCTCCATGGGGAGGAGTGGAACTCCTTCCCTTTGGCCCTATTTAAAGGGAGGGTTTTTCCTCTTCCTCCCATCAAGATTGGAGGCTCTATCTAATGGGGATTGCTAAAATTTCTTCACAGAAGCCCTCAATGTGCTTGCCAAAATCAAGCTAGATAGGCCACGGAGCCCAAGATAAGCATCAACCCTCCTTCATCTCTCTTTTGCTCTTCTTCCCATGACATTAGGCAACATGTCCTGTCGGTGGTTCATCAAAAAATTAGGAAAAACAAATCTCTTGCTCTTTTCCTTGTTCTGCCCCTTTTTTTCTTTGGGATTTTTTTCCAACGTCGATGGTCATTATCGACCACCGATCTGGGATGAATGGGCTATGATGTAGTAGCACCAATTGTCACCAGCCACCAGCCGCCAGCCATGGCTGCGACCCAAGGAACAAGAGGGACCTCTCGATCCCTTATTTTGTTAAGAACAGAAAGAAAGAAAAAGAAAGAGGAAGAAAAAAGAAAAAAAATAGAAGAAATAGAAAAATAATAAATAAAAATAAAAAAAGAGAGATTTCTCTCTCTTCTCTCTCTCTCTCTTCAATCTGAATCCCTACTTTCTCTTTATAGAATATTAGATTCTCTCTCTACTTTCTCTCTCTAAATTTTTTTTCTCTAGATTATATCTCTTTTGATGATTTTTTCTATTTAGAAGTCATCTCTCTAAGATTAGTCGATGAAAGATTTCTTTTATGATTTCGATTCGATCTCAGTAAAGAGAGTCCTGATCTACGATTGTCGGACAGCGTGTCAGTACTTATCTTGATCGGATCGAAAATCTTTAGATTTGATCATCTTTGATTGAATAAAGTTAACATGATTGGACCTAGACCATAGGATACGACTACGATTCATCATATTTTTCTTAATTATTTATATTCTTTCTGATTATTGAACTCAATTATATTTAGGGTGTAATTTTCTTGACAAAAAATATCCAGCAGAGGGATGCTATGACTGATCTATGAATTGAAGATTTTGGAAAGAAAATTATAGAATTATATAAATTTATTGGAGTGCGTGTAAGTAAGTAATACAACTCTTTTTCTAGATTTATCAGCAAATTATATCATATTTATAATTATTAAATTTTGAATTATACTATTTATGATTTATAAATATGAAGCATAATATTTATTGATTAAATCTATTATAGATAGTATTAATGCATTATTGAAAGCATCGATGTCATTATAGAGTTGTGATTATTAATTTTAATTTCAGATGGTTTTGTGTATTGTTTAATTGAAATATGAAATTAAATTTATCAAAAAAAAAGATTCGAATCGAAATGGATTTTGACTTGCAGCCTATGTATCGAAACCCTATCAATGGAGGTTATATATTAGCATATTGATACTCTGCCAGTGAAGATTATGCATTTGTATATCGACACCCTACCAGTAAGGGTTATGCATTGGATCATCGATACCCTGTCAGTAGGGGTTATGTGCTGGTATATCGACACCCTGTGAAAATTATGTGCTGGTATATCGATCTACTAGTAGGGATTATGCACTGATATATCGATATTCTATCGATGGAGATTATGCATTGGTACTGTAATTAGTTCATGACTGTTAAGATGAATAGGATGTTTTGAAAGAAATTAATTTATAAATTTAAAAATAAATTTTGAAAAGATTGAATTTAAATGATTTTATTTTGATAGTGTTGTATATTTAAATTGATGCATCTTACATATTTATTTTTAGTATATTATTATTACTAAATTTATCTAGCCAAAGAGGATATTGCTTACTAGACTATTTAGCTTATGATGAGTTTTTATTTTTTTTACAGATCCAGAGGATTAGCTTGACTTAGGATTTTGATATAGGAGAGTGAATTAGAGACAGAATTTGATATCTTTATTTAGATTAAGATTTATTGAAAGTTGAAAAAAACTATAAAATTTTATTTTATAAGATATTTGAAGTATTTAATTACTTGAATTAAAATTGAATAATAATTATTTAAATTTGATTCCACTATGATATATTGATATCGTGATGAAATGCTTTGCATACTTGTAGGGAAAGTTTTCTATAAGTATGCGGTGGTTACCATAACCTCTAGTCCACGACCTCGGATCGGAGACGTGATAATTTAAAATGGTATCAAAGCATAAGTGGATAAATTATGAAATATAGAATCAGACATATGAGTCTAGATGGGTAGATATAGGGATATTGGGATGATAACTTATATTGATTTTGATAACTTAAAAACTTAGATTTGACATAAATATACTGATGGATTTGAATCAGAGTGTGTAGCAGAAGCATAGTGGTCTGAATTATTTTCAGACTGATCATAATAGTAATTTGATTTGAAAGACATGATGATGAAAGATTCTATTTTAAAATTAGTGGATGACTATGAGTTGAGGTAAAAGCAATCCTAAATTTTTGAGGATATGAGTAAAAAAAATTTTGAGTATGAAATTTCTTTTTAGGAGGAAGAATATAATAGCTCACCCCAAAGCGTGATTCTTGAAGCAGTAAAAAAGAAAAAAGAAAAATAAATAAATTTGAAGAAGACTCCCATAAAGAGTCTTCTTGTGTGAATGACTCCTTAAAGGAGTCTAAAATCCTCTCCTTTGGCCCTATTTAAAGGAGAGGGGTCTTCCCTCTTCCTTCTGTCAAGATTCGAGGCTTTTTCTAATGGGGATTGCCGGAAATTTCTTCATGGAAGCCCTCACCATGCTTACCAAAAATTAGGCTAGATAGGCCACCAGAGCCCAAGGTAAGCATCGGCCCTCCTTTGTCTCTCTTTTGCTCTTCTTCCCATGACATTAGGCAGCATCTTTGATCGACGGTTCATCAAAAAAATTAGGAAAAATAAATCCCCTGCTCTTTTCCTTGTTCTGCCCCTTTTTTCTTTAGGATTTTTTACCAATGTCGGTGGTCATCATCGACCACCAGTCTAGGATGAATGAGTTGCAGTGCAGCAACACCAGCTATCATCGACCATTGGCCACCAGTCGTGGCCTGTAACCCAAGGAACAAGAGGGGACCTCTCGGTCCCCTATTTTGTGAAGAACGGAAAGAAAGAAAGAGGAAGAAAAAATAAGAAAAAGAAAAAATAAGAAAAAAATAAATAAAAATTAAAAAGAGAGAGGTTTTTCTCTCTCTTCTTCTTTTCCTTCAATTTGAACCCCTACTTTCTCTCTCTAGAATATCAATTCTCTCTCTATTTCTTTCTCTAAAATTTTTTCTCTCTAGATTATACATCATTTTTGATAGATTTCTCTCTCTAAAAATTATCTCTCTAAGATTAACTAGTAAATTTTTTTTTTTAATGATTTCAATCTGATCCCAGTAAAAAGAATCCTAATCTATGATCGTCGGACAATATGCCAGTACTTATCTTGATCATCCTTGATTGGATAAAATTAACATGACTGGATCTAGACAATAGAATATGACTATGATTCATCATATCTTTCTTAATTATTTATGTCCTTTTTGATTATTAGACTCAATTATATTTAGGGGTGTAATTGCTCGACAAAAAAATATCAGTAGAGGGATACTATGATCTGATCAATAAATTAAAGATTTTGAAAAAAAATTATAGAATTATGTGAATTTGTTAGAGTATATGAGAGGTAAGTAATGCAATATTTTTTCTAGATTTATCAACAAATTATATCATATTTATAATTATTAAATTTTGAATCATACTATTTATGATTTATAAATATGAAGCATGATATTTATTGATTAAATCTATTATAAATATTAGTGATGCATTATTGAAAGCATTGATTTTATTATAGAGTTGTGATCAATTGATTTTGATTTTGAATGATTTTGTGTATTGTTCGATTAAAATACAAAATCAAATTTATCAAAAAGAAAGATTTGAATCGAAATAGATTTTGACTCACAGTCTGATTTTGTATCGCAACCCTGCCAATGGGGTTTATATGATGACATATTGATACCCTATCAGTGGGGGTTATGTACTAGTATATCGACATCCTACCAGTGGAGATTATGCATTAGATCATCGATATCCTATCAGTGGGGGTTATGCATTGTATACCAATATCCTACCAGTAAGAGTTATACGCTAATATATTGATACCCTATCAGTAGAGGTAATGTACTAATATATCAACACCCTACTAGTAGAGGTTGTGCACTGATATATCGAAATCCTGCCAGTGGATGTTACTTATTGGTACTGTGATTAGTTCATAACTGTCGAGGTGAACAGGATGTTTTGAAAAGAATTGATTTATAAATTTGAAAATAAATTTTGAAAAGACTGAATTTGAATGATCTTATTTTGATAGTGTTATATATTTAAATTGATGTACCTTACATATTTATTTTCAATGTATTATTATTGTTAAATTTATCTAACCAAAGAGAATATTGTTTATTAAGTTGTTTAGCTCATGATGAGTTTTTTTTTTTTTTTTTATAGATTTAGAAGATTAGCTTGACTCAGGATTTCGATATAAGAGAGTGAATTAGAGACTGACTTTGATATCTTTATTTGAATTAGGATTTATTGAAAGTTGAAGAAAAATTATGAAATTTTATTTTGTAAGATATCTAAATTATTTAGTTATTTGAATTAAAATTAAATAATAATTATTTAAATTTTATTTCACTGTGATACATTAATATCGTGATGAGATGTTTTGCATGCTTGTGGAGAGAATTTTCTATGAGTATATGGTGGTTGCCATGACCGTTTGTCTACGATCTTGGATCTAAGGTGTGACAATTGACTATTGAGTCTTATCCAGTTTATAAATCCTATCTTTAAAGAAAAATGACCAAACGACCTTTTGTAGGATAAGAGGAGAGAACCACTGAGATACATATCCTAGTATGCACTGATGTATGTAGCCTATTTGATGTGCAGACCAGGAGTGATTACCTTTACTTTATTATCTTTATCGATAATTATTCATGGTATGGGTTTGTGTATGTGATATAAATTTAAAATCTTTAAAAAGTTTAAAGAATTCAAATATGAGGTGAAGAAGCAAACTATAAAATCTTTTAAGGTTCTTCGATCGGATCGAAGAGATGTATACCTTGGTAAGATTTTCTAAACTATCTCAAAAAAAAATAATATAGTCTCACAATAGACTCTTCTAGGAACATCTCAACTCAATGGGATATCGAAATAGAGAAATCGAACCCTATTGGATATGATTCAATTCATGATAAGCTGTATTGATCTTTCTCTATTTCTTTGGAGACATGATTTGCTTACTTCTACTGAGTAGGATTCTCTCTAAATCTATTCCTACCATGCCATATAAGATGTAGCATGATAAGAATCTAAGTCTTGGTTATTTCAGGATTTGAAAATATCCAGCCTATGTCAAACAACTATAGATGGACAAGTTAGAGGCTTGGTCCTACAGGGCTTGTTCCATTGGGTATCTTAGAGAGTCTATAGATACTGCTTTTACATCTCAGAGGATCATAATGTAGTTGTTAGTCGACATGCTATCCTCTTGAAAAATAGTTTGTCCAAGGTGGAGGTAGTGCAAGGAAACTTGAGCTCGAAGAGAGAGTTTCTGAAGAGCAATGAGTTATAGAATCTATAGAACCTATTCATATTGAGCCAGTACATGAACTTCCTCTTCCACCTGTTAGATTAAGTAGGATTTTTCATCCTCCTGAAAGATACTTAGGTATTTTGATAGAAAAAATAGAGAAAATATTTCTCATGGAAGATAAGAAACATGGAGATGATCCCAAAACCTACAACAAGATGATGTCAAATATTGACTCTGAGAAGTAGCTGGAAGCAATGAAGTTAAAAGTTGACCCAATGCATTCCAATTAAATCTGAACCTTAGTGGATCCACCAATAGGAATAGTACCATTGGATGCAAATGGATCTATGAAAGGAAGATAGTTTCAGATGGATAGATAGAGACCTATAAGGCAAGGCTCGTGGTAAATGATTATACTCAACACGAAAGCATTTACTATCAGGAGATTTTTTCATCTATGGCTATACTAAAGTTCATCTGAACATTGTTTGCTATTGTGGTATACCATAATTATGAATCTGATAGATGAATGTGAAAACTATTTTTATGAATGGATATCTTGAGAAAGATATTTATATGGAGTAGCCTCTAGGTTTTACTTCTAGTGATGAAAGTCATAAGATATGCAAGCTATAATGGACTAAAACAAGCATCTTAGAGTTGGAATACTTATTTTAAGAATGTCATCAAATCATTTGATTTCATCAGAAAAGAGGAGGAACCATATGTTTATAAGAAGATCAGTGAGAGTACTGCCACTTTCTTGTATTATACGTGGATGACATCCTCTTGATTAGGAATGATGTTCCTATACTGACTTCGATTAAGATGTGGTTGTCTAAAGAATTCTCCATGAAAGATCTTGAGAAAAAACCCTACATTTGGAGAATAAAGGTCTATGAGATAGATCTAAAGGATGCTAGGCCTCTCACATAAGATGTATATAGAGGAGGTGCTGAAGAGGTTCAGCATGAAAAATTCCAAGAGAGGACTTCTATCCTTTAGGTATGGGATTCATCTCTTCGTGTCCCAATACATCTGAAGAGATTCAGCACATGAGTTAGATCCCTTATACTTCAGCTATATAGAGCTTCATGTATGCCATGCTATATATATGACCTAATATAGCTTTTGCTGTGAGTGTCACAAGTAAATATCAGTCGAATCTAAGCTAGGAGCATTGGATAGCCGTGAAGAATATTTTTAAGTTCTTGAGAAGGACTAAAGAGATGTTCTTGATCTTTAGAGGAGAAGAGAGTTGAGGGTACAAAGATTCATAGTTTCAAACTTTATGTCTAATGTTGATGATAGAGAGTCTACATCAGGCTGTGTTTCCTTATGCAATAAAGGTTCAATAAATTGAAAGAGTTTCAAACAATCGATTATTACAAATTTCACCATAGAAGTTGAGATATTGCTGCTTCTGGGACTGCTAAGAAAATCTTCTGTTTCAAGAAGTTCATTATGGAACTCGATGTAATGTGATCACCATAACACTGTGCTACAACAACAATAGTGCCATAGCTCTAGATAAGGAGTCCTGATCTCACTAGAAGTCCTAGCATATAGAGCGATGGTTTTATGTTATTTGCAACTACTTCAAGAAGAACTACATCGAGATGTAGAGAGTAGACTCCATCGATAATATGGCAAACCCACTGACTAAGCTGCTTAGCCAGCAGAAGACTGAAGCACACCTCTTAAAAAGATAGGGCTTAGCTATATGGCTGATTTGCTTTAATGCAAGTGGAAGATTATTAGATGTATGCTCTAGAGGCCAAGCAGGCTAATATGTATAATTATTTTAGGACATAATTTTATATTTAATATCTATAAAATTATATTATTTATTCTATTTATATTATATATGTGTCCATGAATCATTCAAGAAATTAATAAGATGATGACACATATTTTCAAGAGTTGAGAATCTGAGGTATGCATCATTAATGATTAATTCTTAAATACTCTCGATCGATGGATCATCATAGGGATGGTGATTGATCCAGATAAATGATGTATGGATCATTTTTCTTTAGGATAGATGAGCCTAGAGTCTGTAATATAGGGACATTGGAGCGAGAGTACAGATGGTTGTTAAAGAATAAAGGTACCGAGTGTGACTAATATGAGAAGTCACTTAAATATTTACTCACTCATCAGTGACTTACTCGATGCTACAATAGTATGACTAGTCTTTTGACCTACAGTGCATCAACTATTTAAAATGAGATTACTGTAGTTTAACTGTATATACACTTGATCTCCTAGCCATATGGATACTTACGGTGTATATTGACTGTAGTAGATTCATTGTAGAAATAGTATACCCATCTATATGAAATCTATCATCCTTGGTAGATAAGGAAGTTAGTCTTATATGATTTATGAGATTGAGTTTAGAAGATCTTAGTTAGGACAAAGTAAATGATGGAAAAGAGTTTCTATAGTCTTCATATCAGGAACTCAAATCGAATAAATTTGACATATGACAGGTGATGGGGTTTGACAAAAATTCCATAACCTTTGTCTTGTTGGGACTCGCAATAGAAGGATAGTGTCATACGATAACTATACTTAGAGGTTCATTTATTCTATTCTGCTGGAATACTACTATATACTGTCAGACGTCACTAATAGATTGAGAGATAAATTAGAGTTATTTTAATAATTAATAATTCTCATTGAGTGAGTTGGAATAGTTCTAATCCATCGAAAGGAGTTTCAATAATGTTGTTGATGGAAATCATAATATTTTTCACTATCAGATAGATTAGAACTTATGAGATCACACACAAAGAGATTGTATCTAATCAGATGGTTAGATTTGATTTGATATATCAAAGAGTTGATATGATCAAACTCAAAATCAATTGAACTTCTTATGAGATAAAAATTTTGATTTGATCAAAGTCCTAGCCTCTTGGGACTTTATCCATACAGGTGATAAACTTGCAGAAAGACTCCTCCAAGTATTGGCACCACCCACCCTTTTTTCATGTGATTTTTCTCATACCCCCTCTCTAGATCTTGCGCCCCTCTTATGATTGTCGCCCCATGGGTTATGTGAAAGCAGTTTCCTGTTAAGAAGGACTCTTGTGCGCCCCTTGATGTTTCACAACCCAACATCCACATGAAAGAGTTTCACATGGAGAAGTTATTTTGTGCGCCCCAATTCCTAATGCAAGAAGGAGTTTATGTTTGGGAAAAACTCTTGGATGCCTATGGTTCTTAAGCATGAAGGAGTTCAAGCCTGTAAAGCAAGAGGGGCCTCACATTTGAAACCTTAGAAATAATCTCTCTAGCGCATCTCATCTTCAATACGCCTAAAGGTTGGACGTCCCAAAGGGTTGGATGCCCCAATGCTTGATGTGAAAATATTTCATGCCCTCTCTCTCACCCGAAAAAACCTCATGCCTTCAGCTTGGTTTCTTGAAAACCATCCAAAGAGTTGGACGCAGGTCCAAGAGTTGGATGCCTCATCCCACATCCAAGTTGTTGTATACTTCATCTAATCAATGTGGACAGATTCCATGCCCTAGGAGAGGTGCAGGCCAAAAGAAAAGAGAGAAAAAGAGGGAAGAAAATTAAAAGGAATTAGGAAAGGTTCCTGATCTATTCATATGCGGAGCGTGATCTACGAAGAGGAAATGTTGAAATCCATGAGAAGAATTTTCAGTACAAAGAGAGAAAATAAATCCATCATCAAAGAAGATTTTTGTAAGGAAGCTGGCACTCCAGTGAGATTAGATACTCTACTCAGATGATGACCTCATATGGATACCTATAAAGGTCAGACGTTTGTG
>NC_025999.2:26979709-27025742 GCF_000442705.2 Elaeis guineensis
GTGATAAACTTGCAGAAAGACTCCTCCAAGTATTGGCACCACCCACCCTTTTTTCATGTGATTTTTCTCATACCCCCTCTCTAGATCTTGCGCCCCTCTTATGATTGTCGCCCCATGGGTTATGTGAAAGCAGTTTCCTGTTAAGAAGGACTCTTGTGCGCCCCTTGATGTTTCACAACCCAACATCCACATGAAAGAGTTTCACATGGAGAAGTTATTTTGTGCGCCCCAATTCCTAATGCAAGAAGGAGTTTATGTTTGGGAAAAACTCTTGGATGCCTATGGTTCTTAAGCATGAAGGAGTTCAAGCCTGTAAAGCAAGAGGGGCCTCACATTTGAAACCTTAGAAATAATCTCTCTAGCGCATCTCATCTTCAATACGCCTAAAGGTTGGACGTCCCAAAGGGTTGGATGCCCCAATGCTTGATGTGAAAATATTTCATGCCCTCTCTCTCACCCGAAAAAAACCTCATGCCTTCAGCTTGGTTTCTTGAAAACCATCCAAAGAGTTGGACGCAGGTCCAAGAGTTGGATGCCTCATCCCACATCCAAGTTGTTGTATACTTCATCTAATCATGTGGACAGATTCCATGCCCTAGGAGAGGTGCAGGCCAAAAGAAAAGAGAGAAAAAGAGGGAAGAAAATTAAAAGGAATTAGGAAAGGTTCCTGATCTATCTATGCGGAGCGTGATCTACGAAGAGGAAATGTTGAAATCCATGAGAAGAATTTTCAGTACAAAAGAGAAAATAAATCCATCATCAAAGAAGATTTTTGTAAGGAAGCTGGCACTCCAGTGAGATTAGATACTCTACTCAGATGATGACCTCATATAGATACCTATAAGGTCAGACGTTTGTGCGGCTTCAAAGGAACTGTGAAGACGTCTATGATTATCAGATTGCGATAAAAGGTATCCGTGCATAGATGAAGATCGATCATCTTCTCCTTAATCTGAATTTTAATATTTATGAGAAATCTAGGGTTGATTCAAGATTAGATCTGGCGTTTAATAATCTAAAATTAATTTTATTCTGTTGCATGATCAACTGAAATTTTATTTTATCCTTTCGCTACACAAATCTATCAATCCGTAATTTCTAACAAATGTGTTATTAGTTTAATCAAATATAAGATAAATAGATTCTTAAATAACTAAGATTTTTTATTGAAGATTTTATATGCCTTGCTAGATTAAGAATATCTCAAAAAGATACTTTCATTTGACTTAGCATCAAATTTATCAATCTTATCCTTTCCATTATTAAAAATAAAGCTTCAGCAATCAAAAATATAAAAATAGTTGATGTTTGATTTTCTTCCTTTCTAAAACTCATAAGGTATTTTTTTTTAAAATAGGTAGAATCAAAGCACAATTTAAAATGTAACATATTGTTAATTATTTCCATCCAAAAGTATCTTGGAAAGTCGCTTTACATAATATGGTATAGGTTATTTCTTCTAAAATTCTATTTTTTTCTACTATCCAATTTTGTTGAGACGATCTAGGTGCAAAAAAATTATATTTAATTTTTTTTTCATTGCAAAAGCTTTCAAATTGTTGATTTTCAAATTTGATTCCATAATCACTTTTAATACACTAAATAATTGAATTCTTTTCATTTAAAACTTTTTAATAAAACTTTCAAAATACACAGAAAACTATATTCTTTTGAGATAAAAACAAAAACTAAGTAAAATAAGAGAAATCATCGATTATCACAAGTCCATATCTTTTTTCTTCTAAACTTATGGTCCTTGTTGGTCTAATAACTTTATGTAAAGCAATTCTAAAGATTTAAAAGTTGAAACATGATTTTTTGATTTGAAAGAACTCCTAGTTTGTTTTTTAAGTTAACATGCATCATAAGTTCTATTCTTTTTAAAATTTATTTTTGATAAATTTTTTAAAAGATTTTTTTGATAAGGACAAATCCATGCTAACATATTTTAACCTACGATGCTACAACCAATTAATCTCATAACTTTGGCATCTATTGCAACGAGACATTGATAATTCTTTATAAGAAGATCATCTGGATCAATCAAGTAGATATTACCATGTCTAGATCCAATAGCACAATATTGTTGTTATTGGAACTAGAAATAATGCATTTCAAGGCTAAAAAATAATTGTAAAATTTTTATTACAAAGTTGATTAATACTAAATAAATTATATTTTAAACCATCTACTAATAAAATATTATCAATATAGATAAGAGTGATAGAAATGTTATCAATTCTAATGATGTGATCTTTGCTATTATCGCCAAAGGTTACCATCCCTCCTTCCATAGTTTTAAGGATGATAAGTTATACCCTATTATCCATCATATATCTTGAGCAGCCACTATCAACGTATCATTTTTTTTTTTGACTACAAGACAAACCTATAAGAGAAGATTAAGTTGTAATTTTAGGTATTTAAGCTTTCTTAGATCCTTTAGGATCAGTCATAATAATTTTTTCTGAAATCCAAATCTTTTTAAGTTTGTTATTTTTTAATTTTCTAAAATTTCAAGAATATACTTTCTGTCCAAGATTGCCACAACAAAAATAGGTAACATTTGAAGATCCAATTGATGAAGATTTAACAAAGATTTTTTTTCAAAAATTTTAATTTCTTGTGGAGGTTAAAACTAAGTTTAACTTTGTTGAAAATGGCTTTTTGATTACTTAAAATCATTTATTGTTTTTCATAGCTACAAATAAATTTTCCATGGTAGGTTTAAGTTTTTCAACTTCTTCCTTCAAATCTTGATTTTCTCTAAGTAAAAATTCTTTTTCTTTCAAATATTTATCATTTTCTTTGGTCAAGATATGATTAGTTCTTTATTTTTTCAAATCAAACTTTTTAAATTCATCTAAGAGATCATCGAATGCATCTTGTAATTCATCAAATATAAAATCAATTTTAGTTTTAGGTATTACCTCCTCTTGTCCATAAAATATAGATTTGCCATTTTTTTATATTTTTTTATGTAAGCTTGAGTCTTCTTGCTCTAAGTGCCATCATAGTTTTCCTCTTGATTTTCTTTAAAAATTTTTTGAGGGGAGGATAGTCAATTTTGAAGTGTTCGGACTTCCTACACTAATAGCATACAAGCTTTTTTTTTCTTTTTCTTTCTCTTCCCTCAGTTTATTCTTTGAAAAAGGTTTTCTTCTAAACTTTTATTTCTTTTTTCTCATGAATCTTTTAAATTTTGGGATGATGAGTGCCATATCCTTATCCTCATATTCTTCTTCAGACTCTTCACTATCTTTCTCATCTTTTTGCGATGGATTTGAGGATAATAGTTTTCTTTTTCTTAGCTTCCTTTTCATTGTTTTGCTTGATGATTAACTCATAAGTCATGAGAGAACCAAGAAGTTCTTTTAGGATAGAATATTGAGAATCCTTGGCCTCTTGAATAATTGTTATTTTAGCTTCCCAAGCTCTAGAAAGTGATCGGAGGATGTTTTAAACAAGCTCACTGTTAATATAAGACTTTCTTAAGCTTTTAAGATCATTAATAATATTAGAAAATCTAGTGAATATTTTATTAATTGATTCATTTTGTTCTGTTTTAAATAATTTATATTTATAAATAAGCATATTTATCTTAGATTCTTTAACTTGATCGGTATCTTCATGGGTAACCTTTAATCTATCCTATATTTTTTTGATAGAAATATAACTAAAAATTTTATTAAATTCATTGGCATTAAGAAAATAATAAAGAATATTCATAACTTTTGTATTGAGTTGAGTCATTTTCTTATCTAAGTCATCCTAATCTTTTTCGGCTTAGGAAGTGACAATGCCATCTACCATGATCGTGGATATGTGTGAGCCATTGATATTGATATTTAAAAGATCATAATCTAGAGCTTGAATGAAGATGTACATGCATGCTTTCCAATAACTATAATTTATGTCATTAAATAAAAGAGGTCTATTAGTTGATTGCCCTTCGACAAGTGATACATCAATTTAGGCTACCATCCGATCTTTTACTCTTGATTATTAGATCAAAAGGGATGGAGTACCAAGCTTTGATACCACTTATTTTGCAAATAGACAATCCAAAAGAGAGGTAACTTGAATTTTTGAAAAATTTAAAACTTATTGTGCTCAATAATTAAACTACATAAGACAATATGAGTGAGAAAAATGGTATAAACAAAAATTTGAAGATGCAAATTATAAGTAATGAAAAGAAACAATAAGCAGCCTTGGGAATTATACTATAAGACTTTTATGGTGTTTGATGCTAAACTCAGCATCTACATTCACTTTCCAAAGTGATCCTTAAAAATTCTACTATAATTTTTCTATATTACAACTTAATTATTTTTTCAGAATCACAATCAAAATTTGATTAATTTTCTCAGTGAAAATCAACAAAAACCACACCCTTAAGCCAATCCTAGGCTTACAAAACAAACACACTCCAATTCAAGACTTGGTAGGGCCTATCTCTAAGTTTCAATCCCAATTGAAACTTGTTTATAATAGAAGAATAGAAATATAATATAAAGCATAATAAAATATCCTAAAAGAGTAAAAGAAAGTTGATGAAGATCTTGAAGATTATGTCGAGAAAGTTTAACAATCAATGTACTCTTCTTTCTCCAAAATCCACTTGAATGCTTTAAAATTTTTAGTGGTTGAAGACTGTATCTCTTTCTTAAATACTTAATGCTCTTGAGTTTTCTCTTTATGTTTCTCTTTTTCATTGCTCTTCTCTTTATTTTATAGCATTTAAAACTTCTTAAAACACCCAAAAAATTATTTTTAACTGTTGGAGATAAAAATCAAGCAGTTGACATATTCTACACACTTCTAGAACTTCTACAGAACTAGCTGTTGGAGTTGTTAGCCATAGTCGAGTTGACATGACTTAAGTAGGGAGCAACTCGAGGTGATTCTGAGTCATCTCAACAAAGTAGGGATCGACTTGAGTTTGGTTTGAAAAATATAATACCTATTTTTCAGAGAAAGTTGACTGGAGATCAAGTAAAGGTGGCTTGAGGCCAGACTAAGAAATCGAACTCTATCTATTTGAGAAGTCAACTCAGTAAAATTAGAGATTGACTTATAAACTATCTTACTTGACATTTGCATACCAAAGTCAAATCTTTGAAGCTTGGAGTCAGCTCTTAACCTCTTTCACTTGATTTTTTATGACGTGCTTCTTCAATCTACTTTCTTTGGCTCTTTAATTTGTAATAAAATACTTCTTAAGAGTAACTTTAGCTTTTTAAAATATTCTTAATATAAACTTCAACAACTTATTAGTACCAAAATAAGTTCTCAAATATTTTATATTTGTCAAAATCAATCTTTGGATCAACAACAATGATTTGATCTTATTCTTGCTAAATGATGCAATTTAGTGTCTTGAAGCTTATTTAACCAATCAGGTGCGACAAGTGCTCATCTAATCTCTTCCAAACACATCTTTTTCTGAATCAATTATTATACCATGTATATTGATAGCCTGAAAACAAATATCAATTAAGCCATTTTGTCAAATGAAATCTCTAAATTCACTGACATCCCTAGTTTCCTTGAAGCTTTTATCATCCTTCTTCTCATAGTTTGATAGAATAATGTTGAAATCACTAATAAAGAGTTATGGATAGCCTATAGATATGCAATACTCAATCACCTCCCACAATTGGCATCTCTGTCCTCCACTAGTAGTGGCATAAATAGCTCCCAAAATCCATGGTCTATCACTAGTAACTGAAATTGCCCCAAAAATAGCTTGTTTATTTGCCGAAAAGTCAATATGTTGGAGATCTTTTTCCATGCAATTATAATTCTCCTTGAGAGACCATCTAATGGAATGGCAAAGGAATTATATTTGTCTCTGATACATTTTTCAAGCTTTTTCAAAGAATTACTTGATATCCTTTTCTAACAAACAATAAATATTGGATTGCATGCTTCAAAAGATTTTTAAAATTATTGAGGAATGAAGGCTTTGCCACTCCTCTATAGTTCCAAAAAAGAATATCATGATGAAATAGAGGGAGAAGAGGTAATGTTTACCTCAACCACTTTGGCTTTCTTATTCTTCTAAACATTTTCTTCTTGCTGAATTGATCAAACTAGCCTTACTCGATCTCGAGAAGAGACATCCATAGCATGCATCTTCTTGCCCATCAGAATGCCACTGGCCAAGGTAGCTTCATTCCTTTTGCATCTCCCCAACAGCTGCTAGATTTTAGCAACAATGTTCTGATGGTTCTCCTCCTTCGAGGGATCTTCAATCACCATGGGTTTATCCCAACCCTCTTCATCCAAAGAGTTTTGTCGTAGTCATTCTCTGGTGATGCCATTTTTTTTTGGTAAAATGGATGTATTATATTAAATTAAACATGAGTAAATACATCTTTAATAATCAAAAAATAAAATATCTAAAAATTGAACAGACTCATAGAATCCCATAATATTGATCTAGAATGCTCAGTCACGAAAGAAGCTATCTAGTCAGTAGTACTATTGGCCTTCTGAAACGTATATGAAACTTCAATAGTAAATACAGATCTCAACATTCTTCAATAATCCTGTAATAATGGATACTGTCTACCATCATCAAATGGTGGGTTAGAAATCCATTTAACAACTACTATAGAATCTCCTTCCACCCAAATTTTTGAAGCACATAATTTGTAAATAGCATATATCAAACCTTCCAAAATAGCACACAATTTTGAACATCTTTTGCTATAATAAATATACCAGTAGCACTTTGAATAATGAAGCAAGATCCACCAATATTGTCTTGACTATACACACTGCCATCAAAATTAATCTTAAAAAAATTAGAGGGTGGTGGCTCCTAAGAAAAATATATTAATTTAGAAGATGCAAAGACTGCAAAAGAAGAGCTATATATTTCTCCTATTATCAAAGATTCTGTAGCGATAGCCAACGGAAGAAACTCTCGAGCCTAAGTCGAAGGTTTTAGAAGAATCAATGTAGTACTTAGCCTTGAGTTTTGGAATATGAGAGTATTCATTTGTCAGCCAAATATTATATGCAATATAACGATACAAAATAGCTCCTAACTTTTTAATAGTAGATGAAAAATTCTCTTTAATGGTTTGCAAAACTCCTCAATCAACAAGGATGAACTAATAGATAAATGCTACATTGAGGCAATTCTTCATTAGTGAGAAGCAACACTATAGTGCAGTAGAACATGGTGATGCCTTAGATATCTCTTATTGCATCGGTCCCTCTCTCAATGGACGATTGGTCCCTCTCTGAATGGGCGATTCGATGGAATTTGTGCATGTCCCAGAAGCCTATAAGCAAGTGACTCATCTCTGAAATGAACCCACACTTTGATGCCCAATATCCTCCTTGGCATGATTTGAATTTATTTCACTAGTACCACCGACTAGTTCAGGTGGGCCCAGGAGAGGAAGAGGCCTCGTCAGATTATGAGGCTTGATAATGGCCAACTCATGGGCTTCTAAAGATCCAAACCTGGGTTTATGTTTGGTTGTTTGTGGACTTGGGCTTCTAGGCCTCTTGAGATGAGACGAGCTATGGCCACCATCTGCCATACAGGAGTCCACCAATGATGAGTCCTCGCATTTGACCAGCTATTTTGGCCCACATCTAAAAGAAGTTAGAAATGAGATCCTGCTCTAGATGAAAATAACTCCTTAATTTGTACACCACTATTCCACCCAGAATCCTGCACGATGCTTAGTTTCTTAGGCGATACACACCGTACAAATTTTGTTAGTTTCTCCCATCCAACAAAATCATTGGAGAAGTGGGTAAACTCACTCGAGTTGGAGATGAAATCAGTTGATTTCAAATGTGAATCGGACTCCTTCCAAGCTTCATCCCCTTTGGCAACCTTGAGTTGCCATTGCTTGTTAGTAATGATCCACGGACCGAATCCTAGATGGAATGCTGGTGAGCCGACCCTTCTAATGTCATTCTTCATTGGCATAGTTCCATGTCCCGTGTCCAAAAAGTTATTCGGATGCAAAGTTTGAGAATACTCGTCAGTGTTGGAGGAGGGAACTAAGACTCCTAATCACTATGACCAATCCGGCCACAATGAAAGCATGTGATAGATATACTCTCATAGACAAAAGGTTGCCAAAAGTCATGCAATCCACCTTGACTGTTATCCTTGGTTTGAGAGGTTCCATTGCATTGATCTGTAAATGAATGCAGATGAAACTGAGCTTCTTCAAATTATCAGTGAAATCATCCTAGTTGAGAGGCTTACCAGCCGCCGAAGTAATGGATTCTTTTTCCTAAAATTCAATGGGCAGTCAAGGGAGGCAGATCGATAGAGCTGCGGTATTCATGATATTAACCCTAGATACAAAATCCAGAACCCATGGCTGAATGGCAAGAAGTCATCTGGCGACCATCCATGGACCACCAAGGAGTACCGTCTCCCTATCCTTTTCAGATGCAAATTGTACGATGACATAGTCAATAGCAAAGGATAGGACTACGGATCAGTTTGGAGTTTTGCCCCATTCTTGAATTCTTTCGACATCCAATCAAAAGGCACCCACCAATCCAATGGCCCCAGTGATTATGCCATAGTAATCTGTTACTCCAAGAATTGATTTTGATGATCACAAACCATTTGAGGAGACTACTAATGAGTTTCTTATCTTTGTAGAATGTTTGTGTGATGTTTCAGATAGTTCAAAAGATTGGATTTGAGAAGCCTCATCAAGTGTGCTAAAATTGATGTTTCTGCAAGTTGGAGAAGTTTTCAAACCTTTTGAGAGTATCCAATTGATTTGAAGCTATTTGAGAGTATCTAAAGTGTTTTAGTAAATTTCGAACCTTAAATATATGAAAAACTGGGTTGGCACAAAATAGAGCAACCCATCTGGGTTATCCCCCTTCATTGGGTAGCTGGCACGCTTCATTTTGGCTCATGGCACACAGTGGGACGACCCATACAGTGGGACGACTCACCTGCGATGACCCCTGAAATCCTGAGACTAAAATAGAAAGCTGAACTTTCTGTCTGGCCAAATAAGGTATCCCATGGAACTTCCCAGTCATAGCGGGACGACCCATTCTGGGCGAGCTTCATAATGGCTAGTTTTCAGTTCATTTTTTATATTTTTAATGTGTATTAAACACTCTCCAACGGCTCTAAACTACACTAAAACATTCTCAAGTGCAAATAGTGATTATAAATGCTCTCTTGAAGTAAAAATCATAAGTTTTACAAGTATTCAAGTTCAAATCCAAAAAAAGCTCAAATAAGACCTAAAGAGAAAAATAAGTATTTAATCACTTCACCAACCACTCTCTAGCTGCAATCAAATGTGCAATTTATTGAGGGTGTTCAGCAAAAGCTTCTTTCTCTTAAGTATTGTATTTTTATTGGATTTATTATGTTCATTTAAAGGGATATTGTGCTGAAACTTTTGTATCCTATTTTTCTTCATATTGTATCTTGAGTTTTGAGTTTTGAAAAAATCCAAAACTCAGCTGGATTGATCCGAACCTAAAATTGGATTGTTGAAGGTTGGCTTCTATCCGAAAAATAAGTATTCTTGCTTGGATAGCAAGGATCGGAGTTATCCGACGTATTGTAACATTGAAATCCATTTAGTGGATTGAATTCTCAAGTAGGACTTAGGGAGTGAATGTAGATGTAAGGTTGACACCGAACCACTATAAATTCTTGATGTTTATTGTGCTTGCCTCTATTTACTTACTTTTTGTGTTCAATACTTGTTTATCTCTCATCTGTGTTTGATTTCATTTTTATTGCAAATCAACTCATTCCACTCAACACCTTAGCACATTATTTAAGGCACTAATTTTAAAATTTTAAAAAGACCCAATTCACCCCCCCTTCTTGGGCTCCATATCTGGACAACAAGTGATATCAGTGATGCTCTATTCTTTTTTTGATTTAATCATCAAGAGCTAAGATCAATGGTAGTCCAACTTGGCACATTACTAGCTAAAGGACAATCCATAAACCAACCTTCACTTTTCAATGGATCAAACTACACCTATTGAAAAGCTCGAATGAGAATTTTTATTCAAGCACTTGACTATGATACATAGAGTATCATAGTAAATGGACCACACACACCCACTAAATTGATTGATGGTGTATCTCTCCCTAAGCCAGAAGGTGAATGGGATGAATTTGATAAGAAAATGGCTCAGCTCAATGCTAAAGCCATGGATATTTTATATTGTGCTTTAGATGCAAATAAATTTAATCATATTTCTACATGCAATTCTACTAAAAAAATTTGGGATAGGTTAGAAGTCACACATAAAGATACAAACCAAGTAAAAGAGTCTAAGATAAATATGCTTGTGCATAACTATGAACTATTTAAAATAGAACCTGAAGAGTCAATAACTCAAATGTTCACCCATTTCACTGACAT
The DNA here is from genome assembly GCF_000442705.2 of Elaeis guineensis. NCBI lineage: Eukaryota > Viridiplantae > Streptophyta > Magnoliopsida > Arecales > Arecaceae > Elaeis > Elaeis guineensis. Next base: position 26,990,119 of record NC_025999.2, read on the forward strand.
CATAAATGGTTTAAAAAGTCTTGACAAATGTTATTTTAATAGTGATCTTGTGAGAAAAGTGCTCAGGTCCTTATCAAGATCGTGAGAGGCAAAGGTCACTGCAATCCAAGAAGCTAAGGGTTTAAATATTCTACCATTGGAGGAGCTTTTTGAATCCCTTATGACTCACAAACTGACCATGAAGCAACACTCTGAGGAGAAAACAAGAAGAAAGAAGACTATCGCTCTTAAGTCGATAGTTCAAGAAGAAGAAGACACAAAAAATCAGACAATAGCGAGAAAGATGAAGATTTGGCCCCGATTATCAGAAAATTTAGACATTCATGAGAAAAAAGAGACAAGAGATCAAGAGAAGACCACCAACTAAGGGGGAGCCAAGTAAAGAAAAAGAAAAAGATCAGCCCATCATTTGTTATGAATGCAAGAAGCCAGACCACTTCAGATCAGAATGCCCACAGCTCAAGAAATGTCAAAAGAAGTTCAAGAAAAAAAAGTTATGATGGCTACATGGAGCGACAGTGATGACTCCACCACAGATAAAAAATCTCATGAAGAAGCCAACCTGTGCCTTATAGCATATGAAAATGAGATATCTCTGAAACTCAAAATGAATTTACTTATGATGAACTGCTAAAAAGCTTTTCATGAACTTTTGGATGATCTAAAAGAATTAGAAATAAAAAATAAAAATTTAAAATTAAGAAACCAAGTATTAGCTAAAGAAAAAGAAGAAGTTGATAACAAAAATAAAGAATTAAAACAAAAAAATCAGTCCCTATTTAAAAAAAAGATAAATTTTTAAGTCAAAACGAAACTCTTGTAAAAAAATAAAAATAAAAACTAAAAGAAGAGGTAACCACGTAAAACCTATAGTTGACAGATTTACATTAAGTTCAAACAAACTTGAGATGATCATTGATAGTCGAAAAGCTATATATGATAAAGTCGGACTTGACTATAACACTCTTAGAAAATAAAAATTTTTGAAAAATATTTTTGTCAATGCATCTATAAGAAAATTATCAAATATTACTTGTTTTAAATGTAGCAAAATAGGATATAATGCTTATTCATGTTTATCAAATAAAGTTGATGATAGAAATATTAAGAAAATATGGGTTCCAAAAAGAACCATTGTGACTAACCCCAAAGGATCCAAGTTAGCTTGGGTACCTAAGGTTAAAACTTGATTTCATGTGTGCAGGTGTGTCTTGCATCCCAAGTAATAAAATGGAAGTGGTATCTTGATAGTGGATGCTCAAGATACATGACTGATGATGAATCTCAATTCATCACATTGGAAGCCAAGAATGGAGGGGATGGTCACCTTTGGAGATAATGACAAAAGAAAGATCATCGATATTGGTTATATTGGTATCACTCTCTCCACTTATATTGAAAATGTATTACTTATAGATGGTCTTAAGCATAATCTTTTAAGTATTATCAATTATGTGATAAAGGTTACAAAGTAGTTTTTGAATCATCTATGTGCATTATAACTAGTCCATCTGATGTTAGCACTAGATTCATTGGACATAGGTATGGTAATGTATACATAGTTGATTTGGATAATCTATCCTTACAAAATATTCAATGTCTTGTGGCTATGAATGCTAAAATTAATGAGACTAGTTAGTTTTGACATCGTAGGCTGGTACATATTAGTATGCACACACTTTCTAAAATCATTAAAAAAGATTTGATTTTTTATTTGTCAAAAATTTATTTTGATAAAGATAAAATTTATGATGCATATCAATTAGGTAAATAAAAAAGAGTTTTCTTTAAATCTAAGAATATTATTTCAACTTCTAAACCTTTAGAGCTTTTACATATGGATTTATTTGGTCCTTCAAGGATAACTAGTCTAGGAGGAAAAAGATATGATTTTATAATTATTGATAATTTTTTATATTTTACTTGGATTTTATTTTTAGCTTCTGAGGATGAAGCATTTTCAGTATTCTCTAAGTTTTATCGAAAGATTTTGAATGAAAAAGATTTGTCAATTATTTCTATACGAAGTGACCATGGCACTGAATTTGAAAATAAAAATTTTAAAAAATTTTATGATGAAAAGGACATAAATCATAACTTCTCAGCACCTAGAATACCATAATAAAATGAAGGTATTGAAAAAAAAAAATAGAATCCTAGAAGAAATAGCCCGTACCATGTTATGTGAAACCAAACTCCCAAAATATTTTTAGGTAGAGGTAATTAACACAGTATATTATATTTTAAATCATGCTTTAATAAGATCTATTTTGAAGAAAACACCTTATGAATTATAGAAAGGTAAAAAATCTAATATAATTTTTTTCATATTTTTAGTTGTCGGTGTTTTGTTTTGAATAATGACAAAGATAGCTTAGGCAAATTTGATGCTAAATCTGATGAAGCTATCTTTTTTAGCTATTCCACTTCTAGCAAAGCTTTTAGAATATTTAATAAAAAAACACTAGTAGTGGAAGAGTCAATTCATGTAGTTTTTGATGAAACTAATGATCTTCCATCAAGGAAGAGAGAGGGTGCTGATGATGTAGGTATCATAGAAGATGGAATTAAAGAGCTCACCCTTAATGACTCAATTGAGCGAAACAAGGATCAATTAGATGAAAAATATGAGGATGAAAGCATTAATGATCAGAACATTCAAGAATAACCTCAGGATATAGGTAATCTTTCAAAAAAATGAAGGTATATCCACAATCATCCTAAAGAATTAATAATTGATGATCCGACACAAGAAATAAGAACTAGATCTTCACTTAGAGATGTTTATAATTATGTAGCTTTTGTTTCACATCTAGAACCTAAAACAATAGATGAAGTTGAAAAAGATCATAACTGGATAATTGTCATGCAAGAAGAGCTAAACTAATTTGAAAGAAATAATGTATGGACACTAATTGCTAGACCTAAAAATCATCCCATAATAGGAACTAAATGGGTATATAGGAATAAGTTAGATGAAGATAAAAATATAATAAGAAATAAAGTAAGATTAGTTGCTAAAAGATATAACCAACAAGAAAGAATTGATTTTGATGAAATATTTGCTCCTATTGCTAAACTAGAAGCTATAAGAATGATGCTTGCTTTATGAATTTTAAACTATTTTAAATGGATGTTAAGAGTATTTTTCCAAATGATTATATTGCTGAAGAAGTATATGTTAAATAACCTCCAGATTTTGAAAGTCATAAATTTTAGATCATATATTTAAGTTAAATAAATCATTATATGGTTTAAAATAAGCTCTTAGGACTTGGTATGAAAGATTAAGTAAGTTTTTATTAGAAAATAATTTTTCAAAAAAAAATTGATATAACTCTATTTATAAAAAAAAATAAAGAAATTCAAGTTATACAGATATATGTTGATGACATTATATTTGGATTTACTCATAAAGATTTGTGTCAAGAGTTTGCCAAGCTCATGCAAGAGGAGTTCGAGATGAGCATGATGGGAGAACTCACTTTCTTCCTCAGACTCCAGATTAAGCAAATGAAGGAAGAGATCTCCATCACCCAAAGTAAGTACATAAGAGAACTATTAAAGAAATTTGGAATGAAGAGCTTAAAAATTGTAAGTACACCTATGACCCATTCCTATAAATTAGAAAAAGATGAATATGGTAAAAATATCGATTCAAAGCTCTATAAAGACATGATAGGCTCTTTATTACATCTTACTGCTAGTAGACCTGATATAATGTTCAGTGTATGCATGTGTGCTAGATATCAGTCAAATTATAAGGAATCTCACTTAAATACTATTAAAAAAATTTTAGATACTTAAATACTATTAAGAAAATACAAAATCTAGGACTTTGGTTCTCAAAATAATTTTTTATGGACTTAATAGGTTACTCAGATGCAGGCTTTGCTGGATGGAGACTAGATAGAAAAAATACTAGTAAAACTTGCCAATTTTTAGGAGTGAACTTAATCTCTTAGTTTAGCAAAAAGCAAAATTCGGTAGCTTTGTCTAGAGCCGAAGTCGAGTACATTAGAGTCGGAAGTTGCTGTGCTCAAATCTTGTGGATTAAGCAACAACTCATAGACTTTGGTATTGAACTTAAAAATATCCCCATAAGATATGATAATACTAGTGCCATCAATTTGATAAAAAATCTAATCCAACACTTTAGGTCAAAACACATTAAAATTAGACATAATTTTATAAGAGAATATATTCAAAATAATAATATAATACTTGAATATATAAACACTGAAAATAACTAGCTGATATTTTCATCAAAGCATAAAATAAAAATAAATTTTATGAAATTAGAAGAAAATTGGGTATCATAGACCCTTCTGTTTGAACTTCAATCATAATTTTACTCTCAAAATTTTTTTAAAATTTTTTAACTTCAATTTTGAGAGCCATTTATCTTTTTTTAAGATTTTTTCAAGATAATTAAAAAATCATCAATGCTATTCAGATACCTTCTCAGATTTTTTTCGTTGAAATATTTAATCAAAAATTATACCAAAATTTATCTAAACTTCTCATGATCATCTCAACTCGATATGATCTATTTTAAATTTTTTTTCTTAATTTTTTTTCTATTTTAAATTTTTTCTCATTGTCTGAACCTTTTCTGGATGGGACGACCCATGTAGGACATCCCAATTGATCGGACAAACGAATTTCATGTGAACCGATCTATTTAAACTCCTCTCTTAAAAGCTAAGTGGGGTGACTCAATTACTATGCTTCTTCCTCTTCTTCTCATCCCAAACCAAAAATTTGAAGTAAATTTTAGTGCAGGGGTAAAATGGTAATTTTAAATTTTTTTCAAAATTACTATTTTACAGTAAAAATTATTAATTAATCTAATTAATTAATATATATAAATCTTACACAAGGATCTAAATATAATATATATATATAGCATGTATTTAAATTTGAAATTCAAACTTCTACAGTAAACATTTTTACTACTATGTGTTCAGAACACAATACCTCTGTGCGGGTAGTCGATCGTCGTAATCTGATCACCGTCGGGAGGATCTGATTATCGTAATGCAGCCACACAGTATATCTGATCTCTGCGGATCATCCACACGAAGCTTTCGATCTGATCGGCTCCTCACGAATGCTAGTTCGTGGTAGAATCTTTTTGACGGCCGATGTTGATCGAACTCCTTCGATCTTGATCTATCGACTCTTCAAACACTCTGGATCATCAGCAGATGCACTTGAGAGGTTGATGAAGCTCTCTCTGAAATCTGGTGGGCTCACGACACTCGTAGCTCACTTTCTCACTTTTCGAACCCTAGGCAGAAACCCTAGGGTACTCTCAGAAAAGCTTGCGCCTCTTTCTGTTTCTTTCTTTTCTCTTCTTTTTCTTTCTTTTCTCACACACGAGACTTTTCTCATGCACCCTTTCCTTTCTAGGATCTAATTAGCACACGCCCTATCTTCTCTTCCTTTTAAAAAGAGAGCAAAATGCATCTTTGCAGCATTTTCTTCGTGTGAGAGGATAAAGATAAGTGGTTGCTCATTTGAATTCAAATCGAATTTGAATTCAAATGCCAACCAACTCATTCTTATCCACTTTACATGTGAGAAGAGAGGGGTGTGGGCATATTTGTGCCTAGAGACTTTACACGAGAAACTTTTTCTCGTGTGGAAGAAGGGGCGCACAAAATAAAGGGTGGGCGCAAAGATTTGTTATCCATTCAAATTCAAACATCTTTTGAATTTGAATGGCCAACCAATCTCATCCTTATCCATTCAAAATGGTGCACAAAGAAGGGGCATGGGATGGCTTCTGTGTGAGAGAAAATTCACGGAAACTCATTTCTCATGAATTCAAATGAGCGCATGTGAAGTGAGGTGGTGCAGGGAGATTAGTCAAGGTGGTTTGAAATCCAATTGAACCAACCTTATTTAAAATAGGTTAGACACAATTAGACTAAATTAAATCTAACATAATTAGACTTAATTAAGCTCAATAAAATCTTAATCAAATCAAGAATTGACTAAGCCCAACCCCTGATCAGATCAGGGACCAAACCACCTTGGCGATTAGATTAACACTTAACCTAATCGGGTCAAACCCAACTAAATCCAATTCAATTGGACTTGATCTAAAAATAATTACTCAATTAAATTGAGTTAATTAATGATCAAATCACTAATTAAACCTCTCATAAATACTGAGTCCAAATCTGATGGGCAATCGGGCATCAGAGTCCATCGATATGAAACCCTGATCAAAAAGTCCCAAATCAGTGGGACCCTTGACCTCAGTACCCAAAATGTGTGAAACTCATGATTAGAGAATCTTGATTCTCGATCATAAAGTTTCAGACACGTAGGACTCAAAGTCCACTAGCATTAGGACTCTTCATCAGCCATCAGATCAAATAGGAACCTCTAATGTGTGTGACCCCGCAGGTTCGAACCTAAGTCGGTAGCACAGGAATCAATTCCTGTACTAATCGAAGTGATCATCTAGCAATGGTACCCGACGTTCAAATAGGTCGAATAGTTGCAATCACAATATTCAAAACCTACGTGAATATGGTTACTGTATAATTCATCCCTTTTGACCCCTGTGTTTAGAACGACTCAGGGTTAAACTATCAACCCTGATTAGATCATCCGAATCGTGCTCAACTCAAACAGTCCTGTGACTCCTCACTAGGACTACATTGACTAAGGTTTTGCTAAATTGAAATATGACTGTACACAGCTCCTGAACTGGAGTGGTCAATCCCATCTTAACACACGTATCGACAAGTCAAGTACTTGACTACACCCAGCATCATTCCGTCACTAAATTAAAAATTCAGGTAGTCTAGTGCCTAAGTATAGTGAGTTGCTTGCAAGTCACCGTGGCGGTCTCAGGTCGGAGGGACAGTTATATCCATATCCCATTGGAGCAAATCTTGACAGCAGAAAAAGCTCCGGAGTCGGTAACGTTCAGTGCAGATGTACCCTTACATCTTACTTGTATGTCATACCAGTGTCTCCACACTCTTTGGGACAACCAACCCATATGGCACACAACGACCTATGCTTGATAAATATTGTCATCCTTGGTAACAACGTATCATTTGGTCGCGAACAGGTTTAAGGACTAAACGATAAATCCTTCTTTGTCGAGTCTAAATAGTCCTAAGGACTTCACCACAACACAAGAGTTCATTAGAAGATGAAACAATTTGTGATGAAAAATATCAAAATAACCTTTATTTATTTATAATTCATATACTAATACAAGAATGAGTACAACCATCAATAGGCTGATGATTGGCTTTGGGACACTATTCCCAACAATCTCCCACTTGGCCTAAAGCCAATCGGTGCAGTATCTAATATCCATCTTCGACTTGAAGTCGTCGAACTTCTTCACCGTAATGGCTTTAGTGAATGGGTCGGTCAGGTTCTCCTTTCCGTCGATCTTCTGAAGGTCGACATCACCTCGATCCATGATTTTCCGGATGAGATGGTAGTGGCGCAGAATATGCTTCATCCGTTGGTGTGCCTTCGGTTCCTTCGCCTGAGCAATGGCTCCAGAGCTGTCACAGTAGAGCAGAACTGGACCAACAAGGGAGGGTGCTACTCCGAGCTCGATAATGAATTTTCTCAGCCACACCGCTTCTTTGGCAGCATCTGATGCAGCGACATACTCTACCTCTCAAACTGAATCAGCCACTGTGTGCTGCTTGAACTCTTCCAGCAGACAGCCCCACCATTAAGGATAAAAATAAATCCCGATACACTCTTGCTGTTATCATGATCAGACTGGAAACTAGAGTCTGTAAACCCTATAAGTCTCAAGTCTGATTCATCATAAATAAGCCACTGGTCCTTAGTATTTCTTAAATACTTCAGGATGGTTTTAACAACCTTCCAGTGATTCTCTCCTAGATCAGATTGGTATATACTCACTACCCCTAGTGAGTATGCCATAACTGGTCGTGTACATATCATGGCGTACATGATAGATCCCACTATCGAAGCATATAAAATTCTACCCATACGCTCTCTCTCTTGAGGTGTTGTCGGACAATTCCTCTTCGAGAGAGAAATTTTATGGCCTATCGGTAGATAGCCTGTCTTGGAATTCTCCATGCTGAACCTCTTCAGCATAGTATCAATGTACGTGGACTGAGATAAGTCAAGCAACCTTTTAAATCTATCCCTATAGATCTTCATCCCTAGGATGTAGGAAGCTTCTCTTAGATCCTTCATGGAGAATTGTGACGACAGCCAAATGTTTATTCCCTGTAATGCAGGGACATCATTTCCGATTAAGAGAATGTCATCCACATATAATACAAAAATACTACTACTGGACCATTAGCCCACTTATAAATGCAGGACTCTTCTCCATTCTTAACGAAGCCATACGTCTTGATCGTCCTATCAAAATGAATGTTCCAACTCCGAGATGCCTGCTTAAGTCCATAAATGGACCTCTGTAGTTTGCACACCTTAGACTCATCTGTGGATGTGAACCCTTTAAGTTGTATCATATACACCTCTTCGTCCAGCTCTCCATTTAGAAAAACTATTTTCATATCCATCTGTCAGATTTCATAGTCCAGATGGGCAACTATTGCAAGCATAATCCGAATGGATTTGAGTATTGCCATAGAAGAAAATATCTCGTCATAGTCTATACCACAACGTTGACGATATCCCTTGACAACCAGACGGGCTTTATAGGTCTCCACCTTTCCATCTGTGCCTCTCTTCCTCTTGAAGACCCACTTACACCCCATGGATTTTACTCCTTCGGATGGGTCAACCAATGTCCACACATCGTTGACCTTCATGGACTCCATTTCAGATTTCATGGCCTCTAGCCATTTCTCAGAGTCAGGTCTCTGCATTGCATCCATGTAGGTGATCGGATCCTCATCATTTTCATCAAGTTCGACAGGATCGCCATCCCGAACCAAGAAACCATAGTATCTGTCTGGTTGACGTGGTACTCTACCAGACCGCCTTAAGGGTGCAGGAACAATGGGCTCTAGATTTGATCTAATCAAATTCGATTCAGGTTCAGCTACTTATGTCGATCTTTTCATCTGCCGAACTTCCTCAAATTCGACCTTAGAGGCAACAGTCCCTTCAACAAGGAATTCCTTTTCCAAAAAGATTGCCTTAAGGCTGATAAACACCTTTTACTCATCAGCTAAGTAGAAATAATATCTTTTGATCTCTTTTGGGTACCCTATGAAATAACACTTGTCAGACCTAGATTCAAGCTTGTCCATAATTAAACGTTTAACATAAGCCGGATACCCCCAAACCCTAAGGTGCGAGAGTACTAGCTTACATCCTATCCATATCTCATATGGTGTTTTGGTTACAGACTTACTCGAAACCCTATTTAGAAGGTAACAAGCCGATTCGAGTGCATATCTCCAGAGAAAGATCGGCAAACTAGCAAACCCCATCATAGATCGAACCATGTCCAACAAGGTCCGATTCTTCCTTTCAGACACACCATTATGCTGCGGTGTTTCAAGAGGAGTTCACTGAGAGAGAATCCATTCTCTTCAAGATATGTCAGAAACTCATTGGAAAGGTATTCACCTCCTCGATCAGATCGAAGAGTTTTAATACACTTTTCAGTTTATTTTTCTACCTCATTTCAGAATAGTTTGAACATTTCAAATGACTCCGACTTATGCTTCATTAAGTAGACATACCCATACCTCGATAGGTCGTCTGTGAAGATTATGAAGTAGAAATATCCACCTCTTGCACTTGAGCTCGCGGGTCCACATACATCAGATTGTATCAGACCCAAGAGTTCAGTGGCTCGCTCACCTTTTTCAGTAAAAGGTGACTTGATCATCTTCCTAAGAAGACAGGACTCACAGGTTGGAAGTGATTCACAATCATCGATTTCAAGAATTCTTTCTTGAGCCAACCTATTTATCCTGTTCTTATTGATATGACCTAGCCTACAGTACCAAAGGTAGACTTCTGACACATTATCTATTCTAGGGCATTTACCGGAGGTTTAAACCACATTAACAGGCTGTGTAGTAAGTAAATTCTATTATTTAGTTATCCAACAAATATTTAACACCATTCAAAATGATATTGTAAACATTTCTTTTTATTAAAAATTTATAACTGTACATGGCCAAATGGCCTACAGAAATAATATTTAATAAAAAGTTTGGACAATAATGATATTCACTCAGAATTACATTACGAGAGTTGATTACAAGGTTCATGATTTCTAAATCTAGAACTGAAACTTTGCTTCCATCTCCAACGTTCAAGAACCTCGCGCCTTCATCAAATCTCCTACTGACCTGCAGACCCTGCATCGAATTATAGATATGATAAGGGCTTCCGGTATCCAATACCCAGGTAGTAGTATCACAAATGAAAAAGTTGCAAGGTGTTATTATATAATTACCTTGCTTCTTCTTCGGCCTGTTTGGATCTAGGGAGGCAATGTATAGAGGACAGTTTCTCTTCCAGTGCCCCTGCTTCTTGCAAAAGAAGCACTCCACCTAGCTCTGGTTGGGCTTGCACTTCTTGGTCTGACCCTGTGCTGACTCCCAGCATGCGACTGTACCTTCTTATTCTTCTTCTTGTTGTTCTTCTTCCTTTTCTTAAAGGGTCGACGACCAGAAGAAGACCCTCCCACAACATTCACCGACTCCTTATGGAGCTGGTGATCCTTCTCAAAGTTCTACAGCAACCCCAACAAACCGTGGTAGTTCACTGCAGGCTTTGTCATCCAAAAATGAGTAAGGAAGGGGAGGAAGGATTTGGGCAAAGAATTAAGGATCACATCCTTAGCGAGCTGCTCATGCAAGAGAAAGCTCAGTTTACTTAGGTGCTCAATCATTTCGATCATGTACAGTACATGATCGATGACTGAGGCCCATCCTCATCCGAGCATTGAAAATGGCACAACTAGTTTTGTGCCTTTCAACGTCGTCCGAAGTGCCAAAGAGTCGTTCAACATTTGAAGCATCTCCTGCGGCTGGACGTTCTCGAACCTACGACTGAACTCATCATTCATTGCCGCCAGCATTAGCACCGAACGGTGGTGCGATCGTTGAGCCACTTTTGGTAAGCGTCTCGGACCGCCCCTCTAGCATTCGGGGCTGGCTCCTCAGGTGCCGGATCCGTTACTACATAAAGGATCACTCATGCTCAAGAATGATTTTCAATTTTTGATTCCAGCTATCGAAATTAGGTCCCATGAGCTTGTCATTATTTAATAATGATCGGAGCGACAGGGTAGTGGCCATAGCTGCATAAAGAAAAATCAGACCTTTATTAGTACATAAATTATTAATACTAAAACTTAGACTTTAGTCTAAAGTTTCTCCCAATATTTTTATGAACTGTAGCCTCAACCTCCAATTCGAAGAATTACTTTAATTCTTAGTGGGTACTAGAATCCATACAGATTACACACGAGCCAACTTTGGTTGGTCAACCCATGTGCATCTATGGGTGGTTCATAACCAGTTGTATCTCTAAACAACTTCTAGTAATTAATTTTGCCCCAGAACCTAATCAGTAGGCTTTGGCCTCCATTGAAAAGATCTGGTTAGGTCCAACCATTAACATGACTTGATTTGGTGAATCGGACCAATAAATGATCAAGCCCGACTTTGGTCGGCCAACCTAACCACCATCAGAAAGACTCAACCAAATTATCATACTATGAATGATAATTCCATTACTCAATAAGCACCAGGCCTTTGGGCTCCAGTGATTATTAAACTAATGGACTCATTATCACTCACTTAATGGGAGGCAATGACTTAGTTATCACTATAACTTAATCATTTTAAGGACCTAATAATTTTTGAGAATTTTATTAAAGGATAGATGAGAAGAAATTAACCAGCCAATTTCAATCCTCCCACTGACTTCACCAAGTCAGATTAAAAAAGATTTAATTAAAGCTGACATTAGGAGCACCTAAATCAGTCACACTGATTTACCTAATGACATGGGTGAGCCCTAATCACCAAGTGATCTAATCAAAATCTAACTCACCAGGTTGGCCAGGTAAGTGAGATCAATGGTGAGGATATGCCATTAACTCGTCAGAGATCGAATCAATACAAGTAGCTCCCACTTAAAAATACAGTCAGACTGCCGAATTACCTTAGACACCAACCAGTTCATTAGTTTTAATTTGATCAACTTAGTAAATAGGGTTCCACCATTGCCATGAATTAAGTCCATCTTGGTCTAGTTAAAGACATGGACCATTCAACTACAACTATTGGAGTTGAGTCTAGAGTGTCCTTGACCTAATCTAATTCAACTTTTGATTAGATTTGACCAATTACTCTAATTTAGTCTATTTCTTTAAGTTAACCTTAGGTCTAACCAATTATGGACCTAATCCATCTAACTCATTGACCCACAAGTTTATGCATTTATCTTAGGTCTTAATTCACAATTCTAGGCCAACTAGACAACACTTAATTCTTTTAATTAAGTATTTGGACTGATGGATCAGGGTTTGGCATTTCAAAAATAATTTTAAATTTGAAAGTTTTATTTTTTGTTCACCAAATATGTTGACTTATTTCACAAACGGATCAGCACATTTCATAAACAGCAATCCTATTGCTAATTATATAACAGAAAATAACTCAATCAAAATAAATCATGAATATTCTTTAGATCTAATCTAACACATTCATGATAAATTTTATAACTGAACCTTTACAATTAAGTCCTTTCGCTGTTTATCTGCATGGGATATAATCACATCGGCACCCCTACCATCACAGGAGAACCCATCGAATGGGAGGAGAGGGCCTTTAAACCCTACTTTTCTCCTATGATCGGACGACCATGGCAACCAACCCAATTAGACTACTTGCTACTTGGATCAAGTATATCTAAATATACCAATTTCAAAATTTAAATTTCAAATTTTAAATTTCAAATTTTGAATTTTGAATTTCAAATTTCAAACAAATTTTAAATTTCAAATTTTAAAATTTTGAATTTCAAATTTTGAATTTTAAATTTTGAAATTTGAAATTTCAAATAAATTTCAAATTTCAAAATTTGAATTTCAAATTTTTGAATTTTTGAATTTTAAATTTCAAATTTTAAATTTTAAATTTTGAATTTTAAATTTTGAATTTTGAATTTCGAAAATTTTAAATTTAAATTTTAAATTTTAAATTTTAAATTTTAAATTTAAACTTTTAGATTACAACTTAATCTATGCATGCAAATATATATCATATTTTAGAACCCACTCTGATACCATTTAAAGTGAATTTTAATGCAGGGATAAAATGGTAATTTTAAAATTTTTCAAAATTACTATTTTATAGCAAAAATTATTAATTAATCTAATTAATTAATATGTATAAACTCTACACAAGAATCTAAATATGATATATATATATAGCATGTATTTAAATTTGAAATTCAAACTTCTACAGTAAATATTTTTACTGTTATGTGTTCAGAACACATTACCTTTGTGCGGATAGTCGATCGTCGCAATCTGATCACTGTCGGGAGGGTCTGATCATTGCACCATAGCCACACAGTATGTCTGGCCTCTATGGATCATCCACACGAAGCTCTCGATCTGATCGGCTCCTTACGAATGCTAGTTCGTGGCAGAACCCTTTTGACGGCCGATGTTGATCGAACTCCTTCGATCTTGATCTGCTGACTCCTCAGATACTCTGGATCATCAGTAGATATACTTGAGAGGTTGATGAAGCTCTTCCTGAAATTAGTGGGCTTACAACACTCGTAGCTCACTTTCTCACTTCCTGAACCCTAGGCAGAAATCCTAGGGTACTCTCAGAAAAACCTGCGCCTCTTTCTGTTTCTTTTCTTTTCTCTTCTTTTTCTTTCTTTTCTCATGCACGAGACTTTTCTCACACACCTTTTTCTCTCTAGGATCTGATTAGCGCATGCCCTATCTTCTCTTCCTTTTAAAAAGAGAGCAAAATGCATCTTTGCAGCATTTTCTCCGTGTGAGAGGATAAAGATAAGTGGTTGCTCATTTGAATTCAAATCGAATTTGAATTCAAATACCAACCAACTCATTCTTATCCACTCTATGCATGAGAAGAGAGGGGCGTGGGCATATTTGTGCATGGAGACTTTACATGAGAAATCTTTACTCATGTGGAAGAAGGGGCGCACAAAATAAAGGGTGGGCGCAGAGATTTGTTATCCATTCAAATTCAAACATCTTTTGAATTTGAATGGCCAACCAATCTCATCCTTATCCATTCAAAATGATGCATAAAGAAGGGGCGTGAGATGGCTTCTGCATTGGAGAAAATTCATAAGAACTCGTTTCTCGTGAATTCAAATGGGCGCATGTGAAGTGAGGTGGTGCAGGGAGATTAGTCAAGGTGGTTTGAAATCCAATTGAACCAACCTTATTTAAAATAGGTTAGACACAATTAGACTAAATTAAACCTAACACAATTAGGCTTAATTAGGCTCAATAAAATTTTAATCAAATTAAAAATTGACTAAGCCCAACCCCTGATCAGATCAGGGACCAAACCACCTTGGCGATTAGGTCAACACTTAACCTAATCGGGTCAAATCCAACTGAATCCAATTCAATTGAACTTGATCCAAAAATAATTACTCTATCAAATTGAGTTAATTAGTGATCAAATTACTAATTAAACCTCTCATAAATACTGAGTCCAAATTCGATGGGCAATCGGGCATCAGAGTCCATCGATATGAAACCCTGATCAAAAAGTTCCAAACCAGTGGGACTCTTGACCCCGGTATCCAAAATATATGGAACTCATGATTAGAGAATCTTGATTCTCGATCACAGAGTTTCAGACATGTAGGACTCAAAGTCCATTAGCATTAGGACTCTTCATCAGCCATCAGATCAGATAGGAACCTCTAATGTGTGTGACCCCACAGGTTCGAACCTAAGTCGGTAGTACAGGAACCAATTCTTGTACTAAACGAAGTGACCATCTAATAATGGTACCTGACATCCGGATAGATCGAATAGTTGTAATCACAACATTCAGAACCTACGTGAATATGGTTACTGTATAATTCATCCCTTTTGACCCTTGTATTTAGGATGACTCAGTGTTAAACTGTCAACCCTGATTAGATCATCCGAATCATGCTCAACTCAAATAGTCCTGTGACTCCTCACTAGGACTATCCTGGCCAAGGTTTTGCTAAATTAAAATACGACTGTACACAGCTCCTGAACTGGAGTGGTCAATCCCATCTTGACACACGCACCGACAAGTCAAGTACTTGACTACACCCAGTATCCTTCCGTCACTGAATTAGAAATTCAGGTAGTCCAGTACCTTAGTGTAGTGAGTTGCTTGCAAGTCATCGTGGCGGTCTCAGGTCGGAGGGATAGTCATATCCATATCCCATCGGAGTAAATCTTGGCAGCAGAAAAAGCTCTGGAGTCAGTCACGTTCAGTGCAGATGTACCCTTATATCTCATCTGTATGCCATACTAGTGTCTCCATACTCCTTGGTTAAGAGAACAACCAACCCATATGGCACACAACGACCTATGCTTGATAAATGTTGTCGTCCTTGATAACAATGTATCATTTGGTCACGAACAGGTTTAAGGACTAAATGACAAATCCTCTTTTGTCGAGTCTAAATAGTCCTAAGGACTTCACCACAACACAGGAGTTCATTAGAACATGAAATAATTTATGATAAAAAATACTAAAATAACTTTTATTTATTTATAATTCATATACTAATACAAGAATGAGCACAACCGTCAACAGACTGACGATTGACTTTGGGACACTATTCCCAACAAAATTCTTCCTCTAACTCTGCATCGGCCACAAATCCATCCCATTAACCAACTAAAATCTTGGATCTCCATCTCAAATTCTAGAGCAAACTCTCTCTCTCGACATACCCTCTTGCTCTCCATCAAAATCTCAAGCCCTAACTAGCAAAATCTGTGACAATCAACCCGAAGCCTTCTTCGCCTCTTCATTTCCATTCATCTCTCATCCCTCTCTATTCTCTTGACCGATTTTCCTCCTCTCCTTTGGATAATGGCCCCCAAAATGAGATTGTCGTAGAGAAAAAAGTTTGTAAGATCTTTGGAGGCTGAGGAATGGAGGAAGAAGGTAGCTCAAACACCGACCCAAGCTTCTCCATCGGTTACACCAAGTAAGATTCCTCTATCTGCAAGAAAAATAGCCTTGGAAAGAAATATAGATTTTCAATTTTTTATTGAAAAGAAATTAAGTAAGCAAGGATGAAGGTTTTTCCTCAATTTATCTAAGCTGGTTTATATTGATCTTGTCAAAAAATTTTACTCAAATTTAGTCTTCTCTGATGGTGTTTTGAGATCTATTGTGAAGGAAGTCCAAATCATTTTGAATGCACCTAGGCTAGGTAGACTCCTTCAGATGCCTTATGAGGGTAGTTTCCTAGATGAGCTTTCGAAAAAGAAAATTAGACTCAGGACTATCCTTGAAAGAGAGGATGTAGAAAGATTTCTGAAAATTGAAGCCAAGGATCTGAGTGTGGAAATGAGGTTGCTCCACCACATGGTGTCTAAGATTTTCTTCTCCAAAGGGGAAAGATATGATTTGATGACTGGTAGGGATATTTGCTTGATGCACCATGTTGTCTCCGAGACTTTCCTAAATTTACCTTTTTTGATGATCGATGCCATGAGGGAGGCCTTGAACAGATCTAAGGCTCTCTTGCCATATGGTATGGCTCTTTCTATGATTTTTAGAGAGTCTAGAGTGAGCTTTGAGGGAGAGATTGTTTGTAGATTATCAAATACTGACATCTATAACGATCATTCCCTTCGGCGTATGGGATTTATCAGAATAGATGGTCGTTGGGCCAAAGGCCATGCGCTGCAGTTGAGGAGGATGATGATGAGGAGGAGGAGCGTGCTAAGGGGGAGGATCCCTCATCTATGCCTAGACATAGCCTTGATGATCATCTGTATTGGAGCTTGAGGCTGGACCCTCAGTCAGAATACCCCCATCGAGCTGTACCATGCCATTTTTTAGTTTGAAAGAGGATGAGATAGGATTGTTGGCTGAGAGAGTGACAGGTATTCTATCTGATCAGCAGCAGCAGTTTCAGGATCAGTTTCTTCAGCAGTCTCATCAGTTTCAGCAGTAGATCCTCCAGCTGGTGCAGCAGCAGCAGCATTATCGTCAGGCTCTATCGAGTTCTTTCTCTGATCCTTCCTCGGACTTTTCTATTATGTCACACATATCTTCATTAATGGAGCTCTTGTCTGATCTGAGTTCTAGATTGGAGAGTGTGGAGAGCTCCCTATTCAGGTTCAGTGACAGAATTTTTGATATTGAGAGGGAGATCAGATGGATTTTAATTTCTCTATCGGGAGGAGCGAGTACTTTGACCACCACTTCACCTCAGCTGGATGATTTAGCTCAAGAGATAGAGAGACTCCACAGCTAGCTTCGTTCTTCTCTTGAGCTGATTCGAACAGACATTAAAGACTCCAGAGACTTCATATCTGCTGATCTAGATGGGCTCTGACTTACAGTGAGGAAGATCTTATCCCAGCTTGATAACATTAGGACTCAACTTCAGTCTAGACCCTTCACATCTGGTGAGCCAGTCTTTGTCCAGCCCATTGCATTTCATCCTCTGACATCTTTCTCTCAGACCAAAACTTTCGATCGAGAACGAGGCTGATCATGTTTCATCGATCTTGATCTTGAGCTTGATGCCCATTCTCATTGATTTGATCATTTTGTACTAGATTTTTTAGGTTAGTTGTTGTATTTTGTTTTATGTATGAGAGCTTTATGCTCATGGACATATATTATGACTCTTGTAACCTCTCTTTTTATTGTAATTAATGAATGAAGTTATTATCATGGCTCACTTCTTTTTTCTTGGATGAATGAATTAATGAATGATTGTTATACTTGAATGAATGTATTATTACTCTGATACCTGACATACAACCATGAAAAATCTTAGTCCCTCTAGTCCATTTTTTGATGATGTTAAAAAAGAAGAGAAAGTAGTGTATTGTCTATCTAAACTTTTTAAATCTTTTGCTCTTTTAAATTTTTGCTCTGATACAATATTTTGCTCTGATATGTCTCTGATACGCCTTTGATACGTCTATTTTTTACTCTGATACATTTGTTTTTACCTTCATTTTGATACTATTTGAAAAATTGCTCTGATACATCTATTATTTTTGAGTGCTTTGATAATTTTATTTTTTTGCATTGATATCAAAATACCTCGATACATTCATTTTTGATCTTACAAAATACTCTAATTTTTTCTCTTTTAATTTTTGTTCTAATGGTTTCATCCTTGCTTTGATATCAAAATGAGAAAAAGAGAAAGAAATATTCCTTTCACATTTATTGCTCTGATATTAAAAATAAGAAAGAGAAGAACAAAATTTTTTTATGAACCATCGCTGCTTCAACAAGAAAAATTTTACAAATTGAACACTTTATATAAAAAAGAAGAAGATCTTTTTCAAAATGGTCAAAATGATTATTTTTATCTGTTTCATATAAGAAAAGAGAGAATTTAAACTGATTAAGAATAATCTTTAAAAAAACTCTGATAACTTCACAAATAAGTTTCAGCAAAATGAAATGAAACATTAAAATTATTGAAAATATATATCTCATAATTTTTTATCTTTGGCATATTCCTACAAGTGCTTCACAAACCCCAATTTCTTGAGCTTTTAAGGACTTATTTTATGAACACTCAAATATTTTGTCATCATCAAAAAGAGGAAGATTGTTGCTTTAAGAATTGATTTTGATGATCACAAACTATTTGAGGGGACTACTAATGAGTTTTTTATCTTTGTAGAATATTTGTGTGATGTTTTAGATAGTCCAAAGATTGAGTTTGAAAAGCCTCATCAAGTGTGCCAAAATTGAAGTTTCTACAAATTGGAGAAGTTTTCAAAATCTTTTGAGAGTGTCCAATTGATTTGAAGCCATTTGAGAGTATTTGAAAGTATTTTGGTAAGTTTCGGACCTTAAATGCATGAAAAACTGGGTTGGCATAAAATGGGACGATCTATCTGGATCATCTCCTTTCATTGGGTAGCCGGCATGCTACATTTTGGCTCATGGCACGTAGTGGGATGACCCATGCAGTGGGATGATTCATCTGGGATGACTCCTGAGATCTTGAGACTAAAACAGAAAGTTAAATTTTCTGTCTGGCCAAATGAGGCATCCCATGAGACTTTTCAGTCACAGTGGGATGACCCATATGGGATGACCCATTTTGAATGAGCTTCATAATGATTAGTTTTCAGTCCATTTTTTATGCATTTAATACATATTAAATACTCTCCAATGGCTTTAAACCAATACTAAGATATTCTCAAGTGCAAATGGTGATTATAAATACTCTCTTAAATGAGAAATCATAAGTTTTGCAAGCATTCAAGTTTAAATTCGAGAAAAGCTCAAACAAGCTCTAAAGAGAGAAAAAGAAGTATTTAATCACTTCACCAACTACTCTCCAGCTACAATCAAGTATGCAACTTATTGAGGATGTTCAGTAAAAGCTTCTTCTCTTTAAATATTATATTTCTATTACATTTATTATGTTCATTTAAGGAGATATTGTGCAAAAAATTTTGTACCCTATTTTTTTTCATATTGTATCTTAGATTTTGAGTTTTGGGGGGTTCCAAAACTCAGCTGGGTTGATTTGAACCTGAAATCAAATTGTTGAGAGTTGATTTTTATTCAAAAAATAAGTGTTCTTACTTGGATAGCAAGGGTCAGAGTTATCCAACGTGTTGTAACTTTGAAATCCGTTTAGTGGATTGAATTTTTAAGTAGAGACTTGGGGAGTAGATGTAGGTGCAAGGTTGGCACCAAGCCACTATAAATTCTTGATGTTTGTTGTGCTTGTATCTTTTTACTTACTCTTTATGTTCAATACTTGTTTATCTCTCATCTGTGTTTGATTTCATCCGTATTGCAAATCAACTCATTCCACTCAACATCTTAGCACATTATTTAAGTGTACTAATCTTGAAAATTTTAAAAAGACCCAATTCACCCCTCCTTCCATCTTGGGCTCCATATCTAGGCAACATAATTCATGCTTTCCTTGATTTCTCAAAATGCTCCTTTGGCAGTTTGAGAAAATCCATAGAGTAGCATTGAAGATTCTTGATTTCCTCCTCTATTATCCATTGAGAGATCCATTGAGATTGCCGGGGCAGCCTTTGAGCGACCTTTGCCCACGACCACTTACCATCATTATCCTTAATATCCTTTCGACCACCATTATCAGCATCCTTGTCTACTTGTTCCGCTCCCCACTCAACCATATCCATCGATGAGAGAACTCAGAGAAGAGACAATAAATGCATGAACTTCAAAGCAAATGCTTTTAGAGAGAGAACTCAACACTGTCTGATTTTGAAGATCAGAATGTTAATCAGCTCAAATAGGCAAAATAAATACTCCAAGCATTTTTATGCATCTCAGGAATCAAGTCCTCATGCCATTCATTAGGAGATTTATAGTCATGTATTTTGATGAATCTTTATCTACAGCAAGGAGAAAGAAGAGCACTTGACATATCTCTAACAAGTGTTCCAAGCTTTAAGAGAGCAAAAGTTGTTCACCAACTTGAAGAAGCATCAATTATTCACTACAAGTTTACATTCTTTAGATTTTTTATGTCAAGCCAAAGTTATTGAAGTGGATCCTCACATAGTTGATGCCATCACTAGTTGGGCCATGAGTTAGCTTCTTTTTATCAGCGAGTTATCAAGAATCTCAATTTTATTGTTGCACTAATGATTGAGTGCATAAAGGGAGATCAATTTCAGTGGACTGACAAAGTACAACAGAGCTTCAAAAAAATTTAAGAGGAGGATCACTGAAGCACTAGTATTAGTGCTTCCAAACTTTTACCTAGTCTTCAAAGCTAATTGTGATGGTTCTAGTGTTAGTGTTGGTGCCGTCCTTGGCTAAGAAGGCCATTTAATTGCTTTCTTTAGTGAGAAGTTGAATGATCCCAAGCTCAAGTACTCAATATATGCCTGAGTATTCTATCTTATTGTATACACTTTGGATTATTGGAGTCATTATCTACTATACAAGTAGTTTATTCGCTACTTCGACCATGAGATGTTCAAGCACCTAAGTTTTCAATGTCAACTTAGCCATTTGTGTGCTATTTGGACTGAGATCCTCTAGCCTTCTTCTTTCCTTCTCAATCATAAATCAAGTATCTAGAATCGAGTAGTAGATGCTTTGAGTCGACATCATACACTCCTATCCATTATGCAACCAAAAGTTGTCAGATTTGAACTTGTCAAAAAATTGTATGAGAAAGATCTAGATTTTAGGAAGATTTCGAAGTTTATTGTTAAAAGTTCATATCGATAATTTCATCTGTAAGTAGGATTCATGTTCAAGGGTAATCAACAGTATGTGCCCCAATATTCGTTATGATAGGCTATTATCAATGAAGCCTATGATGGTGGACTTGTGGGACACTTTGGACAAGATAAAGATAGTGGTGCTTATTAAGAAAAATTTCTGCTAGCCAAGGATGGAAAAGGATGTGATGCATCATATTGAACTATATCGAGTTTGCCACATTGCCAAGTTAGGATGACAAAATATTGGATTCTACTTGTCATTGCTAGTTCCAGTGTTGTAGTGGGTAGATGTGAGCATAGATTTTGTTGTGAGCTCACCTAGGGCTCAATGCAATGAGGATTCAATTATGGTGGTTGTTGATTAATTAATTCTCTAAGATGGCTCACTTTGTGCCCTGCCAGAAGATGCATGACAGCCTCTCAAATTGCCAAACTCTATTTCTATAAAGTCATATATCTTCATGGTATCTCAAGACAATTACATTGGATAGGGCATGAAGATTATGAGTCATTTTTTATGAAACTTATGGCAAAAGATGGATACTCAATTTCAGTTCAGCTTCGCTAGCCACCCATAGACAAACGGTTAGGTTGAAGTTGTGAACTGAAGTTCAAAATATTTGTTGAGAAGTTCTATTGGTAATTATATGTATTGGCCCAAGCTGAATTTGTCCATAATAATTCTATGAGCCAAGCAACTGAAAGGTGTCCATTTGAAGTTGTCTAAGGTAGACAGCCTTTGAGTCTGTTAGACCTTGCACCCCTACCAATGATGAGCCAATTCAATGGAGATGCTAATGTATATGTTAAGGAGATCAAGAATCTAAATGAAGATGTATGAGAAAGGATTTTTCAACAAACAGCAAAATACCAATGTCATATTAACAAGCACAGGAAACATATTATCTTCAGAGAAGGAGATGTTGTTTGGGTGCACTTGAGAAAAGAGAAATTTTCTTCTAAAAATTCTAAGTTATCTTCTCGAGTAGACGACTCTTTCAAAATTCTAAAACGCATCAATGATAGTGCCTACAAAATTGAACTTCCTAAAGACTATGAAATATCTACAACATTCAATGTAGTTGAACTATCACCTTACCATGAAGATGAGGAAGACCAAAAAAGCCAAGACTCAATGGTGAAGCATCAGGTTGCAAGTTCCGACTATACAGGTTGTGAGTTCTGGCTAAAGGCATTGCATGTCCTGTTTGCATGGGTCTGGGGGCACAACTAATTTTCGATGACTAGTTATTTTTTTATCTTAGTTAAAAAATTTTGATATTAGTTAATTCTCGAGAGTTTTTATTTTTGTGAACTTTCTTTCTGAGAACTTTTGATGTTATTAAAAAAAATTTGTTTTTAGAATTCTTCCAGTTAGTGTTGCTCAGATGTAACAACCCATGGAGCAGGGGGGTGGTGATTTATGTTCTTTAAAAGTTAAGGTAATTATATGCACTAATGGTGATTGCTGAGTGTAAGTAAAGTGAATATAGTGGAATAAAATAGTAACTATAAGTGAATGTAATGTAGATGAGTAAAAATAAGATGCAATCACAAATACAAGCAAACTTTTAGTGGTTCGATACCACACCCAATACATATGTCGCTCCTTAAAAACCCCTACTTGAAAATTCCGCCATAATCTCCAAAGATTATAATTCAATTGTTTTAGCTGGACTCACAATTAATCCAGTTTATTTTGCATAGTTTCATTAATTAAAATCTTTCTAACTAAGTCTTTCAAGACTTAGTTAATACAATTGTCCAATTCTGGACTTGCACAAGCCTCTTCCATAACTTTCTACCTTAAGAACTTTGCACAGAAAGCAATAAATACAAGTAAGAGTTGAATTAAATCAGTTGTCACTCAAGAAAGAAAAACTCTTTGAAGCTAGAAAGAAATTGAAGTTGATTGCTCTTTGGGGCTTGAACTTCTTTTTGAAGTTGATTGCTCTTTGGGGCTTGAACTTCTTTTCTTCAATGAATAAGAGGCTTTTCGATGATTGCTAAGGATGTACTCAAGGCTGCGCACTCAATAAATGCTCTTAGTTCCTTTCTTTATCTCAAGGAACTGAATGAATCCTTGAATGATGATTTTTGGGCTCTAAGCATTTATTTCACCATTCCTTCTTGCTTTTCAATTTAATTTTAAGTGTTAATAGCTTTAACTATTGTTGGAAAGATAAACTAGCCATTATGGAAGCCAAAATAGTCATTGAAGTTGAAATCAGCTTATTGGTAGTTGTCAAAAAAATTAGCTATTGGGTTGTCATCTGTAGAGGAGTCGACTCATCTACTTTAGGGGTTAACTCATCAATTTCTAGGATCAACTCATCTAGCTCTTGGGTCAGCTCATGAAGGCTACATTATTAGATATTCTCTATCATTTACCTGTGGCCATTTAGGGGTTGACTCATGTAAGAGCTAGGGTTGGCTTATGAATCATATCAGTTTCTTCCAACATACTAGAATCAACTCATAGTTTCTAGGGTCAACTGATGAAACCTTCAAAAAAAATATAGGTTTCATTTTTCTACATGTGATTGTTTAGAGGTCTCGTGGATGTCAAGTGTCGACTCTTCTAAATCAAAAATTATACATGTACTCTTCAAAATCTTTTTGATTTACCATGTTTGTGAGATTTTCTTTCTTTATTAAATAGGTCATTGTGAGTACTAGAGAGATCCTACAACTATTCTGAAAGTACTTAATTTATACCATTTACACTCAATTATTTTGTTAGCATCAAAATCAAAACTTTAGGTCAATAATTAGAATAAGACTTATAATCCCACATTGGAATTCTAAAGATTTTTGTACTACTTATAAATAGCCCTATCGAGGCTCCTCTCATAATCAATACTAAAGATTTTTTAGTAGTAAAAATTTTATTATTGAAATTATTCTTTTCTTTTTTTCTCTGTACTCTCTCTCTCTCTTCCCTTTTGATGGATTCCTAGGATTTGTGAGTGAGCATTGTAAGAGCTGTATCTTTAGAGTTGCCTACCAAAGTATTGTTTTTAGTGTTGGAAGAGAGTGAATCTATCCCTATTCCTCTTCCAACTACCATTCTCCTTAATTATGTCATATATATATTGTAGTGGGATTTTTACCTTACCACAATCAGTTGTGTTGATATGTCTTTTCTTCTTTGAGTGTGAATGCTAAAGTTCAACGCCTCCCCGATGCCATCTATATTGGGTTAGCTTGTGATGGCTAGATATAGGCCTGGCATGTGCAGATCTTGGCTTGGGTAATGAAACTCTTAATGATAAATAGTTGTTGGTTTAGAATCTTTCCAAATTTTGTTTGATAGGATACTCAATGCCAATAGGGGTTTTATCTCTTTTTGATACCCCTAATTTTGTTAAGTCCAATAAATTAATATGATAGTTCGATCTTAGATCTTTGGCACGAGCATGAGCAGACCCTGCCAAAAATTCAACTCGCAGCTATAATTTCACTTAGATTATATGTCACACATTTGATCCAAACTAAGTAATTGCATTTGTACATATTATGTTGATTTATTTCATAAGAATTTTAGTTCAATTATTTGATTCAATCTAAGTAATCACTAGCTTGCCCATTTAATTATTGCTCTATCAAGTGCTAATGTTGCACCTATGGTAAAACCCTCATGATTTGTATCAAACTCTCATGGATCAGCCATACTAGAAGGGTGTTCAAGCATGTAACTTAGTGGTGCATTGTTAATCATTTTGAGAGTAATTGTGAGGTATTGTTGCTATATTTATTTTGAAGAAACTTTTCTCCATCTATTTTAGGTATTAGTATTGAAGTATTAGTTTCAGATTTATAATATCTTGTAACTAGATTATCTCATGCAGTAACTTTTAAATATTCCCCTCTTACATTCTTTACATTCAAGATGTCATCACTTGTGAAAAGATGCCAATATTTGTTAACTATTTTTTGTCAAATCATATTGATAACATCATATATGATTCATTATATTAATCTTTCTTTACTATTAGGTAGCAAATTATATCAATTCTCACATGATGGTATTTTAACTTCATCAATTTGAATCTTTGAGTAGTTTTTCACATAGATCACATAATATGTTTGCATCTACTCTAGGTATTTGAGAGACAATAACTCCAAAATTATATATATATAGGTGCATGAATCCTTGGCCACCTCTTGTTTTAAACAAAGTAGACATCTTTGGTTTTGAATTATAGGTGCCATTAGTTTTGAATTAGTAGGTGCCTCTGATATTTCAAGAGTGAGAGTATCCACAACATCATGAATTGGTGCCTCAATATAATACTCTTATCAATCTTAGAGGCCCTAGATCTAATAGGTGGGATTCAAGTATCGAAAATACAACTACTTTTAGCCAATATTTTCCTCATTTCATGATAGTTAGAGTCATCTTCTTCCTTAATGCTTTTATTTTGATATGCATGTTGGGATAAACAACATAGGAGAAAAACATTAGAAAGCTAAAAATAGCCATTGCTTTATGGTACCTCTTAAGGTTCATAGGAAAAAACAATAGTAGGTCGTCAACCTCCTTGTAAATATCTCAAGATCAAAAGAGGACTTTGCTGCCAGTGTTCCATGCTTTTTTCTGATTACTCTGCCATGTAAGTCTAACCGATATTTAGAGAGACATATGATTTCCTCTTGTATAATCAAGAGATAGCCTACTTAAATCACTTAAGGCAAACCCCATGTAAAAAATGGAGGGAGTTAAGAATGTAGCTTGAGTTGTTGATTTTGTGATCATAATGAGGGTCCTAAAGTTAAATGGTTCTTCTTTTGGTGTGGAAGGAGCTATGATTTTCATAGAGAAAAATTGTTCGATTGATCAGGAAATAGATGATGCTCAATAAAATATTTCTCAGTTAGCCAATGCCCAATAAAAATAGTTAAGTTGCCATTTTTTATTTTTATTTATTTATTTTTGTTTGTGGTGAGTCATAAATCAATTTAAATTTGCATGTATTGATCCAATGGAACAATTGAATTTGTGCACAAAGTAGATGACACCATTTTTCTCTTTTCTTTTAAATTGGGTGGATTATATTATTTAGTATTTATTGCAACATATGATCCCCTATTGATTTCTAAAAGGGCATAATTGTTCAAAAAAAATTATAGGTAATGTCATAAAAAAAGTTAACATAAATGCTGCAAATAGGAAATTTGCCCTGTTCCAAAAAAAAATGTAAATTCTCTTTAAAATATTTCATCATTTTTTTTAACTTTCATAATTTTTCTTTGGTTTAGAAAAAGGATAAAAAATAAATTATTGAAAAATATATCCTAAAGTCAATTGATTGATAATTGTACTAATTATAAATATATATGAATTGATTAATAATAAAAATTATTTGATCTTTTTCATCACAAAGTTACATCTTCTAACAAACTCCTATATTGTGATGAAGTTCTTAGGATTATTTTGATCAATAAAGAAGGATTTATCATGTAATCCTTAAACTGATTCATAATCAAATGATACGTTATTTTTAGGACGATAGCGATATCAAGTGTAGGTCGTTGCGTGCCATATATATCGACTATCCTTGTAATTAAATGGTGTGAAGATACTAGTATGGCATGCAGGTGAGTTATAGGAGTACATCGTCACTGAACATGACCAACTGTAGAGTACTTTACTATCAAGGATAGCTCGCGAAGGATATGGGTATAAATATCCCTCCGACCTAAGATCACCACGGTGACTTGCAAGCAACTCACTATACTTTGGTGTCGGACTATTTGAGTTGATAATTCAATGATGAAAGATTTTTGAATGTAGTCAAGTACTTATCAAGTCGGTGTGTGAGTCAAGATGGGTTTGACTCCTCCGAATTAGTAGGAGTTAATGTATCAATATATTTTAATTTAGCAAAATGTGAGCTTGAATAATCTATGGGATAGATTTGAAAGATTGAAATACAATGTGATGACTTATCTAGGATTGATAGTTAAATCTTAGATCATCCTTGAGCATTAAGATCAAAAAGATGAATTATACGATAATCATACGTCAGTAGGTTCTTGAATGTTGCTTCACCTTCATTCGACCTATCCGAATGTCGAATCACCATTGCTAGATAGTTACATCGATTGGTTCAGAAATATATTTTTGTACTATCAATTTAGGTTCGAACCTATGAGGTCACACTCAAAAAAAATTTCTGATTGATCATATGGTTGATCAATAATTGAGAATCATTCAAGGGCTTAATCGTCAATTCAATTGATGGTTAACCTTATGCAAAAATTATAATAAATTTATTCATCAAGTATTAATAAATTAATAAAAAATTAATTAATAATTAAATTACTAATTAACTTAATTTGATTAAGTAAAAAAATTTAAATAAAATTTAATCAAATTAGATTCAATTAGATTTGTCCGATTAGGTTATGAGATGACCTAATCGTTAAGGAAGAATTGTCCCTGATTTGATCAGAACTTTGGTTCAATTAATTTTTAATTTGATTAAAATTTGATTAAAAAGTTATGAACCTAATTAGATTGGGTTTTATCTATTTTATTTAGACTAAATCAGAAGTGATTTGGTTTGGATTCAAATAAGGAAACAAAAGAGTCCATAGAAGATTGGACTCTTTTCCCTTGCGCACCAAAATTTGCACGCCGTATTTCTCCATGCCCAAGAGGTTTTTGCATGAACTATTCTCCACACTAAGAAGCCCTCTCACCCTCCTTTCTCATGTCCAAATATGGGTGTTATCTGATTTTTATGGAAGGTTCAAATGAGATTTGAATTGATAACCATAAAAGATAATGTTTGACATTATCTCTAAGACCTTGCCGCCCACTTTCTTTATCCTCTTGATTTTGTGTGACATTTTGAGGAAGTTCTCACTGTGGGAAATCAGATGGGATATGGTTTTACCATGGAAAATAAAAGGAAGTGGCATCACATAATTTTTTGAGCATGAACTTATGAGAGGAGGTGACATCTTTGGAAGAGTCTAAACATTGTTGGACTCTTCACCTCTACTCATTACACACCTAATAAAAAGGAGATTGGTCTCTCTTTTGTGCATGTAAGATAGAAGAAAAAGAGGCCTTAATGTGAGGAGTCTTGGGGTGTGAGTTTTTGGCATGAAAAAGAGGAGGAGAGTCCTCTCTCTTGGGGTGTGTGCAAAATCTAGTTTCTAAGATTTTGGTCCTTTGGGTTTGAGAAAAGAGAAAAAATAAGAAAAAAATTATTTTCTTCTTCATATTTCTTTCATCTCTTTATTTTCTCCAAATATTCATCTTCAATCTCTAAAAAGATTTTAGAGATTTGAAAAAAAGATCCAAATCGGTCAAGAAGAAGGTCTTCGTGTGAACTAGTATTTTCGAGAAGACCGATCAGATCGGAGCTTTGAGTGAATTTTTCATAGAGATCGGATGCATGTGTGGCTGCGAACAATCAGTAAAGATCATCTCTACTATATCTCTTAATAGCGGTGATCATCGATCCATGCTCAGATATCGAGTTTTGAACTCAGATAGGTGTAGATTTGATCTACTGCTTACATCCATGCATGCAGATTTTATTATGTGATTATTTTAGATTTTATATATAACATATCATGTCATAAATTCTAGAGTAGATTGATTTGATGATTAAATTATATGTATGTTAGATTAATTTGATTAATCTAATTATCTTTCACTATAATTTATTCAAAAATTTTTGAAATACATGCATGAAATCGCCTACGATTTCTAACAATGATATTAGAGCCTAGATTAGTTATGACATATTATATGTGTGTATTAAATTTAAATTTAAATTTTATTAAATTTGATATATGATATTTTAATTTAAATTTAATTAATGATTGATCACACAAACTGATATAAGGTGTCTTGCTGTAGGGTTTACCCCTTACAGTGAACAGGTTGTCCTAGTTTGTGCTGATCTTTGATAAAATTTAATTTTTTATATTACATGTGATATTTATAATCTAATTTAGATATAATCTAAGATTATGATCAGATCTGATATAATTTAGATTAGATCTAAGTTCATGCATATATGATATGTGATTAGATTAGATGATCTGATTAGCAAGTACTTGGATTGAGTTGATCACTGGCCATCCGGTCACAGGAGCAAGAAAGATTTGAAGGTCCTCTCTTTCCATTCGATGGAGTGCGCTTATGGCATGTAGGGGTGCCATGTGATTAAATTTCATGAAGAAGAATACGAAAGAAAAAATTTATTTTTCTACAAAACTTTAGATCTTGAAACCCTAGATTTATTGTATGTGATATAAAGTTGTATGAAAAATAAATATCTAATCTATATGATTAAAATTATTTTAATCATAAAAAATAAAATTTTAAATTATAAAATATTTAGATATGATCTAAAATATATTTATTATTGATTTTATTTTAGTATTATGTAAGATTTTTTTGATCTGAAGTTTTTTGAAACGTGCTTACATAATTATCGAGCTGACCTAGTTATGAACTGAGTTGACCCAATCTCCTTGTATAGCCAGTTCGATGTTGATTGAGTTAATCCAGTTTCTGAATAAAAATTTTTTGTATAATATTTATTATAAATTATTTATAAAATAAAAAAATTAAAATTATTTCAAACTTAAACCTAAACCCATGTTGATGCTGAAACTTAATTAAGAATTAAGTATAGAATCGATTAGATCTAGAATTGTGATTTAAGATCTAATGATATTGTATTAAATATGGAGGTATGGGTTAGCTCAAATTAGATCTTTTTAATTAGGTTAGACCTAAGATTAGAATAAAAAAATTAATTGACCACGTAGAGAAATTGATTAAGTCTAACCAAATATTGAATTAGATTAATCAAAATTTTTCTAATACAATAGTTGTAGATGGTCAAGTCTATATCTTTGATTAGACCAAATGGACCTTAATTGTGGCTCAGTGATTGAACCTGAATCATTAGGTGGTCAAATCAAAACTAATTAACTAATTGATGTCTAAGGTAAGTTTGGCATTTCAATCGATAGTTTTTAATTGGGAGTGACTTACCTGACCATTTTGATGGTGTCTAAGGCAAGCTTAGCAGATCCTCCTACCGATCTCACTTACCTAGTCAATTTGGTGAATTAAGTTTTGATTAGATCGCTAAGTGATTCGAGTTAACCCATATCACTAAGGTTGATCAGTGTGACTGATTTAGGTACCATTTCAATCAGCATGATCCTAATCTGATTTAATGACTTGATGAAGTTAGTGGGAGGATTGTGATCTACTGATTGATTTCTTCTTTTCTCAATTCAGAAATTAAATTCTCTAAATTATTAAGTTTCTAATTAATGAGATAGTTATGGTGATAATTAAATTATAGCCTCCCATTAAGTTGGGTGATAATGGATCTATTAGTATGATGATCATTGGAGGCCTAAAGGTCTGGTACTCATATACTATTGAAATTATCATTCATAATATGATGACTTAGTCGAGTCTTTCTAACGAGTGATCAGATTAGCTGACTAAAGTCGAACCTGATCATTTGGTTGTTAGATTTCTGAGTACGATCATATTAATGGTTGGACCTAACCAGAGCTTGCAGAGAAGACCAAAGTCAATTGAAAAGTTATCTGAGGTTAAATCAATTACTAAAAATTATTTACTGAAATAATTGGTTGAGAACCTACCCATAGATGTACATGGATGAGCCAGTCAAAGTTGGGCTCGTGTGCAATATGTGTGGATTCTAGTACCCATTAAGAAATTTGGGTAATTCTTCGGATTGAAGATAGAGGCTACCAATAAGTCTAAAATAGTAGGAGAATCTTGACACTAAAGTCCAAGTCTTTAGGCTTAATCAATTTATAAACATAGAGGTCTTATATTTTTCTTTCAGTAATGGCTAGATGTCTATTGCTCCGTTCACTGCTTGACAGTGACTTATTTATAGAACCCAACTTCGATAGATGATATGAAAAGTTACAAATAGTTTTAGAATATGAATGGATTCTATATATGATTATGGATCTAGCACCTGTAGTTCTCACGGCCAACACATATGATGTAATCAAAAGCATTTATCGGAGGTGGCCAAATGATCATATCACCATGTGATATTTTTTGAGAGCAGTGAAGAACACGAATTTAGTTGTAAATTCGATGATGCTTAGTGAGAGAAAGTCTTTCAAATATTGAAAGAATTCTTATCCACCTCTGAAGATGCGTCTTCAATGGGGCAACAATCTTTTGAGAAAAAAAAAGGTAAAAAAAGTCGTGCTTGGGCTAAGGAGCCTGAACTAACAAAAGAATCTAAGATTAACCTAGTCTGATAGAGTCCTTTGATCCGAACAAGTTAAAGAAGAAAAATCAGCAAAGAGTTACTGGATAAGATACTTATATGATAACACCTTGTGATTTCTCTATCTGTGACACTATTACCTAAGTATTGGATATCAGAAGTCCATGCAAATTATTGTAATGACTTCAGATTAGTAGAAAGATTGAAAATTATAAGAGGTTCCTGAACATTAGAATTGACAGTTATGTTTCAATCCTGGTTCTAAGAATCATCGAGCTTATTTTCAATTCTAACAATATCATTTTAGTGATTGTCACTATTATCTAATAATTTTTGTGATATCATTATGAATGATATCAAAATCATGATAAAAAATTAAGAAATAATATTTACATAGTCTGTTAGTATAATGTACACATCAATCAAACATCCTAAAGTAGATAATGTCACACATGACTACCTTTGGCATTGAAGGCTCAGTCTGAAGGAAATATGCAGTAGTGCTATGCATGAAATTCTAAAATTTTTATGCAGTAAAAATAAAAAATTAAATAATTTAATCTTAATCACATGCATAAGATCTAATCTTAGACTACTATATTATAATTTATGATATAAAAAATATACACATTAGATCTGAAAATAAAAATACATCGATCTCATCGATGCTGAAATTCTAGATCTAACTATTAGATCTAACATTGCGATCAGGATAAAATAGAAAATATTATCAAACAACTTTGATATTAATTTTCTCTGATCCAATGGTTGGAGATCGTATTCTTCAAATCACTCATAGCCACATGAAATCATTTGGCCTCTATAAGAAAATCCACGTGAAGTTTGGCACAGATCAGAGACTTGGAGGTGCTATAGAAAATATTATCAAACAACTTTGATATTAATTTTCTCTGATCCAATGGTTGGAGATCGTATTCTTCAAATCACTCATAGCCACATGAAATCATTTGGCCTCTATAAGAAAATCCACGTGAAGTCTGGCACAGATCAGAGACTTGGAGGTGCTAGTCTGCAAGCAACTTTGACGGCTGATCTCTTCTTTTTTTTCAAGCACCTTGGACACTCCAAAATATAAAAGGATCTAGAAGAGGAAAAGAGAGGGAGGAGAAGAGCTCTAAAAAAATAAAAACCAGCAAGGGAAGGGATGTATGATGCCAAGAAGAGGTGATCCCTTTTTATAGGCAAAGACTAGGATTTTTCATCCAAGGGAAGAGGGCCATAATCACCATACCACAAACCAGTTTTGGCATCCAAAAAAATTTCAAAAAAAGCTCTACAATGTGGAAAAAGATTTTGCATCTCACACATCTAAGAACTCTCTAAGAAAAATAAAAAAAAAATATTATGGCACCAACAACTTTTCTTGTATGAAAAATTCTTTTCCCTATTTTCATCTTATCTCTAATTCGGATCACATTCGAATTTGATAAGAGATAGGATTATAAGTCATCAATCATTATTGCCTACCCTTATTGGGTCTACTACTTTGATGCTAAAAAAGTCAAGCCAAATCCTATTTGGCATGGAGATATGGGCAAGGGTCCATGTGTGGCGCAAGGAGATAAGGATAGAGTCCAAGTTGACAAAGACTCTTCATTCCTAATCTAATTTTAATCCAAATCAAATTTGGATTAAACCTACTGATAGAAATAAATCTAATCTAATTATAAATTCAAATATCTTATTAAATTTCTAACTCATTTAAAAATGAGCTGATTCCAAATTATGATCGAATCAGAATCAAATTTTTTTGATATATCAAACCCAATTTGAGTCGAACTGAAGCTAATTCAATTAGACTTGATCCAAAACTCTTTACTCAATCAAATTAAGTTAATTACTAATTAATTCTCTATTAATAGTAGAGTCTTAATCTCAATAGAACTCTCCTTCAGAGTTCTAGTCCCAGTAGGATCCGTCATCAGAGTCACAATCCAATTGGACTCTTCAGCCATCTGATCTGATCAAATCTTTTAATGCGTGTGACCTCATAGGTTCGAACCTAAACCGATAGCATAGAAATAATTTTTATATCAATCGATATAACCATCTAATAATGGTGATCCGACGATCGGATAGATCAAAGTATTGCAAAGCAACCTTCTAGAACCTACTGACATATGGTTACTGTATAATTCATCCCTTTGACCCAAATGATCAAGGTGACTTAAGATTCAACTGTCAACCCTAATTTAGTCAATCATATTATATTTCAACCTTTCAAATCTATCTCATGGATTATCCTGATCAAGATTTTGCTAAATTGAAATACACTGATACATATCTCTAGTAATTCAGAGAGATCAATTCTATCTTGACTCACACACCGACTTGATAAGTACTTGACTGCACCCGGTATCGTTCCATCACTGAATTAAAAACTTAGATGATCCAGTATAAAAGTATAGTGAATTGCTTACAAGTCACCATGGTGGTCTCAGATTTGAGGGATACTTATACCCATACCCTTCACGAGCTACTCTGATAGTAGAGTGCTCGATATATGATCATGTTCGATACGAATGTACTCCTACTTTTATCTGTATGTCATAACAGTATCTCCACACTCTTTGGTTAAGAGGACAATCAACTTATATGGCACACAACGATCTATACTTGATATCGCTATCGTTCTAGTAATAGCATATCGTTTGGTTGCAAACATTTTTAAAGACTTAACGATAAATCCACCTTTGTCGATTAATTTAGTCCTAAGGACTTCATTACAACACAAAAATTTAAAGATGATCAATTTGTAATGAAAATGCCAAATAATTTTTATTAATAAAAATTTATATATAATTTAATAGATGAGCACAATCGTCAACAAGCTGACGATTGACTTTGAGACACATTTTCCAACAACTCCCACTTGAACTAAATCAATCGTATATATCGTATATCCATCTTTGATTTGTGATCATCGAACTTCTTGATTTTTAGGGCTTTAGTAAAGGGGTCGTCAGATT
The DNA here is from genome assembly GCF_000442705.2 of Elaeis guineensis. Taxonomy (NCBI): domain Eukaryota; kingdom Viridiplantae; phylum Streptophyta; class Magnoliopsida; order Arecales; family Arecaceae; genus Elaeis; species Elaeis guineensis. The sequence continues at coordinate 27,024,789 of NC_025999.2, forward strand.
TTTTTTTCCCATCGATCTTTTGAATGTCGATGTCACCTCGATCCATGATCTTTCGAATAAGGTGATAGCGACGTAGAATATGTTTGGTGCACTAATGGGACATCGACTCTTTGGCTTGAGCAATGGCTCCAGTATTATCATATATAACAAAATAGGATATCAATGGATGGTGCCACTCCGAGCTCATCGATGAACTTCTGCAACTATACAGCTTCCTTCGTAGCATCAGATGCCGCGATATACTCCATTCGCAAACGTTTGCCATAGTATGCTGCTTGAAATTTTTTCAATAGATTGCTCTACCATTTAGGGCAAAAATATAATCCAACACACTTTTACTATCTTCATGGTCTGATTGTAAGCTGAAGTCGGTAAACTCACTAGTTTTAAGTCAGTTTCATCATATACAAGCTACTGATCCTTAGTATTTTCAAATACTTAAGAATGATCTTTACGATCTTTTAGTAGTTCTCTCCTAGATTAGATCAGTATTTGCTTACTACTCCTAGTGAGTATACCACGTCTAATCTCGTACATGTCATGACGTCCATAATAAAATCTACTACCGAAGCATATGAAATTCTACTCATATGCTCTCTCTCTTGAGGAGTTGTTGGACAATCTCCTTTTGAAAGAAAAATTCCATGGTCTATCAGAAGATAACTTTTCTTGAAATTCTTCAAGTTGAACCGTTTCAGCATGGTATCTATGTATGTGTTTGAGAAAGCCGAGCAGTTCTAGATCTATCTCTATAGATCTTCATTCCTAAGATGTAGGCTGTTCTCTCAAATCCTTCATAGAGAATTATGACGACAACCACACTTTATTTCCTATAATGCAGGGATATCATTTTCAATTAAGAGAATGTCATTCACATACAAAATAAGAAATATAATTATTAACCATTAGCCCACTTATATATGCAGGGTTCCTCTCCATTCCAACGAAGCCATA